>NW_027621866.1:0-201984 GCF_037039965.1 Doryrhamphus excisus | reverse complement strand
AGCCTTAGCGGGCCAGCCTTAAAGGGCCAGCTTAAAGGGCCAGCCTTTGAGGTCCAGCCTTAGAGGCCCAGCCTTAAAGGGCCAGCTTAAAGGGCCAGCCTTAGATGACCAGCTTAAAGGGCCAGCCTTTGAGGTCCAGCCTTAGAGGCCCAGCCTTAAAGGGCCAGCTTAAAGGGCCAGCCTTAGAGGACCAGCTTAAAGGGCCAGCCTTAAGGGGCCAGCTTAAAGGGCCAGCCTTAAAGGGCCAGCCTTAAAGGGCCAGCCTTAAAGGGCCAGCTTAAAGGGCCAGCCTTAAAGGGCCAGCCTTAAAAGGCCAGTCTTAAAGGGCCAGCCTTAGAGGGCCAGCTTAAAGGGCCAGCCTTAAAGAGACAGCTTAAAGGGCCAGCCTTAAAGGGCCAGCTTAAAGGGCCAGCCTTAGATGGCCAGCCTTAAGGGGCCAGCTTAAAGGGCCAGCCTTAAAGGGCCAGCCTTAAAGGGCCAGCCTTAGAGGGCCAGCCTTAAAGGGCCAGCCTTAAAGGGCCAGCCTTAAAGGGCCAGCCTTAGAGGGCCAGCCTTAAAGGGCCAGCTTAAAGGGCCAGCCTTTGAGGTCCAGCCTTAGAGGCCCAGCCTTAAAGGGCCAGTTTAAAGGGCCAGACTTAGCTGGCCAGCCTTAAAGGGCCAGCTTAAAGGGCCAACCTTAGATGGCCAGCCTTAAAGGGCCAGCTTAAAGGGCCAGCTTTAAGGGCCAGCTTAAAAGGCCAGCCTTAGAGGGCCAGCCTTAAAGGGCCAGCCTTAAAGGGCCAGCCTTAAAGAGCCAGCCTTAGAGGGCCAGCCTTAAAGGGCCAGCCTTAGAGGGCCAGCTTAAAGGGCCAGCCTTAAAGGGCCAGCTTAAAGGGCCAGCCTTAGAGGGCCAGCTTAAAGGGCCAGCCTTAAAGGGCCAGCTTAAAGGGCCAGCCTTAGAGGGCCAGCTTTAAGGGGCCAGCTTAAAGGGCCAGCTTAAAGGGCCAGCCTTAGATGGCCAGCCTTAAGGGGCCAGCTTAAAGGGCCAGCCTTAAAGGGCCAGCCTTAAAGGGCCAGCCTTAAAGGGCCAGCCTTAAAGGGCCAGTCTTAAAGGGCCAGCCTTAGAGGGCCAGCTTTAAAGGGCCAGCTTAAAGGGCCAGCCTTAGAGGGCCAGCTTAAAGGGCTAGCCTTAGAGGGCCAGCTTAAAGGGCCAGCCTTAAGGGGCCAGCTTAAAGGGCCAGCCTTAAAGGGCCAGCCTTAAAGGGCCAGCCTTTAAGGGCCAGCCTTAGAGGGCCAGCTTAAAGGGCCAGCCTTAGAGGGCCAGCTTAAAGGGCCAGCCTTAAGGGGCCAGCTTAAAGGGCCAGCCTTAAAGGGCCAGCCTTAAAGGGCCAGCTTGAATGGCCAGCCTTAAAGGGCCAGCTTAAAGGGCCAGCCTTAGAGGGCCAGCCTTAAGGGGCCAGCTTAAAGGGCCAGCCTTAAAGGGCCAGCCTTAAAGGGCCAGCCTTAGAGGGCCAGCTTAAAGGGCCAGCCTTAAAGGGCCAGTTTAAAGGGCCAGCCTTAGAGGGCCAGCCTTAAGGGGCCAGCTTAAAGGGCCAGCCTTAAAGGGCCATCTTAAAGGGCCAGCCTTAAGGGGCCAGCTTAAAGGGCCAGCCTTAGAGGGCCAGCTTAAAGGGCCAGCCTTAAGTGGCCAGCTTAAAGGGCCAGCCTTAAAGGCCCAGCCTTAAAGGGCCAGTCTTAAAGGGCCAGCTTTAAAGGGCCATCTTAAAGGGCCAGCCTTAAAGGCACAGCTTAAAGGGCCAGCCTTAGAGGGCCAGCTTAAAGGGCCAGCCTTAAGGGGCCAGCTTAAAGGGCCAGCCTTAAAGGGCCAGCCTTAAAGGGCCAGCCTCAGAGGGCCAGCCTTAAAGGGCCAGCTTAAAGGGCCAGCTTTAAAGGGCCAGCTTAAAGGGCCAGCCTTAAAGGGCCAGCCTTAAAGGGCCAGCTTAAAGGGCCAGCCTTAAAGGGCCAGACTTAGAGGGCCAGACTTAAAGGGCCATCTTAAAGGGCCAGGCTTAAAGGGCCAGCTTAAAGGGCCAGCCTTAGAGGACCAGCATAAAGGGCCAGCCTTAAGGGGCCAGCTTAAAGGGCCAGCCTTAAAGGGCCAGCCTTAAAGGGCCAGCTTAAAGGGCCAGCCTTAGAGGACCAGCTTAAAGGGCCAGCCTTAAGGGGCCAGCTTAAAGGGCCAGCCTTAAAGGGCAAGCCTTAAAGGGCCAGCCTTAAAGGGCCAGCCTTAGAGGGCCAGCTTAAAGGGCCAGCCTTAGAGGGCCAGCTTAAAGGGCCAGCCTAAAGGGGCCAGCTTAAAGGGCCGGCCTTAAAGGGCCAGCCTTAAAGGGCCAGCCTTAAAGGGCCAGCTTAAAGGGCCAGCCTTAAAAGGCCAGCTTAAAGGGCCAGCCTTAGATGGCAAGCCTTAAAGGGCCAGCCTTAAAGGGCCAGCCTTAGAGGGCCAGCTTAAAGGGCCAGCCTTAGAGGGCCAGCTTAAAGGGCCAGCCTTAAAGGGCCAGCTTGAATGGCCAGCCTTAAAGGGCCAGCCTTAAAGGGCCAGCTTAAAGGGCAAGCCTTAAAGGGCCAGCTTAAAGGGCCAGCCTTAGAGGGCCAGCCTTAAGGGGCCAGCTTAAAGGGCCACCCTTAAAGGGCCAGCCTTAAAGGGCCAGCCTTAGAGGGCCAGCTTAAAGGGCCAGCCTTAAAGGGCCAGTCTTAAAGGGCCAGCCTTAGAGGACCAGCCTTAAAGGGCCATCTTATAGGGCCAGCCTTAAAGGGCCAGCTTAAAGGGCCAGCCTTAAAGGGCCAGCTTAAAGGGCCAGCCTTAGATGGCCAGCCTTAAGGGGACAGCTTAAAGGGCCAGCCTTAAAGGGCCAGCCTTAAAGGGCCAGCCTTAAAGGGCCAGCCTTAAAGGGCCAGCCTTAAAGGGCCAGCCTTAAAGGGCCAGCTTAAAGGGCCAGCCTTAAGGGGCCAGCTTAAAGGGCCAGCCTTAAAGGGCCAGCTTAACGGGCCAGCCTTAAAGGGCCAGCTTAAAGGGCCAGCCTTCGATGGCCAGCCTTAAGGGGCCAGCTTAAAGGGCCAGCCTTAAAGGGCCAGCCTTAAAGGGCCAGCCTTAAAGGGCCAGCCTTAAAGGGCCAGCCTTAAAGGGCCAGCCTTAAAGGGCCAGCCTTAGAGGGCCAGCCTTAAAGGGCCAGCTTAAAGGGCCAGCCTTTGAGGTCCAGCCTTAGAGGCCCAGCCTTAAAGGGCCAGTTTAAAGGGCCAGACTTAGATGGCCAGCCTTAAAGGGCCAGCTTAAAGGGCCAACCTTAGATGGCCAGCCTTAAAGGGCCAGCTTAAAGGGCCAGCTTTAAGGGCCAGCTTAAAAGGCCAGCCTTAGAGGGCCAGCCTTAAAGGGCCAGCCTTAAAGGGCCAGCCTTAAAGGGCCAGCCTTAGAGGGCCAGCCTTAAAGGGCCAGCCTTAGAGGGCCAGCTTAAAGGGCCAGCCTTAAAGGGCCAGCTTAAAGGGCCAGCCTTAGAGGGCCAGCTTAAAGGACCAGCCTTAAAGGGCCAGCTTAAAGGGCCAGCCTTAGAGGGCCAGCCTTAAGGGGCCAGCTTAAAGGGCCAGCTTAAAGGGCCAGCCTTAAAGGGCCAGCTTAAAGGGCCAGCCTTAGAGGGCCAGCTTTAAGGGGCCAGCTTAAAGGGCCAGCTTAAAGGGCCAGCCTTAGATGGCCAGCCTTAAGGGGCCAGCTTAAAGGGCCAGCCTTAAAGGGCCAGCCTTAAAGGGCCAGCTTAAAGGGCCAGCCTTAGAGGGCCAGCTTTACAGGGCCAGCTTAAAGGGCCAGCCTTAAAGGGCCAGCTTAAAGGGCAGGCCTTAGAGGGCCAGCTTAAAGGGCCAGCCTTAAGGGGCCAGCTTAAAGGGCCAGCCTTAAAGGGCAAGCCTTAAAGGGCCAGCCTTAGAGGGCCAGCCTTAGAGGGCCAGCTTAAAGGGCCAGCCTTAGAGGGCCAGCTTAAAGGGCCAGCCTTAAGGGGCCAGCTTAAAGGGCCAGCCTCAAAGGGCCAGCCTTAAAGGGCCAGCCTTAAAGGGCCAGCTTAAAGGGCCAGCCTTAAAGGGCCAGCTTAAAGGGCCAGCCTTAAAGGGCCAGCCTTAAAGGGCCAGCCTTAGCGGGCCAGCCTTAAAGGGCCAGCTTAAAGGGCCAGCCTTTGAGGTCCAGCCTTAGAGGCCCAGCCTTAAAGGGCCAGCTTAAAGGGCCAGCCTTAGAGGACCAGCTTAAAGGGCCAGCCTTTGAGGTCCAGCCTTAGAGGCCCAGCCTTAAAGGGCCAGCTTAAAGGGCCAGCCTTAGAGGACCAGCTTAAAGGGCCAGCCTTAAAGGGCCAGCTTAAAGGGCCAGCCTTAAAGGGCCAGCTTAAAGGGCCAGCCTTAGATGGCCAGCCTTAAGGGGCCAGCTTAAAGGGCCAGCCTTAGAGGGCCAGCCTTAGAGGGCCAGCCTTAAAGGGCCAGCCTTAAAGGGCCAGCCTTAAAGGGCCAGCCTTAGAGGGCCAGCCTTAAAGGGCCAGCTTAAAGGGCCAGCCTTTGAGGTCCAGCCTTAGAGGCCCAGCCTTAAAGGGCCAGTTTAAAGGGCCAGACTTAGCTGGCCAGCCTTAAAGGGCCAGCTTAAAGGGCCAACCTTAGATGGCCAGCCTTAAAGGGCCAGCTTAAAGGGCCAGCTTTAAGGGCCAGCTTAAAAGGCCAGCCTTAGAGGGCCAGCCTTAAAGGGCCAGCCTTAAAGGGCCAGCCTTAAAGAGCCAGCCTTAGAGGGCCAGCCTTAAAGGGCCAGCCTTAGAAGGCCAGCTTAAAGGGCCAGCCTTAAAGGGCCAGCTTAAAGGGCCAGCCTTAGAGGGCCAGCTTAAAGGGCCAGCCTTAAAGGGCCAGCTTAAAGGGCCAGCCTTAGAGGGCCAGCCTTAAGGGGCCAGCTTAAAGGGCCAGCTTAAAGGGCCAGCCTTAGATGGCCAGCCTTAAGGGGCCAGCTTAAAGGGCCAGCCTTAAAGGGCCAGCCTTAAAGGGCCAGCCTTAAAGGGCCAGCCTTAAAGGGCCAGCCTTAAAGGGCCAGTCTTAAAGGGCCAGCCTTAGAGGGCCAGCTTTAAAGGGCCAGCTTAAAGGGCCAGCCTTAGAGGGCCAGCTTAAAGGGCCAGCCTTAAGGGGCCAGCTTAAAGGGCCAGCCTTAAAGGGCCAGCCTTAAAGGGCCAGCCTTTAAGGGCCAGCCTTAGAGGGCCAGCTTAAAGGGCCAGCCTTAGAGGGCCAGCTTAAAGGGCCAGCCTTAAGGGGCCAGCTTAAAGGGCCAGCCTTAAAGGGCCAGCCTTAAAGGGCCAGCTTGACTGGCCAGCCTTAAAGGGCCAGCTTAAAGGGCCAGCCTTAGAGGGCCAGCCTTAAGGGGCCAGCTTAAAGGGCCAGCCTTAAAGGGCCAGCCTTAAAGGGCCAGCCTTAGAGGGCCAGCTTAAAGGGCCAGCCTTAAAGGGCCAGCTTAAAGGGCCAGCCTTAGAGGGCCAGCCTTAAGGGGCCAGCTTAAAGGGCCAGCCTTAAAGGGCCAGCCTTAAAGGGCCAGCCTTAGAGGGCCAGCTTAAAGGGCCAGTCTTAAAGGGCCAGCTTTACAGGGCCAGCTTAAAGGGCCAGCCTTAAAGGCACAGCTTAAAGGGCCAGCCTTAGAGGGCCAGCTTAAAGGGCCAGCCTTAAGGGGCCAGCTTAAAGGGCCAGCCTTAAAGGGCCAGCCTTAAAGGGCCAGCCTCAGAGGGCCAGCCTTAAAGGGCCAGCTTAAAGGGCCAGCTTTAAAGGGCCAGCTTAAAGGGCCAGCCTTAAAGGGCCAGCCTTAAAGGGCCAGCTTAAAGGGCCAGCCTTAAAGGGCCAGACTTAGACGGCCAGACTTAAAGGGCCATCTTAAAGGGCCAGGCTTAAAGGGCCAGCTTAAAGGGCCAGCCTTAGAGGACCAGCATAAAGGGCCAGCCTTAAGGGGCCAGCTTAAAGGGCCAGCCTTAAAGGGCCAGCCTTAAAGGGCCAGCTTAAAGGGCCAGCCTTAGAGGACCAGCTTAAAGGGCCAGCCTTAAGGGGCCAGCTTAAAGGGCCAGCCTTAAAGGGCAAGCCTTAAAGGGCCAGCCTTAAAGGGCCAGCCTTAGAGGGCCAGCTTAAAGGGCCAGCCTTAGAGGGCCAGCTTAAAGGGCCAGCCTAAAGGGGCCAGCTTAAAGGGCCGGCCTTAAAGGGCCAGCCTTAAAGGGCCAGCTTAAAGGGCCAGCCTTAAAAGGCCAGCTTAAAGGGCCAGCCTTAGATGGCAAGCCTTAAAGGGCCAGCCTTAAAGGGCCAGCCTTAGAGGGCCAGCTTAAAGGGCCAGCCTTAGAGGGCCAGCTTAAAGGGCCAGCCTTAAGGGGCCAGCTTAAAGGGCCGGCCTTAAAGGGCCAGCCTTAAAGGGCCAGCTTAAAGGGCCAGCCTTAAAGGGCCAGCTTAAAGGGCCAGCCTTAGATGGCCAGCCTTAAGGGGCCAGCTTAAAGGGCCAGCCTTAAAGGGCCAGCCTTAAAGGGCCAGCCTTAAAGGGCCAGCTTAAAGGGCCAGTCTTAAAGGGCCAGCTTAAAGGGCCAGCCTTAAAGGGCCAGCCTTAAAGGGCCAGCTTGAATGGCCAGCCTTAAAGGGCCAGCCTTAAAGGGCCAGCTTAAAGGGCAAGCCTTAAAGGGCCAGCTTAAAGGGCCAGCCTTAGAGGGCCAGCCTTAAGGGGCCAGCTTAAAGGGCCAGCCTTAAAGGGCCAGCCTTAAAGGGCCAGCCTTAGAGGGCCAGCTTATAGGGCCAGCCTTAAAGGGCCAGTCTTAAAGGGCCAGCCTTAGAGGACCAGCCTTAAAGGGCCAGCTTAAAGGGCCAGCCTTAAAGGGCCAGCTTAAAGGGCCAGCCTTAAAGGGCAAGCTTAAAGGGCCAGCCTTAGATGGCCAGCCTTAAGGGGCCAGCTTAAAGGGCCAGCCTTAAAGTGCCAGCCTTAAAGGGCCAGCATTAAAGGGCCAGCCTTAAAGGGCCAGCCTTAAAGGGCCAGCTTAAAGGGCCAGCCTTAAGGGGCCAGCTTAAAGGGCCAGCCTTAAAGGGCCAGCTTAAAGGGCCAGCCTTAAAGGGCCAGCTTAAAGGGCCAGCCTTAGATGGCCAGCCTTAAGGGGCCAGCTTAAAGGGCCAGCCTTAAAGGGCCAGCCTTAAAGGGCCAGCCTTAAAGGTCCAGCCTTAAAGGGCCAGCCTTAAAGGGCCAGCCTTAAAGGGCCAGCCTTAGAGGGCCAGCCTTAAAGGGCCAGCTTAAAGGGCCAGCCTTTGAGGTCCAGCCTTAGAGGCCCAGCCTTAAAGGGACAGTTTAAAGGGCCAGACTTAGATGGCCAGCCTTAAAGGGCCAGCTTAAAGGGCCAACCTTAGATGGCCAGCCTTAAAGGGCCAGCTTAAAGGGCCAGCTTAAAAGGCCAGCCTTAGAGGGCCAGCCTTAAAGGGCCAGCCTTAAAGGGCCAGCCTTAAAGGGCCAGCCTTAAAGGGCCAGCCTTAGAGGGCCAGCCTTAAAGGGCCAGCCTTAGAGGGCCAGCTTAAAGGGCCAGCCTTAAAGGGCCAGCTTAAAGGGCCAGCCTTAGAGGGCCAGCTTAAAGGGCCAGCCTTAAAGGGCCAGCTTAAAGGGCCAGCCTTAGAGGGCCAGCCTTAAGGGGCCAGCTTAAAGGGCCAGCTTAAAGGGCCAGCCTTAGATGGCCAGCCTTAAGGGGCCAGCTTAAAGGGCCAGCCTTAAAGGGCCAGCCTTAAAGGGCCAGCCTTAAAGGGCCAGTCTTAAAGGGCCAGCCTTAGAGGGCCAGCTTTAAAGGGCCAGCTTAAAGGGCCAGCCTTAGAGGGCCAGCTTAAAGGGCCAGCCTTAGAGGGCCAGCTTAAAGGGCCAGCCTTAAGGGGCCAGCTTAAAGGGCCAGCCTTAAAGGGCCAGCCTTTAAGGGCCAGCCTTAGAGGGCCAGCTTAAAGGGCGAGCCTTAGAGGGCCAGCTTAAAGGGCCAGCCTTAAGGGGCCAGCTTAAAGGGCCAGCCTTAAAGGGCCAGCCTTAAAGGGCCAGCTTGAATGGCCAGCCTTAAAGGGCCAGCCTTAAAGGGCCAGCTTAAAGGGCCAGCCTTAAAGGGCCAGCTTAAAGGGCCAGCCTTAGAGGGCCAGCCTTAAGGGGCCAGCTTAAAGGGCCAGCCTTAAAGGGCCAGCCTTAAAGGGCCAGCCTTAGAGGGCCAGCTTAAAGGGCCAGCCTTAAAGGGCCAGTTTAAAGGGCCAGCTTTAGAGGGCCAGCCTTAAGGGGCCAGCTTAAAGGGCCAGCCTTAAAGGGCCATCTTAAAGGGCCAGCCTTAAGGGGCCATCTTAAAGGGCCAGCCTTAGAGGGCCAGCTTAAAGGGCCAGCCTTAAGTGGCCAGCTTAAAGGGCCAGCCTTAAAGGCCCAGCCTTAAATGGCCAGTCTTAAAGGGCCAGCTTTACAGGGCCAGCTTAAAGGGCCAGCCTTAAAGGCACAGCTTAAAGGGCCAGCCTTAGAGGGCCAGCTTAAAGGGCCAGCCTTAAGGGGCCAGCTTAAAGGGCCAGCCTTAAAGGGCCAGCCTTAAAGGGCCAGCCTCAGAGGGCCAGCCTTAAAGGGCCAGCTTAAAGGGCCAGCTTTAAAGGGCCAGCTTAAAGGGCCAGCCTTAAAAGGCCAGCCTTAAAGGGCCAGCTTAAAGGGCCAGCCTTAAAGGGCCAGACTTAGAGGGCCAGACTTAAAGGGCCATCTTAAAGGGCCAGGCTTAAAGGGCCAGCTTAAAGGGCCAGCCTTAGAGGACCAGCTTAAAGGGCCAGCCTTAAGGGGCCAGCTTAAAGGGCCAGCCTTAAAGGGCCAGCCTTAAAGGGCCAGCTAAAAAGGGCCAGCCTTAGAGGACCAGCTTAAAGGGCCAGCCTTAAGGGGCCAGCTTAAAGGGCCAGCCTTAAGGGGCCAGCTTAAAGGGCCAGCCTTAAAGGGCCAGCCTTAGAGGGCCAACTTAAAGGGCCAGCCTTAGAGGGCCAGCTTAAAGGGCCAGCCTAAAGGGGCCAGCTTAAAGGGCCGGCCTTAAAGGGCCAGCTTAAAGGGCCAGCCTTAAAAGGCCAGCTTAAAGGGCCAGCCTTAGATGGCAAGCCTTAAAGGGCCAGCCTTAAAGGGCCAGCCTTAGAGGGCCAGCTTAAAGGGCCAGCCTTAGAGGGCCAGCTTAAAGGGCCAGCCTTAAGGGGCCAGCTTAAAGGGCCGGCCTTAAAGGGCCAGCCTTAAAGGGCCAGCTTAAAGGGCCAGCCTTAAAGGGCCAGCCTTAGATGGCCAGCCTTAAGGGTCCAGCTTAAAGGGCCAGCCTTAAAGGGCCAGCCTTAAAGGGCCAGCCTTAAAGGGCCAGCTTAAAGGGCAAGCCTTAAAGGGCCAGCTTAAAGGGCCAGCCTTAGAGGGCCAGCCTTAAGGGGCCAGCTTAAAGGGCCAGCCTTAAAGGGCCAGCCTTAAAGGGCCAGCCTTAGAGGGCCAGCTTAAAGGGCCAGCCTTAAAGGGCCAGCTTAAAGGGCCAGCCTTAGAGGGCCAGCCTTAAGGAGCCAGCTTAAAGGGCCAGCCTTAAAGGGCCAGCCTTAAAGGGCCAGCCTTAAAGGGCCAGCCTTAGATGGCCAGCTTAAAGGGCCAGCCTTAAAGGGCCAGCCTTAAGGGGCCAGCTTAAAGGGCCAGCTTTACAGGGCCAGCTTAAAGGGCCAGCCTTAAAGGGCCAGCTTAAAGGGCCAGCCTTAGAGGGCCAGCTTAAAGGGCCAGCCCTAGAGGGCCAGCTTAAAGGGCCAGCCTTAAGGGGCCAGCTTAAAGGGCCAGCCTTAAAGGGCCAGCCTTAGAGGGCCAGCCTTAAAGGGCCAGCTTAAAGGGCCAGCCTTAAAGGGCCATCTTAAAGGGCCAGCCTTAAAGGGCCAGCCTTAAAGGGCCAGCTTAAAGGGCCAGCCTTAAAGGGCCAGCTTAAAGGGCCAGCCTTAAGGGGCCAGCTTAAAGGGCCAGCCTTAAAGGGCCAGCCTTAAAGGGCCAGCCTTAAAGGTCCAGCCTTAGATGGCCAGCTTAAAGGGCCAGCCTTAAAGGGCCAGCCTTAAGGGGCCAGCTTAAAGGGCCAGCTTTACAGGGCCAGCTTAAAGGGCCAGCCTTAAAGGGCCAGCTTAAAGGGCCAGCCTTAGAGGGCCAGCTTAAAGGGCCAGCCCTAGAGGGCCAGCTTAAAGGGCCAGCCTTAAGGGGCCAGCTTAAAGGGCCAGCCTTAAAGGGCCAGCCTTAAAGGGCCAGCCTTAGAGGGCCAGCCTTAAAGGGCCAGCCTTAAAGGGCCAGCTTAAAGGGCCAGCCTTAAAAGGCCAGCTTAAAGGGCCAGCCTTAGATGGCAAGCCTTAAAGGGCCAGCCTTAAAGTGCCAGCTTAAAGGGCCAGCCTTAGAGGGCCAGCTTAAAGGGCCAGCCCTAGAGGGCCAGCTTAAAGGGCCAGCCTTAAGGGGCCAGCTTAAAGGGCCAGCCTTAAAGGGCCAGCTTAAAGGGCCAGCCTTAAAGGGCCAGCCTTACAGGGCCAGCTTAAAGGGCCAGCCTTAAAGGGCCAGCTTAAAGGGCCAGCCTTAAAGGGCCAGCTTAAAGGGCCAGCCTTAAGGGGCCAGCTTAAAGGGCCAGCCTTAAAGGGCCAGCCTTAAAGGGCCAGCCTTAAAGGGCCAGCCTTAGATGGCCAGCTTAAAGGGCCAGCCTTAAAGGGCCAGCCTTAAGGGGCCAGCTTAAAGGGCCAGCTTTACAGGGCCAGCTTAAAGGGCCAGCCTTAAAGGGCCAGCTTAAAGGGCCAGCCTTAGAGGGCCAGCTTAAAGGGCCAGCCCTAGAGGGCCAGCTTCAAGGGCCAGCCTTAAGGGGCCAGCTTAAAGGGCCAGCCTTAAAGGGCCAGCCTTAAAGGGCCAGCCTTAGAGGGCCAGCCTTAAAGGGCCAGCTTAAAGGGCCAGCCTTAAAGGGCCAGCTTAAAGGGCCAGCCTAAAAGGGCCAGCCTTAAAGGGCCAGCTTAAAGGGCCAGCCTTAAAGGGCCAGCCTTAGAGGGCCAGACTTAAAGGGCCATCTTAAAGGGCCAGCTTAAAGGGCCAGCTTTAAGGGCCAGCTTAAAGGGCCAGCCTTAGATGGCCAGCCTTAAAGGGCCAGCTTAAAGGGCCAGCCTTAAAGGGCCAGCTTAAAGGGCCAGCCTTAGAGGGCCAGCTTAAAGGGCCAGCCTTAAGGGGCAAGCTTTAAAGGGCCAGTCTTAAAGGGCCAGCCTTAGAGGGCCAGCCTTAAAGGGCCAGCTTAAAGGGCCAGCCTTAAAGGGCCAGCTTAAAGGGCCGGCCTTAAAGGGCCAGCCTTAAAGGGCCAGCTTAAAGGGCCAGCCTTAAAGGGCCAGCTTAAAGGGCCAGCCTTAGAGGGCCAGCTTAAAGGGCCAGCCTTAAAGGGCCAGCTTAAAGGGCCAGCCTTAGAGGGCCAGCCTTAAGGGGCCAGCTTAAAGGGCCAGCTTAAAGGGCCAGCCTTAGATGGCCAGCCTTAAGGGGCCAGCTTAAAGGGCCAGCCTTAAAGGGCCAGCCTTAAAGGGCCAGCCTTAAAGGGCCAGCCTTAAAGGGCCAGCCTTAAAGGGCCAGCCTTAAAGGGCCAGCCTTAGAGGGCCAGCCTTAAAGGGCCAGCTTAAAGGGCCAGCCTTTGAGGTCCAGCCTTAGAGGCCCGCCTTAAAGGGCCAGTTTAAAGGGCCAGACTTAGCTGGCCAGCCTTAAAGGGCCAGCTTAAAGGGCCAGCCTTAGAGGGCCAGCTTAAAGGGCCAGCCTTAGAGGGCCTGCTTAAAGGGCCAGCCTTAAGGGGCCAGCTTAAAGAGCCAGCCTTAAAGGGCCAGCCTTAAAGGGCCAGCCTTAAAGGGCCAGCTTAAAGGGCCAGCCTTAAAGGGCCAGCTAAAAGGGCCAGCCTTAAAGGGCCAGCTTAAAGGGCCGGCCTTAAAGGGCCAGCCTTAAAGGGCCAGCTTAAAGGGCCAGCCTTAAAGGGCCAGCTTAAAGGGCCAGCCTTAGAGGGCCAGCCTTAAGGGGCCAGCTTAAAGGGCCAGCCTTAAAGGGCCAGCCTTAGAGGGCCAGCTTAAAGGGCCAGCCTTAAAGGGCCAGCTTAAAGGGCCAGCCTTAGAGGGCCAGCTTTACAGGGCCAGCTTAAAGGGCCAGCCTTAAAGGGCCAGCTTAAAGGGCCAGCCTTAGAGGGCCAGCTTAAAGGGCCAGCCTTAAGGGGCCAGCTTAAAGGGCCAGCCTTAAAGGGCAAGCCTTAAAGGGCCAGCCTTAGAGGGCCAGCCTTAGAGGGCCAGCTTAAAGGGCCAGCCTTAGAGGGCCAGCTTAAAGGGCCAGCCTTAAGGGGCCAGCTTAAAGGGCCAGCCTCAAAGGGCCAGCCTTAAAGGGCCAGCCTTAAAGGGCCAGCTTAAAGGGCCAGCCTTAAAGGGCCAGCTTAAAGGGCCAGCCTTAAAGGGCCAGCCTTAAAAGGCCAGCCTTAGCGGGCCAGCCTTAAAGGGCCAGCTTAAAGGGCCAGCCTTTGAGGTCCAGCCTTAGAGGCCCAGCCTTAAAGGGCCAGCTTAAAGGGCCAGCCTTAGATGACCAGCTTAAAGGGCCAGCCTTTGAGGTCCAGCCTTAGAGGCCCAGCCTTAAAGGGCCAGCTTAAAGGGCCAGCCTTAGAGGACCAGCTTAAAGGGCCAGCCTTAAGGGGCCAGCTTAAAGGGCCAGCCTTAAAGGGCCAGCCTTAAAGGGCCAGCTTAAAGGGCCAGCCTTAAAGGGCCAGCCTTAAAAGGCCAGTCTTAAAGGGCCAGCCTTAGAGGGCCAGCTTAAAGGGCCAGCCTTAAAGAGACAGCTTAAAGGGCCAGCCTTAAAGGGCCAGCTTAAAGGGCCAGCCTTAGATGGCCAGCCTTAAGGGGCCAGCTTAAAGGGCCAGCCTTAAAGGGCCAGCCTTAAAGGGCCAGCCTTAGAGGGCCAGCCTTAAAGGGCCAGCCTTAAAGGGCCAGCCTTAAAGGGCCAGCCTTAGAGGGCCAGCCTTAAAGGGCCAGCTTAAAGGGCCAGCCTTTGAGGTCCAGCCTTAGAGGCCCAGCCTTAAAGGGCCAGTTTAAAGGGCCAGACTTAGCTGGCCAGCCTTAAAGGGCCAGCTTAAAGGGCCAACCTTAGATGGCCAGCCTTAAAGGGCCAGCTTAAAGGGCCAGCTTTAAGGGCCAGCTTAAAAGGCCAGCCTTAGAGGGCCAGCCTTAAAGGGCCAGCCTTAAAGGGCCAGCCTTAAAGAGCCAGCCTTAGAGGGCCAGCCTTAAAGGGCCAGCCTTAGAGGGCCAGCTTAAAGGGCCAGCCTTAAAGGGCCAGCTTAAAGGGCCAGCCTTAGAGGGCCAGCTTAAAGGGCCAGCCTTAAAGGGCCAGCTTAAAGGGCCAGCCTTAGAGGGCCAGCCTTAAGGGGCCAGCTTAAAGGGCCAGCTTAAAGGGCCAGCCTTAGCTGGCCAGCCTTAAGGGGCCAGCTTAAAGGGCCAGCCTTAAAGGGCCAGCCTTAAAGGGCCAGCCTTAAAGGGCCAGCCTTAAAGGGCCAGTCTTAAAGGGCCAGCCTTAGAGGGCCAGCTTTAAAGGGCCAGCTTAAAGGGCCAGCCTTAGAGGGCCAGCTTAAAGGGCTAGCCTTAGAGGGCCAGCTTAAAGGGCCAGCCTTAAGGGGCCAGCTTAAAGGGCCAGCCTTAAAGGGCCAGCCTTAAAGGGCCAGCCTTTAAGTGCCAGCCTTAGAGGGCCAGCTTAAAGGGCCAGCCTTAGAGGGCCAGCTTAAAGGGCCAGCCTTAAGGGGCCAGCTTAAAGGGCCAGCCTTAAAGGGCCAGCCTTAAAGGGCCAGCTTGAATGGCCAGCCTTAAAGGGCCAGCTTAAAGGGCCAGCCTTAGAGGGCCAGCCTTAAGGGGCCAGCTTAAAGGGCCAGCCTTAAAGGGCCAGCCTTAAAGGGCCAGCCTTAGAGGGCCAGCTTAAAGGGCCAGCCTTAAAGGGCCAGTTTAAAGGGCCAGCCTTAGAGGGCCAGCCTTAAGGGGCCAGCTTAAAGGGCCAGCCTTAAAGGGCCATCTTAAAGGGCCAGCCTTAAGGGGCCAGCTTAAAGGGCCAGCCTTAGAGGGCCAGCTTAAAGGGCCAGCCTTAAGTGGCCAGCTTAAAGGGCCAGCCTTAAAGGCCCAGCCTTAAAGGGCCAGTCTTAAAGGGCCAGCTTTAAAGGGCCATCTTAAAGGGCCAGCCTTAAAGGCACAGCTTAAAGGGCCAGCCTTAGAGGGCCAGCTTAAAGGGCCAGCCTTAAGGGGCCAGCTTAAAGGGCCAGCCTTAAAGGGCCAGCCTTAAAGGGCCAGCCTCAGAGGGCCAGCCTTAAAGGGCCAGCTTAAAGGGCCAGCTTTAAAGGGCCAGCTTAAAGGGCCAGCCTTAAAGGGCCAGCCTTAAAGGGCCAGCTTAAAGGGCCAGCCTTAAAGGGCCAGACTTAGAGGGCCAGACTTAAAGGGCCATCTTAAAGGGCCAGGCTTAAAGGGCCAGCTTAAAGGGCCAGCCTTAGAGGACCAGCATAAAGGGCCAGCCTTAAGGGGCCAGCTTAAAGGGCCAGCCTTAAAGGGCCAGCCTTAAAGGGCCAGCTTAAAGGGCCAGCCTTAGAGGACCAGCTTAAAGGGCCAGCCTTAAGGGGCCAGCTTAAAGGGCCAGCCTTAAAGGGCAAGCCTTAAAGGGCCAGCCTTAAAGGGCCAGCCTTAGAGGGCCAGCTTAAAGGGCCAGCCTTAGAGGGCCAGCTTAAAGGGCCAGCCTAAAGGGGCCAGCTTAAAGGGCCGGCCTTAAAGGGCCAGCCTTAAAGGGCCAGCCTTAAAGGGCCAGCTTAAAGGGCCAGCCTTAAAAGGCCAGCTTAAAGGGCCAGCCTTAGATGGCAAGCCTTAAAGGGCCAGCCTTAAAGGGCCAGCCTTAGAGGGCCAGCTTAAAGGGCCAGCCTTAGAGGGCCAGCTTAAAGGGCCAGCCTTAAAGGGCCAGCTTGAATGGCCAGCCTTAAAGGGCCAGCCTTAAAGGGCCAGCTTAAAGGGCAAGCCTTAAAGGGCCAGCTTAAAGGGCCAGCCTTAGAGGGCCAGCCTTAAGGGGCCAGCTTAAAGGGCCAGCCTTAAAGGGCCAGCCTTAAAGGGCCAGCCTTAGAGGGCCAGCTTAAAGGGCCAGCCTTAAAGGGCCAGTCTTAAAGGGCCAGCCTTAGAGGACCAGCCTTAAAGGGCCATCTTAAAGGGCCAGCCTTAAAGGGCCAGCTTAAAGGGCCAGCCTTAAAGGGCCAGCTTAAAGGGCCAGCCTTAGATGGCCAGCCTTAAGGGGACAGCTTAAAGGGCCAGCCTTAAAGGGCCAGCCTTAAAGGGCCAGCCTTAAAGGGCCAGCCTTAAAGGGCCAGCCTTAAAGGGCCAGCCTTAAAGGGCCAGCTTAAAGGGCCAGCCTTAAGGGGCCAGCTTAAAGGGCCAGCCTTAAAGGGCCAGCTTAACGGGCCAGCCTTAAAGGGCCAGCTTAAAGGGCCAGCCTTAGATGGCCAGCCTTAAGGGGCCAGCTTAAAGGGCCAGCCTTAAAGGGCCAGCCTTAAAGGGCCAGCCTTAAAGGGCCAGCCTTAAAGGGCCAGCCTTAAAGGGCCAGCCTTAAAGGGCCAGCCTTAGAGGGCCAGCCTTAAAGGGCCAGCTTAAAGGGCCAGCCTTTGAGGTCCAGCCTTAGAGGCCCAGCCTTAAAGGGCCAGTTTAAAGGGCCAGACTTAGATGGCCAGCCTTAAAGGGCCAGCTTAAAGGGCCAACCTTAGATGGCCAGCCTTAAAGGGCCAGCTTAAAGGGCCAGCTTTAAGGGCCAGCTTAAAAGGCCAGCCTTAGAGGGCCAGCCTTAAAGGGCCAGCCTTAAAGGGCCAGCCTTAAAGGGCCAGCCTTAGAGGGCCAGCCTTAAAGGGCCAGCCTTAGAGGGCCAGCTTAAAGGGCCAGCCTTAAAGGGCCAGCTTAAAGGGCCAGCCTTAGAGGGCCAGCTTAAAGGACCAGCCTTAAAGGGCCAGCTTAAAGGGCCAGCCTTAGAGGGCCAGCCTTAAGGGGCCAGCTTAAAGGGCCAGCTTAAAGGGCCAGCCTTAAAGGGCCAGCTTAAAGGGCCAGCCTTAGAGGGCCAGCCTTAAGGGGCCAGCTTAAAGGGCCAGCTTAAAGGGCCAGCCTTAGATGGCCAGCCTTAAGGGGCCAGCTTAAAGGGCCAGCCTTAAAGGGCCAGCCTTAAAGGGCCAGCTTAAAGGGCCAGCCTTAGAGGGCCAGCTTTACAGGGCCAGCTTAAAGGGCCAGCCTTAAAGGGCCAGCTTAAAGGGCAGGCCTTAGAGGGCCAGCTTAAAGGGCCAGCCTTAAGGGGCCAGCTTAAAGGGCCAGCCTTAAAGGGCAAGCCTTAAAGGGCCAGCCTTAGAGGGCCAGCCTTAGAGGGCCAGCTTAAAGGGCCAGCCTTAGAGGGCCAGCTTAAAGGGCCAGCCTTAAGGGGCCAGCTTAAAGGGCCAGCCTCAAAGGGCCAGCCTTAAAGGGCCAGCCTTAAAGGGCCAGCTTAAAGGGCCAGCCTTAAAGGGCCAGCTTAAAGGGCCAGCCTTAAAGGGCCAGCCTTAAAGGGCCAGCCTTAGCGGGCCAGCCTTAAAGGGCCAGCTTAAAGGGCCAGCCTTTGAGGTCCAGCCTTAGAGGCCCAGCCTTAAAGGGCCAGCTTAAAGGGCCAGCCTTAGAGGACCAGCTTAAAGGGCCAGCCTTTGAGGTCCAGCCTTAGAGGCCCAGCCTTAAAGGGCCAGCTTAAAGGGCCAGCCTTAGAGGACCAGCTTAAAGGGCCAGCCTTAAAGGGCCAGCTTAAAGGGCCAGCCTTAAAGGGCCAGCTTAAAGGGCCAGCCTTAGATGGCCAGCCTTAAGGGGCCAGCTTAAAGGGCCAGCCTTAAAGGGCCAGCCTTAAAGGGCCAGCCTTAGAGGGCCAGCCTTAAAGGGCCAGCCTTAAAGGGCCAGCCTTAAAGGGCCAGCCTTAGAGGGCCAGCCTTAAAGGGCCAGCTTAAAGGGCCAGCCTTTGAGGTCCAGCCTTAGAGGCCCAGCCTTAAAGGGCCAGTTTAAAGGGCCAGACTTAGCTGGCCAGCCTTAAAGGGCCAGCTTAAAGGGCCAACCTTAGATGGCCAGCCTTAAAGGGCCAGCTTAAAGGGCCAGCTTTAAGGGCCAGCTTAAAAGGCCAGC
Source organism: Doryrhamphus excisus (assembly GCF_037039965.1). NCBI lineage: Eukaryota > Metazoa > Chordata > Actinopteri > Syngnathiformes > Syngnathidae > Doryrhamphus > Doryrhamphus excisus. The sequence goes on along the minus strand of NW_027621866.1, from coordinate 184,830 downwards.
CTTAGAGGGCCAGCCTTAAAGGGCCAGCCTTAAAGGGCCAGCCTTAAAGAGCCAGCCTTAGAGGGCCAGCCTTAAAGGGCCAGCCTTAGAGGGCCAGCTTAAAGGGCCAGCCTTAAAGGGCCAGCTTAAAGGGCCAGCCTTAGAGGGCCAGCTTAAAGGGCCAGCCTTAAAGGGCCAGCTTAAAGGGCCAGCCTTAGAGGGCCAGCCTTAAGGGGCCAGCTTAAAGGGCCAGCTTAAAGGGCCAGCCTTAGAGGGCCAGCTTAAAGGGCCAGCCTTAAGGGGCCAGCTTAAAGGGCCAGCCTTAAAGGGCCAGCCTTAAAGGGCCAGCTTGAATGGCCAGCCTTAAAGGGCCAGCTTAAAGGGCCAGCCTTAGAGGGCCAGCCTTAAGGGGCCAGCTTAAAGGGCCAGCCTTAAAGGGCCAGCCTTAAAGGGCCAGCCTTAGAGGGCCAGCTTAAAGGGCCAGCCTTAAAGGGCCAGCTTAAAGGGCCAGCCTTAGAGGGCCAGCCTTAAGGGGCCAGCTTAAAGGGCCAGCCTTAAAGGGCCAGCTTAAAGGGCCAGCCTAAAGGGGCCAGCTTAAAGGGCCGGCCTTAAAGGGCCAGCCTTAAAGGGCCAGCTTAAAGGGCCAGCCTTAAAAGGCCAGCTTAAAGGGCCAGCCTTAGATGGCAAGCCTTAAAGGGCCAGCCTTAAAGGGCCAGCCTTAGAGGGCCAGCTTAAAGGGCCAGCCTTAGAGGGCCAGCTTAAAGGGCCAGCCTTAAGGGGCCAGCTTAAAGGGCCGGCCTTAAAGGGCCAGCCTTAAAGGGCCAGCTTAAAGGGCCAGCCTTAAAGGGCCAGCTTAAAGGGCCAGCCTTAGATGGCCAGCCTTAAGGGGCCAGCTTAAAGGGCCAGCCTTAAAGGGCCAGCCTTAAAGGGCCAGCCTTAAAGGGCCAGCTTAAAGGGCCAGTCTTAAAGGGCCAGCTTAAAGGGCCAGCCTTAAAGGGCCAGCCTTAAAGGGCCAGCTTGAATGGCCAGCCTTAAAGGGCCAGCCTTAAAGGGCCAGCTTAAAGGGCAAGCCTTAAAGGGCCAGCTTAAAGGGCCAGCCTTAGAGGGCCAGCCTTAAGGGGCCAGCTTAAAGGGCCAGCCTTAAAGGGCCAGCCTTAAAGGGCCAGCCTTAGAGGGCCAGCTTAAAGGGCCAGCCTTAAAGGGCCAGTCTTAAAGGGCCAGCCTTAGAGGACCAGCCTTAAAGGGCCAGCTTAAAGGGCCAGCCTTAAAGGGCCAGCTTAAAGGGCCAGCCTTAAAGGGCAAGCTTAAAGGGCCAGCCTTAGATGGCCAGCCTTAAGGGGCCAGCTTAAAGGGCCAGCCTTAAAGTGCCAGCCTTAAAGGGCCAGCATTAAAGGGCCAGCCTTAAAGGGCCAGCCTTAAAGGGCCAGCTTAAAGGGCCAGCCTTAAGGGGCCAGCTTAAAGGGCCAGCCTTAAAGGGCCAGCTTAAAGGGCCAGCCTTAAAGGGCCAGCTTAAAGGGCCAGCCTTAGATGGCCAGCCTTAAGGGGCCAGCTTAAAGGGCCAGCCTTAAAGGGCCAGCCTTAAAGGGCCAGCCTTAAAGGGCCAGCCTTAGAGGGCCAGCCTTAAAGGGCCAGCCTTAGAGGGCCAGCTTAAAGGGCCAGCCTTAAAGGGCCAGCTTAAAGGGCCAGCCTTAGAGGGCCAGCTTAAAGGGCCAGCCTTAAAGGGCCAGCTTAAAGGGCCAGCCTTAGAGGGCCAGCCTTAAGGGGCCAGCTTAAAGGGCCAGCTTAAAGGGCCAGCCTTAGATGGCCAGCCTTAAGGGGCCAGCTTAAAGGGCCAGCCTTAAAGGGCCAGCCTTAAAGGGCCAGCCTTAAAGGGCCAGTCTTAAAGGGCCAGCCTTAGAGGGCCAGCTTTAAAGGGCCAGCTTAAAGGGCCAGCCTTAGAGGGCCAGCTTAAAGGGCCAGCCTTAGAGGGCCAGCTTAAAGGGCCAGCCTTAAGGGGCCAGCTTAAAGGGCCAGCCTTAAAGGGCCAGCCTTAAAGGGCCAGCCTTTAAGGGCCAGCCTTAGAGGGCCAGCTTAAAGGGCGAGCCTTAGAGGGCCAGCTTAAAGGGCCAGCCTTAAGGGGCCAGCTTAAAGGGCCAGCCTTAAAGGGCCAGCCTTAAAGGGCCAGCTTGAATGGCCAGCCTTAAAGGGCCAGCCTTAAAGGGCCAGCTTAAAGGGCCAGCCTTAAAGGGCCAGCTTAAAGGGCCAGCCTTAGAGGGCCAGCCTTAAGGGGCCAGCTTAAAGGGCCAGCCTTAAAGGGCCAGCCTTAAAGGGCCAGCCTTAGAGGGCCAGCTTAAAGGGCCAGCCTTAAAGGGCCAGTTTAAAGGGCCAGCTTTAGAGGGCCAGCCTTAAGGGGCCAGCTTAAAGGGCCAGCCTTAAAGGGCCATCTTAAAGGGCCAGCCTTAAGGGGCCATCTTAAAGGGCCAGCCTTAGAGGGCCAGCTTAAAGGGCCAGCCTTAAGTGGCCAGCTTAAAGGGCCAGCCTTAAAGGCCCAGCCTTAAATGGCCAGTCTTAAAGGGCCAGCTTTACAGGGCCAGCTTAAAGGGCCAGCCTTAAAGGCACAGCTTAAAGGGCCAGCCTTAGAGGGCCAGCTTAAAGGGCCAGCCTTAAGGGGCCAGCTTAAAGGGCCAGCCTTAAAGGGCCAGCCTTAAAGGGCCAGCCTCAGAGGGCCAGCCTTAAAGGGCCAGCTTAAAGGGCCAGCTTTAAAGGGCCAGCTTAAAGGGCCAGCCTTAAAGGGCCAGCCTTAAAGGGCCAGCTTAAAGGGCCAGCCTTAAAGGGCCAGACTTAGAGGGCCAGACTTAAAGGGCCATCTTAAAGGGCCAGGCTTAAAGGGCCAGCTTAAAGGGCCAGCCTTAGAGGACCAGCTTAAAGGGCCAGCCTTAAGGGGCCAGCTTAAAGGGCCAGCCTTAAAGGGCCAGCCTTAAAGGGCCAGCTAAAAAGGGCCAGCCTTAGAGGACCAGCTTAAAGGGCCAGCCTTAAGGGGCCAGCTTAAAGGGCCAGCCTTAAGGGGCCAGCTTAAAGGGCCAGCCTTAAAGGGCCAGCCTTAGAGGGCCAGCTTAAAGGGCCAGCCTTAGAGGGCCAGCTTAAAGGGCCAGCCTAAAGGGGCCAGCTTAAAGGGCCGGCCTTAAAGGGCCAGCTTAAAGGGCCAGCCTTAAAAGGCCAGCTTAAAGGGCCAGCCTTAGATGGCAAGCCTTAAAGGGCCAGCCTTAAAGGGCCAGCCTTAGAGGGCCAGCTTAAAGGGCCAGCCTTAGAGGGCCAGCTTAAAGGGCCAGCCTTAAGGGGCCAGCTTAAAGGGCCGGCCTTAAAGGGCCAGCCTTAAAGGGCCAGCTTAAAGGGCCAGCCTTAAAGGGCCAGCCTTAGATGGCCAGCCTTAAGGGTCCAGCTTAAAGGGCCAGCCTTAAAGGGCCAGCCTTAAAGGGCCAGCCTTAAAGGGCCAGCTTAAAGGGCAAGCCTTAAAGGGCCAGCTTAAAGGGCCAGCCTTAGAGGGCCAGCCTTAAGGGGCCAGCTTAAAGGGCCAGCCTTAAAGGGCCAGCCTTAAAGGGCCAGCCTTAGAGGGCCAGCTTAAAGGGCCAGCCTTAAAGGGCCAGCTTAAAGGGCCAGCCTTAGAGGGCCAGCCTTAAGGAGCCAGCTTAAAGGGCCAGCCTTAAAGGGCCAGCCTTAAAGGGCCAGCCTTAAAGGGCCAGCCTTAGATGGCCAGCTTAAAGGGCCAGCCTTAAAGGGCCAGCCTTAAGGGGCCAGCTTAAAGGGCCAGCTTTACAGGGCCAGCTTAAAGGGCCAGCCTTAAAGGGCCAGCTTAAAGGGCCAGCCTTAGAGGGCCAGCTTAAAGGGCCAGCCCTAGAGGGCCAGCTTAAAGGGCCAGCCTTAAGGGGCCAGCTTAAAGGGCCAGCCTTAAAGGGCCAGCCTTAGAGGGCCAGCCTTAAAGGGCCAGCTTAAAGGGCCAGCCTTAAAGGGCCATCTTAAAGGGCCAGCCTTAAAGGGCCAGCCTTAAAGGGCCAGCTTAAAGGGCCAGCCTTAAAGGGCCAGCTTAAAGGGCCAGCCTTAAGGGGCCAGCTTAAAGGGCCAGCCTTAAAGGGCCAGCCTTAAAGGGCCAGCCTTAAAGGTCCAGCCTTAGATGGCCAGCTTAAAGGGCCAGCCTTAAGGGGCCAGCTTAAAGGGCCAGCTTTACAGGGCCAGCTTAAAGGGCCAGCCTTAAAGGGCCAGCTTAAAGGGCCAGCCTTAGAGGGCCAGCTTAAAGGGCCAGCCCTAGAGGGCCAGCTTAAAGGGCCAGCCTTAAGGGGCCAGCTTAAAGGGCCAGCCTTAAAGGGCCAGCCTTAAAGGGCCAGCCTTAGAGGGCCAGCCTTAAAGGGCCAGCCTTAAAGGGCCAGCTTAAAGGGCCAGCCTTAAAAGGCCAGCTTAAAGGGCCAGCCTTAGATGGCAAGCCTTAAAGGGCCAGCCTTAAAGTGCCAGCTTAAAGGGCCAGCCTTAGAGGGCCAGCTTAAAGGGCCAGCCCTAGAGGGCCAGCTTAAAGGGCCAGCCTTAAGGGGCCAGCTTAAAGGGCCAGCCTTAAAGGGCCAGCTTAAAGGGCCAGCCTTAAAGGGCCAGCCTTACAGGGCCAGCTTAAAGGGCCAGCCTTAAAGGGCCAGCTTAAAGGGCCAGCCTTAAAGGGCCAGCTTAAAGGGCCAGCCTTAAGGGGCCAGCTTAAAGGGCCAGCCTTAAAGGGCCAGCCTTAAAGGGCCAGCCTTAAAGGGCCAGCCTTAGATGGCCAGCTTAAAGGGCCAGCCTTAAAGGGCCAGCCTTAAGGGGCCAGCTTAAAGGGCCAGCTTTACAGGGCCAGCTTAAAGGGCCAGCCTTAAAGGGCCAGCTTAAAGGGCCAGCCTTAGAGGGCCAGCTTAAAGGGCCAGCCCTAGAGGGCCAGCTTAAAGGGCCAGCCTTAAGGGGCCAGCTTAAAGGGCCAGCCTTAAAGGGCCAGCCTTAAAGGGCCAGCCTTAGAGGGCCAGCCTTAAAGGGCCAGCTTAAAGGGCCAGCCTTAAAGGGCCAGCTTAAAGGGCCAGCCTAAAAGGGCCAGCCTTAAAGGGCCAGCTTAAAGGGCCAGCCTTAAAGGGCCAGCCTTAGAGGGCCAGACTTAAAGGGCCATCTTAAAGGGCCAGCTTAAAGGGCCAGCTTTAAGGGCCAGCTTAAAGGGCCAGCCTTAGATGGCCAGCCTTAAAGGGCCAGCTTAAAGGGCCAGCCTTAAAGGGCCAGCTTAAAGGGCCAGCCTTAGAAGGCCAGCTTAAAGGGCCAGCCTTAAGGGGCAAGCTTTAAAGGGCCAGTCTTAAAGGGCCAGCCTTAGAGGGCCAGCCTTAAAGGGCCAGCTTAAAGGGCCAGCCTTAAAGGGCCAGCTTAAAGGGCCGGCCTTAAAGGGCCAGCCTTAAAGGGCCAGCTTAAAGGGCCAGCCTTAAAGGGCCAGCTTAAAGGGCCAGCCTTAGAGGGCCAGCCTTAAGGGGCCAGCTTAAAGGGCCAGCCTTAAAGGGCCAGCCTTAAAGGGCCAGCCTTAGAGGGCCAGCTTAAAGGGCCAGCCTTAGAGGGCCAGCTTAAAGGGCCAGCCTTAAGGGGCCAGCTTAAAGGGCCAGCCTTAAAGGGCCAGCCTTAAAGGGCCAGTCTTAAAGGGCCAGCCTTAGAGGGCCAGCTTTAAAGGGCCAGCTTAAAGGGCCAGCCTTAAAGGGCCAGCTTAAAGGGCCAGCCTTAAAGGGCCAGCTTAAAGGGCCAGCCTTAAAGGGCCAGCTTAAAGAGCCAGCCTTAGAGAGCCAGCCTTAGAGGGCCAGCCTTAAGGGGCCAGCTTAAAGGGCCAGCCTTAAAGGGCCAGCCTTAAAGGGCCAGCCTTAGAGGGCCAGCTTAAAGGGCCAGCCTTAAAGGGCCAGCTTAAAGGGCCAGCCTTAGAGGGCCAGCCTTAAGGGGCCAGCTTAAAGGGCCAGCCTTAAGGGGCCAGCTTTAAAGGGCCAGTCTTAAAGGGCCAGCCTTAGAGGGCCAGCCTTGAAGGGCCAGCCTTAAAGGGCCAGCCTTAGAGGGCCAGCTTAAAGGGCCAGCCTTAAAGGGCCAGCTTAAAGGGCCAGCCTTAGAGGGCCAGCCTTAAGGAGCCAGCTTAAAGGGCCAGCCTTAAAGGGCCAGCCTTAAAGGGCCAGCCTTAAAGGGCCAGCCTTAGATGGCCAGCTTAAAGGGCCAGCCTTAAAGGGCCAGCCTTAAGGGGCCAGCTTAAAGGGCCAGCTTTACAGGGCCAGCTTAAAGGGCCAGCCTTAAAGGGCCAGCTTAAAGGGCCAGCCTTAGAGGGCCAGCTTAAAGGGCCAGCCCTAGAGGGCCAGCTTAAAGGGCCAGCCTTAAGGGGCCAGCTTAAAGGGCCAGCCTTAAGCCAGCCTTAGAGGGCCAGCCTTAAAGGGCCAGCTTAAAGGGCCAGCCTTAAAGGGCCATCTTAAAGGGCCAGCCTTAAAGGGCCAGCCTTAAAGGGCCAGCTTAAAGGGCCAGCCTTAAAGGGCCAGCTTAAAGGGCCAGCCTTAAGGGGCCAGCTTAAAGGGCCAGCCTTAAAGGGCCAGCCTTAAAGGGCCAGCCTTAAAGGTCCAGCCTTAGATGGCCAGCTTAAAGGGCCAGCCTTAAAGGGCCAGCCTTAAGGGGCCAGCTTAAAGGGCCAGCTTTACAGGGCCAGCTTAAAGGGCCAGCCTTAAAGGGCCAGCTTAAAGGGCCAGCCTTAGAGGGCCAGCTTAAAGGGCCAGCCCTAGAGGGCCAGCTTAAAGGGCCAGCCTTAAGGGGCCAGCTTAAAGGGCCAGCCTTAAAGGGCCAGCCTTAAAGGGCCAGCCTTAGAGGGCCAGCCTTAAAGGGCCAGCCTTAAAGGGCCAGCTTAAAGGGCCAGCCTTAAAAGGCCAGCTTAAAGGGCCAGCCTTAGATGGCAAGCCTTAAAGGGCCAGCCCTAGAGGGCCAGCTTTACAGGGCCAGCTTAAAGGGCCAGCCTTAAAGGGCCAGCTTAAAGGGCCAGCCTTAGAGGGCCAGCTTAAAGGGCCAGCCCTAGAGGGCCAGCTTAAAGGGCCAGCCTTAAGGGGCCAGCTTAAAGGGCCAGCCTTAAAGGGCCAGCCTTAAAGGGCCAGCCTTAGAGGGCCAGCCTTAAAGGGCCAGCTTAAAGGGCCAGCCTTAAAGGGCCAGCTTAAAGGGCCAGCCTAAAAGGGCCAGCCTTAAAGGGCCAGCTTAAAGGGCCAGCCTTAAAGGGCCAGCCTTAAGGGGGCCAGCTTAAAGGGCCAGCCTTAAAGGGCCAGCCTTAAAGGGCCAGCCTTAAAGGGCCAGCCTTAGATGGCCAGCTTAAAGGGCCAGCCTTAAAGGGCCAGCCTTAAGGGGCCAGCTTAAAGGGCCAGCTTAAAGGGCCAGCCTAAAAGGGCCAGCCTTAAAGGGCCAGCTTAAAGGGCCAGCCTTAAAGGGCCAGCCTTAGAGGGCCAGACTTAAAGGGCCATCTTAAAGGGCCAGCTTAAAGGGCCAGCTTAAAGGGCCAGCTTAAAGGGCCAGCCTTAGAGGGCCAGCTTAAAGGGCCAGCCCTAGAGGGCCAGCTTAAAGGGCCAGCCTTAAGGGGCCAGCTTAAAGGGCCAGCCTTAAAGGGCCAGCCTTAAAGGGCCAGCCTTAGAGGGCCAGCCTTAAAGGGCCAGCTTAAAGGGCCAGCCTTAAAGGGCCAGCTTAAAGGGCCAGCCTAAAAGGGCCAGCCTTAAAGGGCCAGCTTAAAGGGCCAGCCTTAAAGGGCCAGCCTTAGAGGGCCAGACTTAAAGGGCCATCTTAAAGGGCCAGCTTAAAGGGCCAGCTTTAAGGGCCAGCTTAAAGGGCCAGCCTTAGATGGCCAGCCTTAAAGGGCCAGCTTAAAGGGCCAGCCTTAAAGGGCCAGCTTAAAGGGCCAGCCTTAGAGGGCCAGCTTAAAGGGCCAGCCTTAAGGGGCAAGCTTTAAAGGGCCAGTCTTAAAGGGCCAGCCTTAGAGGGCCAGCCTTAAAGGGCCAGCTTAAAGGGCCAGCCTTAAAGGGCCAGCTTAAAGGGCCGGCCTTAAAGGGCCAGCCTTAAAGGGCCAGCTTAAAGGGCCAGCCTTAAAGGGCCAGCTTAAAGGGCCAGCCTTAGAGGGCCAGCCTTAAGGGGCCAGCTTAAAGGGCCAGCCTTAAAGGGCCAGCCTTAAAGGGCCAGCCTTAGAGGGCCAGCTTAAAGGGCCAGCCTTAGAGGGCCAGCTTAAAGGGCCAGCCTTAAGGGGCCAGCTTAAAGGGCCAGCCTTAAAGGGCCAGCCTTAAAGGGCCAGTCTTAAAGGGCCAGCCTTAGAGGGCCAGCTTTAAAGGGCCAGCTTAAAGGGCCAGCCTTAAAGGGCCAGCTTAAAGGGCCAGCCTTAAAGGGCCAGCTTAAAGGGCCAGCCTTAAAGGGCCAGCTTAAAGAGCCAGCCTTAGAGAGCCAGCCTTAGAGGGCCAGCCTTAAGGGGCCAGCTTAAAGGGCCAGCCTTAAAGGGCCAGCCTTAAAGGGCCAGCCTTAGAGGGCCAGCTTAAAGGGCCAGCCTTAAAGGGCCAGCTTAAAGGGCCAGCCTTAGAGGGCCAGCCTTAAGGGGCCAGCTTAAAGGGCCAGCCTTAAGGGGCCAGCTTTAAAGGGCCAGTCTTAAAGGGCCAGCCTTAGAGGGCCAGCCTTGAAGGGCCAGCTTAAAGGGCCAGCCTTAAAGGGCCAGCTTAAAGGGCCGGCCTTAAAGGGCCAGCCTTAAAGGGCCAGCTTAAAGGGCCAGCCTTAAAGGGCCAGCACAAAGGGCCAGCCTTAGAGGGCCAGCCTTAAGGGGCCAGCTTAAAGGGCCAGCCTTAAAGGGCCAGCCTTAAAAGGCCAGCCTTAGAGGGCCAGCTTAAAGGGCCAGCCTTAAAGGGCCAGCCTTAAAGGGCCAGCTTAAAGGGCCAGCCTTAAAGGGCAAGCCTTAAAGGGCCAGCCTTAAAGGGCCAGCCTTAGGGGGCCAGCTTAAAGGGCCAGCCTTAGAGGGCCAGCTTAAAGGGCCAGCCTTAAGGGGCCAGCTTAAAGGGCCAGCCTTAAAGGGCCAGCCTTAAAGGGCCAGTCTTAAAGGGCCAGCCTTAGAGGGCCAGCTTTAAAGGGCCAGCTTAAAGGGCCAGCCTTAAAGGGCCAGCCTTAAAGGGCCATCTTAAAGGGCCAGCTTAAAAGGCCAGCCTTAAAGGGCAAGCCTTAAAGGGCCAGCCTTAAAGGGCCAGCCTTAGAGGGCCAGCTTAAAGGGCCAGTCTTAGAGGGCCAGCTTAAAGGGCCAGCCTTAGAGGGCCAGCTTAAAGGGCCAGCTTTAAGGGGCCAGCTTAAAGGGCCAGCCTTAAGGGGCCAGCTTAAAGGGCCAGCCTTAAAGGGCAAGCCTTAAAGGGCCAGCCTTAAAGGGCCAGCTTTAGAGGGCCAGCTTAAAGGGCCAGCCTTAAAGGGACAGCCTTAAAGGGCCAGCTTAAGGGGCCAGCCTTAAAGGGCCAGCTTAAAGGGCCAGCCTTAAAGGGCAAGCCTTAAAGGGCCAGCCTTAAAGGGCCAGCCTTAGAGGGCCAGCTTAAAGGGCCAGCCTTAGAGGGCCAGCTTAAAGGGCCAGCCTTAAGGGGCAAGCTTTAAAGGGCCAGTCTTAAAGGGCCAGCCTTAGAGGGCCAGCCTTAAACGGCCAGCTTAAAGGCCCAGCCTTAAAGGGCCAGCTTAAAGGGCCGGCCTTAAAAGGCCAGCCTTAAAGGGCCAGCTTAAAGGGCCAGCCTTAAAGGGCCAGCTTAAAGGGCCAGGCTTAGAGGGCCAGCCTTAAGGGGCCAGCTTAAAGGGCCAGCCTTAAAGGGCCAGCCTTAGAGGGCCAGCTTAAAGGGCCAGCCTTAGAGGGCCAGCTTAAAGGGCCAGCCTTAAGGGGCCAGCTTAAAGGGCCAGCCTTAAAGGGCCAGCCTTAAAGGGCCAGTCTTAAAGGGCCAGCCTTAGAGGGCCAGCTTTAAAGGGCCAGCTTAAAGGGCCAGCCTTAAAGGGCCAGCTTAAAGGGCCAGCCTTAAAGGGCCAGCCTTAGAAGGCCAGCTTAAAGGGCCAGCCTTAAGGGGCCAGCTTTAAAGGGCCAGTCTTAAAGGGCCAGCCTTAGAGGGCCAGCCTTAAAGGGCCAGCTTAAAGGGCCAGCCTTAAAGGGCCAGCTTAAAGGGCCGGCCTTAAAGGGCCAGCCTTAAAGGGCCAGCTTAAAGGGCCAGCCTTAAAGGGCCAGCTTAAAGGGCCAGCCTTAGAGGGCCAGCCTTAAGGGGCCAGCTTAAAGGGCCAGCCTAAAGGGCCAGCCTTAAAGGGCAAGCCTTAAAGGGCCAGCCTTTCAGGGCCAGCCTTAGAGGGCCAGCTTAAAGGGCCAGCCTTAGAGGGCGAGCTTAAAGGGCCAGCCTTAAGGGGCCAGCTTAAAGGGCCAGCCTTAAAGGGCCAGCCTTAAAGGGCCAGCCTTAAAGGGCCAGCTTAAAGGGCCAGCCTTAAAGGGCCAGCTTAAAGGGCCAGCCTTAAAGGGCCAGCCTTAAATAGCCAGCTTGAATGGCCAGCCTTAAAGGGCCAGCTTAAAGGGCCAGCCTTAAAGGGCCAGCTTAAAGGGCCAGCCTTAGAGGGCCAGCCTTAAGGGGCCAGCTTAAAGGGCCAGCCTTAGAGGGCCAGCTTAAAGGGCCAACCTTAAAGGGCCAGCTTAAAGGGCCAGCCTTAGAGGGCCAGCCTTAAAGGGCCAGCTTAAAGGGCCAGCCTTAAAGGGCCAGCCTTAAAGGGCCAGCCTTAAGGGGCCAGCTTAAAGGGCCAGCCTTAAAGGGCCAGTCTTAAAGGGCCAGCCTTAGAGGGCCAGCTTTAAAGGGCCAGCTTAAAGGGCCAGCCTTAAAGGGCCAGCTTAAAGGGCCAGCCTTAAAGGGCCAGCTTAAAGGGCCAGCCTTAAAGGGCCAGCTTAAAGAGCCAGCCTTAGAGAGCCAGCCTTAGAGGGCCAGCCTTAAGGGGCCAGCTTAAAGGGCCAGCCTTAAAGGGCCAGCCTTAAAGGGCCAGCCTTAGAGGGCCAGCTTAAAGGGCCAGCCTTAAAGGGCCAGCTTAAAGGGCCAGCCTTAGAGGGCCAGCCTTAAGGGGCCAGCTTAAAGGGCCAGCCTTAAGGGGCCAGCTTTAAAGGGCCAGTCTTAAAGGGCCAGCCTTAGAGGGCCAGCCTTGAAGGGCCAGCTTAAAGGGCCAGCCTTAAAGGGCCAGCTTAAAGGGCCGGCCTTAAAGGGCCAGCCTTAAAGGGCCAGCTTAAAGGGCCAGCCTTAAAGGGCCAGCACAAAGGGCCAGCCTTAGAGGGCCAGCCTTAAGGGGCCAGCTTAAAGGGCCAGCCTTAAAGGGCCAGCCTTAAAAGGCCAGCCTTAGAGGGCCAGCTTAAAGGGCCAGCCTTAAAGGGCCAGCCTTAAAGGGCCAGCTTAAAGGGCCAGCCTTAAAGGGCAAGCCTTAAAGGGCCAGCCTTAAAGGGCCAGCCTTAGAGGGCCAGCTTAAAGGGCCAGCCTTAGAGGGCCAGCTTAAAGGGCCAGCCTTAAGGGGCCAGCTTAAAGGGCCAGCCTTAAAGGGCCAGCCTTAAAGGGCCAGTCTTAAAGGGCCAGCCTTAGAGGGCCAGCTTTAAAGGGCCAGCTTAAAGGGCCAGCCTTAAAGGGCCAGCCTTAAAGGGCCATCTTAAAGGGCCAGCTTAAAAGGCCAGCCTTAAAGGGCAAGCCTTAAAGGGCCAGCCTTAAAGGGCCAGCCTTAGAGGGCCAGCTTAAAGGGCCAGTCTTAGAGGGCCAGCTTAAAGGGCCAGCCTTAGAGGGCCAGCTTAAAGGGCCAGCTTTAAGGGGCCAGCTTAAAGGGCCAGCCTTAAGGGGCCAGCTTAAAGGGCCAGCCTTAAAGGGCAAGCCTTAAAGGGCCAGCCTTAAAGGGCCAGCTTTAGAGGGCCAGCTTAAAGGGCCAGCCTTAAAGGGACAGCCTTAAAGGGCCAGCTTAAGGGGCCAGCCTTAAAGGGCCAGCTTAAAGGGCCAGCCTTAAAGGGCAAGCCTTAAAGGGCCAGCCTTAAAGGGCCAGCCTTAGAGGGCCAGCTTAAAGGGCCAGCCTTAGAGGGCCAGCTTAAAGGGCCAGCCTTAAGGGGCAAGCTTTAAAGGGCCAGTCTTAAAGGGCCAGCCTTAGAGGGCCAGCCTTAAACGGCCAGCTTAAAGGCCCAGCCTTAAAGGGCCAGCTTAAAGGGCCGGCCTTAAAAGGCCAGCCTTAAAGGGCCAGCTTAAAGGGCCAGCCTTAAAGGGCCAGCTTAAAGGGCCAGGCTTAGAGGGCCAGCCTTAAGGGGCCAGCTTAAAGGGCCAGCCTTAAAGGGCCAGCCTTAGAGGGCCAGCTTAAAGGGCCAGCCTTAGAGGGCCAGCTTAAAGGGCCAGCCTTAAGGGGCCAGCTTAAAGGGCCAGCCTTAAAGGGCCAGCCTTAAAGGGCCAGTCTTAAAGGGCCAGCCTTAGAGGGCCAGCTTTAAAGGGCCAGCTTAAAGGGCCAGCCTTAAAGGGCCAGCTTAAAGGGCCAGCCTTAAAGGGCCAGCCTTAGAAGGCCAGCTTAAAGGGCCAGCCTTAAGGGGCCAGCTTTAAAGGGCCAGTCTTAAAGGGCCAGCCTTAGAGGGCCAGCCTTAAAGGGCCAGCTTAAAGGGCCAGCCTTAAAGGGCCAGCTTAAAGGGCCGGCCTTAAAGGGCCAGCCTTAAAGGGCCAGCTTAAAGGGCCAGCCTTAAAGGGCCAGCTTAAAGGGCCAGCCTTAGAGGGCCAGCCTTAAGGGGCCAGCTTAAAGGGCCAGCCTAAAGGGCCAGCCTTAAAGGGCAAGCCTTAAAGGGCCAGCCTTTCAGGGCCAGCCTTAGAGGGCCAGCTTAAAGGGCCAGCCTTAGAGGGCGAGCTTAAAGGGCCAGCCTTAAGGGGCCAGCTTAAAGGGCCAGCCTTAAAGGGCCAGCCTTAAAGGGCCAGCCTTAAAGGGCCAGCTTAAAGGGCCAGCCTTAAAGGGCCAGCTTAAAGGGCCAGCCTTAAAGGGCCAGCCTTAAATAGCCAGCTTGAATGGCCAGCCTTAAAGGGCCAGCTTAAAGGGCCAGCCTTAAAGGGCCAGCTTAAAGGGCCAGCCTTAGAGGGCCAGCCTTAAGGGGCCAGCTTAAAGGGCCAGCCTTAGAGGGCCAGCTTAAAGGGCCAACCTTAAAGGGCCAGCTTAAAGGGCCAGCCTTAGAGGGCCAGCCTTAAAGGGCCAGCTTAAAGGGCCAGCCTTAAAGGGCCAGCCTTAAAGGGCCAGCCTTAAAGGGCCATCCTAAGATGGCCAGCTTAAAGGGCCAGCCTTAGAGGGCCAGCTTAAAGGGCCAGCCTTAAGGGGCCAGCTTAAAGGGCCAGCCTTAAAGGGCCAGTCTTAAAGGGCCAGCCTTAGAGGGCCAGCTTTACAGGGCCAGCTTAAAGGGCCAGCCTTAAAGGGCCAGCTTAAAGGGCCAGCCTTAGAGGGCCAGCTTAAAGGGCCAGCCTTAAGGGGCCAGCTTAAAGGGCCAGCCTTAAAGGGCAAGCCTTAAAGGGCCAGCCTTAAAGGGCCAGCCTTAGAGGGCCAGCTTAAAGGGCCGGCCTTGAAGGGCCAGCCTTAAAGGGCCAGCTTAAAGGGCCAGCCTTAAAGGGCCAGCTTAAAGAGCCAGCCTTAGAGGGCCAGCCTTAAGGGGCCAGCTTAAAGGGCCAGCCTTAAAGGGCCAGCCTTAAAGGGCCAGCCTTAGAGGGCCAGCTTAAAGGGCCAGCCTTAAAGGGCCAGCTTAAAGGGCCAGCCTTAGAGGGCCAGCCTTAAGGGGCCAGCTTAAAGGGCCAGCCTTAAGGGGCCAGCTTTAAAGGGCCAGTCTTAAAGGGCCAGCCTTAGAGGGCCAGCCTTAAAGGGCCAGCTTAAAGGGCCAGCCTTAAAGGGCCAGCTTAAAGGGCCGGCCTTAAAGGGCGAGCCTTAAAGGGCCAGCTTAAAGGGCCAGCCTTAAAGGGCCAGCTTAAAGGGCCAGCCTTAGAGGGCCAGCCTTAAAGGGCCAGCTTAAAGGGCCAGCCTTAAAGGGCCAGCCTTAAAGGGCCATCTTAAAGGGCCAGGCTTAAAGGGCCAGCTTAAAGGGCCAGCCTTAGATGGCCAGCTTAAAGGGCCAGCTTAAAAGGCCAGCCTTAGAGGGTCAGCCTTAAAGGGCCAGCTTAAAGGGCCAGCCTTAAAGGGCCAGCTTAAAGGGCCAGCCTTAAAGGGCCAGCCTTAAAGGGCCAGCCTTAAAGGGCCAGCCTTAGATGGCCAGCTTAAAGGGCCAGCCTTAGAGGGCCAGCTTAAAGGGCCAGCCTTAAGGGGCCAGCTTAAAGGGCCAGCCTTAAAGGGCCAGTCTTAAAGGGCCAGCCTTAGAGGGCCAGCTTTACAGGGTCAGCTTAAAGGGCCAGCCTTAAAGGGCCAGCTTAAAGGGCCAGCCTTAAAGGGCCAGTCTTAAAGGGCCAGCCTTAGAGGACCAGCCTTAAAGGGCCAGCTTAAAGGGCCAGCCTTAAAGGGCCAGCTTAAAGGGCCAGCCTTAAAGGGCCAGCTTAAAGGGCCAGCCTTAGATGGCCAGCCTTAAGGGGCCAGCTTAAAGGGCCAGCCTTAAAGGGCCAGCCTTAAAGGGCCAGCCTTAAAGGGCCAGCCTTAAAGGGCCAGCCTTAAAGGGCCAGCTTAAAGGGCCAGCCTTAAGGGGCCAGCTTAAAGGGCCAGCCTTAAAGGGCCAGCTTAAAGGGCCAGCCTTAAAGGGCCAGCTTAAAGGGCCAGCCTTAGATGGCCAGCCTTAAGGGGCCAGCTTAAAGGGCCAGCCTTAAAGGGCCAGCCTTAAAGGGCCAGCCTTAAAGGGCCAGCCTTAAAGGGCCAGCCTTAAAGGGCCAGCCTTAAAGGGCCAGCCTTAGAGGGCCAGCCTTAAAGGGCCAGCTTAAAGGGCCAGCCTTTGAGGTCCAGCCTTAGAGGCCCAGCCTTAAAGGGCCAGTTTAAAGGGCCAGACTTAGATGGCCAGCCTTAAAGGGCCAGCTTAAAGGGCCAACCTTAGATGGCCAGCCTTAAAGGGCCAGCTTAAAGGGCCAGCTTTAAAGGCCAGCTTAAAAGGCCAGCCTTAGAGGGCCAGCCTTAAAGGGCCAGCCTTAAAGGGCCAGCCTTAAAGGGCCAGCCTTAGAGGGCCAGCTTAAAGGGCCAGCCTTAAGGGGCCAGCTTAAAGGGCCAGCCTTAAAGGGCCAGCCTTAAAGGGCCAGCTTGAATGGCCAGCCTTAAAGGGCCAGCCTTAAAGGGCCAGCTTAAAGGGCCAGCCTTAAAGGGCCAGCTTAAAGGGCCAGCCTTAGAGGGCCAGCCTTAAGGGGCCAGCTTAAAGGGCCAGCCTTAAAGGGCCAGCCTTAAAGGGCCAGCCTTAGAGGGCCAGCTTAAAGGGCCAGCCTTAAAGGGCCAGTTTAAAGGGCCAGCCTTAGAGGGCCAGCCTTAAGGGGCCAGCTTAAAGGGCCAGCCTTAAAGGGCCATCTTAAAGGGCCAGCCTTAAGGGGCCATCTTAAAGGGCCAGCCTTAGAGGGCCAGCTTAGAGGGCCAGCCTTAAGTGGCCAGCTTAAAGGGCCAGCCTTAAAGGCCCAGCCTTAAAGGGCCAGTCTTAAAGGGCCAGCTTTACAGGGCCAGCTTAAAGGGCCAGCCTTAAAGGCACAGCTTAAAGGGCCAGCCTTAGAGGGCCAGCTTAAAGGGCCAGCCTTAAGGGGCCAGCTTAAAGGGCCAGCCTTAAAGGGCCAGCCTTAAAGGGCCAGCCTCAGAGGGCCAGCCTCAGAGGGCCAGCTTTAAAGGGCCAGCTTAAAGGGCCAGCCTTAAAGGGCCAGCCTTAAAGGGCCAGCTTAAAGGGCCAGCCTTAAAGGGCCAGACTTAGAGGGCCAGACTTAAAGGGCCATCTTAAAGGGCCAGGCTTAAAGGGCCAGCTTAAAGGGCCAGCCTTAGAGGACCAGCTTAAAGGGCCAGCCTTAAGGGGCCAGCTTAAAGGGCCAGCCTTAAAGGGCCAGCCTTAAAGGGCCAGCTTAAAGGGCCAGCCTTAGAGGACCAGCTTAAAGGGCCAGCCTTAAGGGGCCAGCTTAAAGGGCCAGCCTTAAGGGGCCAGCTTAAAGGGCCAGCCTTAAAGGGCCAGCCTTAGAGGGCCAGCTTAAAGGGCCAGCCTTAGAGGGCCAGCTTAAAGGGCCAGCCTAAAGGGGCCAGCTTAAAGGGCCGGCCTTAAAAGGCCAGCCTTAAAGGGCCAGCTTAAAGGGCCAGCTTAAAGGGCCAGCCTTAAAAGGCCAGCTTAAAGGGCCAGCCTTAGATGGCAAGCCTTAAAGGGCCAGCCTTAAAGGGCCAGCCTTAGAGGGCCAGCTTAAAGGGCCAGCCTTAGAGGGCCAGCTTAAAGGGCCAGCCTTAAAGGGCCAGCTTAAAGGGCCAGCCTTAGATGGCCAGCCTTAAGGGTCCAGCTTAAAGGGCCAGCCTTAAAGGGCCAGCCTTAAAGGGCCAGCTTAAAGGGCAAGCCTTAAAGGGCCAGCTTAAAGGGCCAGCCTTAGAGGGCCAGCCTTAAGGGGCCAGCTTAAAGGGCCAGCCTTAAAGGGCCAGCCTTAAAGGGCCAGCCTTAGAGGGCCAGCTTAAAGGGCCAGCCTTAAAGGGCCAGCTTAAAGGGCCAGCCTTAGAGGGCCAGCCTTAAGGAGCCAGCTTAAAGGGCCAGCCTTAAAGGGCCAGCCTTAAAGGGCCAGCCTTAAAGGGCCAGCCTTAGATGGCCAGCTTAAAGGGCCAGCCTTAAAGGGCCAGCCTTAAGGGGCCAGCTTAAAGGGCCAGCTTTACAGGGCCAGCTTAAAGGGCCAGCCTTAAAGGGCCAGCTTAAAGGGCCAGCCTTAGAGGGCCAGCTTAAAGGGCCAGCCCTAGAGGGCCAGCTTAAAGGGCCAGCCTTAAGGGGCCAGCTTAAAGGGCCAGCCTTAAAGGGCCAGCCTTAGAGGGCCAGCCTTAAAGGGCCAGCTTAAAGGGCCAGCCTTAAAGGGCCATCTTAAAGGGCCAGCCTTAAAGGGCCAGCCTTAAAGGGCCAGCTTAAAGGGCCAGCCTTAAAGGGCCAGCTTAAAGGGCCAGCCTTAAGGGGCCAGCTTAAAGGGCCAGCCTTAAAGGGCCAGCCTTAAAGGGCCAGCCTTAAAGGTCCAGCCTTAGATGGCCAGCTTAAAGGGCCAGCCTTAAAGGGCCAGCCTTAAGGGGCCAGCTTAAAGGGCCAGCTTTACAGGGCCAGGTTAAAGGGCCAGCCTTAAAGGGCCAGCTTAAAGGGCCAGCCTTAGAGGGCCAGCTTAAAGGGCCAGCCCTAGAGGGCCAGCTTAAAGGGCCAGCCTTAAGGGGCCAGCTTAAAGGGCCAGCCTTAAAGGGCCAGCCTTAAAGGGCCAGCCTTAGAGGGCCAGCCTTAAAGGGCCAGCCTTAAAGGGCCAGCTTAAAGGGCCAGCCTTAAAAGGCCAGCTTAAAGGGCCAGCCTTAAAGTGCCAGCTTAAAGGGCCAGCCTTAGAGGGCCAGCTTAAAGGGCCAGCCCTAGAGGTCCAGCTTAAAGGGCCAGCCTTAAGGGGCCAGCTTAAAGGGCCAGCCTTAAAGGGCCAGCCTTAAAGGGCCAGCCTTAGAGGGCCAGCCTTAAAGGGCCAGCTTAAAGGGCCAGCCTTAAAGGGCCAGCCTTAAAGGGCCAGCTTAAAGGGCCAGCCTTAAAGGGCCAGCTTAAAGGGCCAGCCTTAAAGGGCCAGCTTAAAGGGCCAGCCTTAAGGGGCCAGCTTAAAGGGCCAGCCTTAAAGGGCCAGCCTTAAAGGGCCAGCCTTAAAGGGCCAGCCTTAGATGGCCAGCTTAAAGGGCCAGCCTTAAAGGGCCAGCCTTTAGGGGCCAGCTTAAAGGGCCAGCTTTACAGGGCCAGCTTAAAGGGCCAGCCTTAAAGGGCCAGCTTAAAGGGCCAGCCTTAGAGGGGCCAGCTTAAAGGGCCAGCCTTAAAGGCACAGCTTAAAGGGCCAGCCTTAGAGGGCCAGCTTAAAGGGCCAGCCTTAAGGGGCCAGCTTAAAGGGCCAGCCTTAAAGGGCCAGCCTTAAAGGGCCAGCCTCAGAGGGCCAGCCTCAGAGGGCCAGCTTTAAAGGGCCAGCTTAAAGGGCCAGCCTTAAAGGGCCAGCCTTAAAGGGCCAGCTTAAAGGGCCAGCCTTAAAGGGCCAGACTTAGAGGGCCAGACTTAAAGGGCCATCTTAAAGGGCCAGGCTTAAAGGGCCAGCTTAAAGGGCCAGCCTTAGAGGACCAGCTTAAAGGGCCAGCCTTAAGGGGCCAGCTTAAAGGGCCAGCCTTAAAGGGCCAGCCTTAAAGGGCCAGCTTAAAGGGCCAGCCTTAGAGGACCAGCTTAAAGGGCCAGCCTTAAGGGGCCAGCTTAAAGGGCCAGCCTTAAGGGGCCAGCTTAAAGGGCCAGCCTTAAAGGGCCAGCCTTAGAGGGCCAGCTTAAAGGGCCAGCCTTAGAGGGCCAGCTTAAAGGGCCAGCCTAAAGGGGCCAGCTTAAAGGGCCGGCCTTAAAGGGCCAGCCTTAAAGGGCCAGCTTAAAGGGCCAGCTTAAAGGGCCAGCCTTAAAAGGCCAGCTTAAAGGGCCAGCCTTAGATGGCAAGCCTTAAAGGGCCAGCCTTAAAGGGCCAGCCTTAGAGGGCCAGCTTAAAGGGCCAGCCTTAGAGGGCCAGCTTAAAGGGCCAGCCTTAAAGGGCCAGCTTAAAGGGCCAGCCTTAGATGGCCAGCCTTAAGGGTCCAGCTTAAAGGGCCAGCCTTAAAGGGCCAGCCTTAAAGGGCCAGCCTTAAAGGGCCAGCTTAAAGGGCAAGCCTTAAAGGGCCAGCTTAAAGGGCCAGCCTTAGAGGGCCAGCCTTAAGGGGCCAGCTTAAAGGGCCAGCCTTAAAGGGCCAGCCTTAAAGGGCCAGCCTTAGAGGGCCAGCTTAAAGGGCCAGCCTTAAAGGGCCAGCTTAAAGGGCCAGCCTTAGAGGGCCAGCCTTAAGGAGCCAGGTTAAAGGGCCAGCCTTAAAGGGCCAGCCTTAAAGGGCCAGCCTTAAAGGGCCAGCCTTAGATGGCCAGCTTAAAGGGCCAGCCTTAAAGGGCCAGCCTTAAGGGGCCAGCTTAAAGGGCCAGCTTTACAGGGCCAGCTTAAAGGGCCAGCCTTAAAGGGCCAGCTTAAAGGGCCAGCCTTAGAGGGCCAGCTTAAAGGGCCAGCCCTAGAGGGCCAGCTTAAAGGGCCAGCCTTAAGGGGCCAGCTTAAAGGGCCAGCCTTAAAGGGCCAGCCTTAGAGGGCCAGCCTTAAAGGGCCAGCTTAAAGGGCCAGCCTTAAAGGGCCATCTTAAAGGGCCAGCCTTAAAGGGCCAGCCTTAAAGGGCCAGCCTTAAAGGGCCAGCCTTAAAGGGCCAGCTTAAAGGGCCAGCCTTAAAGGGCCAGCTTAAAGGGCCAGCCTTAAGGGGCCAGCTTAAAGGGCCAGCCTTAAAGGGCCAGCCTTAGAGGGCCAGCCTTAAAGGGCCAGCTTAAAGGGCCAGCCTTAAAGGGCCATCTTAAAGGGCCAGCCTTAAAGGGCCAGCCTTAAAGGGCCAGCTTAAAGGGCCAGCCTTAAAGGGCCAGCTTAAAGGGCCAGCCTTAAGGGGCCAGCTTAAAGGGCCAGCCTTAAAGGGCCAGCCTTAAAGGGCCAGCCTTAAAGGTCCAGCCTTAGATGGCCAGCTTAAAGGGCCAGCCTTAAAGGGCCAGCCTTAAGGGGCCAGCTTAAAGGGCCAGCTTTACAGGGCCAGCTTAAAGGGCCAGCCTTAAAGGGCCAGCTTAAAGGGCCAGCCTTAGAGGGCCAGCTTAAAGGGCCAGCCCTAGAGGGCCAGCTTAAAGGGCCAGCCTTAAGGGGCCAGCTTAAAGGGCCAGCCTTAAAGGGCCAGCCTTAAAGGGCCAGCCTTAGAGGGCCAGCCTTAAAGGGCCAGCCTTAAAGGGCCAGCTTAAAGGGCCAGCCTTAAAAGGCCAGCTTAAAGGGCCAGCCTTAGATGGCAAGCCTTAAAGGGCCAGCCTTAAAGTGCCAGCTTAAAGGGCCAGCCTTAGAGGGCCAGCTTAAAGGGCCAGCCCTAGAGGTCCAGCTTAAAGGGCCAGCCTTAAGGGGCCAGCTTAAAGGGCCAGCCTTAAAGGGCCAGCCTTAAAGGGCCAGCCTTAAAGGGACAGCCTTAAAGGGCCAGCTTAAGGGGCCAGCCTTAAAGGGCCAGCTTAAAGGGCCAGCCTTAAAGGGCAAGCCTTAAAGGGCCAGCCTTAAAGGGCCAGCCTTAGAGGGCCAGCTTAAAGGGCCAGCCTTAGAGGGCCAGCTTAAAGGGCCAGCCTTAAGGGGCAAGCTTTAAAGGGCCAGTCTTAAAGGGCCAGCCTTAGAGGGCCAGCCTTAAACGGCCAGCTTAAAGGCCCAGCCTTAAAGGGCCAGCTTAAAGGGCCGGCCTTAAAAGGCCAGCCTTAAAGGGCCAGCTTAAAGGGCCAGCCTTAAAGGGCCAGCTTAAAGGGCCAGGCTTAGAGGGCCAGCTTAAAGGGCCAGCCTTAAGGGGCAAGCTTTAAAGGGCCAGTCTTAAAGGGCCAGCCTTAGAGGGCCAGCCTTAAACGACCAGCTTAAAGGCCCAGCCTTAAAGGGCCAGCTTAAAGGGCCGGCCTTAAAAGGCCAGCCTTAAAGGGCCAGCTTAAAGGGCCAGCCTTAAAGGGCCAGCTTAAAGGGCCAGGCTTAGAGGGCCAGCCTTAAGGGGCCAGCTTAAAGGGCCAGCCTTAAAGGGCCAGCCTTAGAGGGCCAGCTTAAAGGGCCAGCCTTAGAGGGCCAGCTTAAAGGGCCAGCCTTAAGGGGCCAGCTTAAAGGGCCAGCCTTAAAGGGCCAGCCTTAAAGGGCCAGTCTTAAAGGGCCAGCCTTAGAGGGCCAGCTTTAAAGGGCCAGCTTAAAGGGCCAGCCTTAAAGGGCCAGCTTAAAGGGCCAGCCTTAAAGGGCCAGCCTTAGAAGGCCAGCTTAAAGGGCCAGCCTTAAGGGGCCAGCTTTAAAGGGCCAGTCTTAAAGGGCCAGCCTTAGAGGGCCAGCCTTAAAGGGCCAGCTTAAAGGGCCAGCCTTAAAGGGCCAGCTTAAAGGGCCGGCCTTAAAGGGCCAGCCTTAAAGGGCCAGCTTAAAGGGCCAGCCTTAAAGGGCCAGCTTAAAGGGCCAGCCTTAGAGGGCCAGCCTTAAGGGGCCAGCTTAAAGGGCCAGCCTAAAGGGCCAGCCTTAAAGGGCAAGCCTTAAAGGGCCAGCCTTTCAGGGCCAGCCTTAGAGGGCCAGCTTAAAGGGCCAGCCTTAGAGGGCGAGCTTAAAGGGCCAGCCTTAAGGGGCCAGCTTAAAGGGCCAGCCTTAAAGGGCCAGCCTTAAAGGGCCAGCCTTAAAGGGCCAGCTTAAAGGGCCAGCCTTAAAGGGCCAGCTTAAAGGGCCAGCCTTAAAGGGCCAGCCTTAAATAGCCAGCTTGAATGGCCAGCCTTAAAGGGCCAGCTTAAAGGGCCAGCCTTAAAGGGCCAGCTTAAAGGGCCAGCCTTAGAGGGCCAGCCTTAAGGGGCCAGCTTAAAGGGCCAGCCTTAGAGGGCCAGCTTAAAGGGCCAACCTTAAAGGGCCAGCTTAAAGGGCCAGCCTTAGAGGGCCAGCCTTAAAGGGCCAGCTTAAAGGGCCAGCCTTAAAGGGCCAGCCTTAAAGGGCCAGCCTTAAGGGGCCAGCTTAAAGGGCCAGCCTTAAAGGGCCAGCCTTAAAGGGCCAGTCTTAAAGGGCCAGCCTTAGAGGGCCAGCTTTAAAGGGCCAGCTTAAAGGGCCAGCCTTAAAGGGCCAGCTTAAAGGGCCAGCCTTAAAGGGCCAGCTTAAAGGGCCAGCCTTAAAGGGCCAGCTTAAAGAGCCAGCCTTAGAGAGCCAGCCTTAGAGGGCCAGCCTTAAGGGGCCAGCTTAAAGGGCCAGCCTTAAAGGGCCAGCCTTAAAGGGCCAGCCTTAGAGGGCCAGCTTAAAGGGCCAGCCTTAAAGGGCCAGCTTAAAGGGCCAGCCTTAAAGGGCCAGCCTTAAAGGGCCAGCCTTAAGGGGCCAGCTTAAAGGGCCAGCCTTAAAGGGCCAGCCTTAAAGGGCCAGCCTTAAGGGGCCAGCTTAAAGGGCCAGCCTTAAAGGGCCAGTCTTAAAGGGCCAGCCTTAGAGGGCCAGCTTTACAGGGCCAGCTTAAAGGGCCAGCCTTAAAGGGCCAGCTTAAAGGGCCAGCCTTAGAGGGCCAGCCTTAAGGGGCCAGCTTAAAGGGCCAGCCTTAAGGGGCCAGCTTTAAAGGGCCAGTCTTAAAGGGCCAGCCTTAGAGGGCCAGCCTTAAAGGGCCAGCTTAAAGGGCCAGCCTTAAAGGGCCAGCTTAAAGGGCCGGCCTTAAAGGGCGAGCCTTAAAGGGCCAGCTTAAAGGGCCAGCCTTAAAGGGCCAGCTTAAAGGGCCAGCCTTAGAGGGCCAGCCTTAAAGGGCCAGCTTAAAGGGCCAGCCTTAAAGGGCCAGCCTTAAAGGGCCATCTTAAAGGGCCAGGCTTAAAGGGCCAGCTTAAAGGGCCAGCCTTAGATGGCCAGCTTAAAGGGCCAGCTTAAAAGGCCAGCCTTAGAGGGTCAGCCTTAAAGGGCCAGCTTAAAGGGCCAGCCTTAAAGGGCCAGCTTAAAGGGCCAGCCTTAAAGGGCCAGCCTTAAAGGGCCAGCCTTAAAGGGCCAGCCTTAGATGGCCAGCTTAAAGGGCCAGCCTTAGAGGGCCAGCTTAAAGGGCCAGCCTTAAGGGGCCAGCTTAAAGGGCCAGCCTTAAAGGGCCAGTCTTAAAGGGCCAGCCTTAGAGGGCCAGCTTTACAGGGTCAGCTTAAAGGGCCAGCCTTAAAGGGCCAGCTTAAAGGGCCAGCCTTAAAGGGCCAGTCTTAAAGGGCCAGCCTTAGAGGACCAGCCTTAAAGGGCCAGCTTAAAGGGCCAGCCTTAAAAGGCCAGCTTAAAGGGCCAGCCTTAGATGGCAAGCCTTAAAGGGCCAGCCTTAAAGTGCCAGCTTAAAGGGCCAGCCTTAGAGGGCCAGCTTAAAGGGCCAGCCCTAGAGGTCCAGCTTAAAGGGCCAGCCTTAAGGGGCCAGCTTAAAGGGCCAGCCTTAAAGGGCCAGCCTTAAAGGGCCAGCCTTAAAGGGACAGCCTTAAAGGGCCAGCTTAAGGGGCCAGCCTTAAAGGGCCAGCTTAAAGGGCCAGCCTTAAAGGGCAAGCCTTAAAGGGCCAGCCTTAAAGGGCCAGCCTTAGAGGGCCAGCTTAAAGGGCCAGCCTTAGAGGGCCAGCTTAAAGGGCCAGCCTTAAGGGGCAAGCTTTAAAGGGCCAGTCTTAAAGGGCCAGCCTTAGAGGGCCAGCCTTAAACGGCCAGCTTAAAGGCCCAGCCTTAAAGGGCCAGCTTAAAGGGCCGGCCTTAAAAGGCCAGCCTTAAAGGGCCAGCTTAAAGGGCCAGCCTTAAAGGGCCAGCTTAAAGGGCCAGGCTTAGAGGGCCAGCTTAAAGGGCCAGCCTTAAGGGGCAAGCTTTAAAGGGCCAGTCTTAAAGGGCCAGCCTTAGAGGGCCAGCCTTAAACGGCCAGCTTAAAGGCCCAGCCTTAAAGGGCCAGCTTAAAGGGCCGGCCTTAAAAGGCCAGCCTTAAAGGGCCAGCTTAAAGGGCCAGCCTTAAAGGGCCAGCTTAAAGGGCCAGGCTTAGAGGGCCAGCCTTAAGGGGCCAGCTTAAAGGGCCAGCCTTAAAGGGCCAGCCTTAGAGGGCCAGCTTAAAGGGCCAGCCTTAGAGGGCCAGCTTAAAGGGCCAGCCTTAAGGGGCCAGCTTAAAGGGCCAGCCTTAAAGGGCCAGCCTTAAAGGGCCAGTCTTAAAGGGCCAGCCTTAGAGGGCCAGCTTTAAAGGGCCAGCTTAAAGGGCCAGCCTTAAAGGGCCAGCTTAAAGGGCCAGCCTTAAAGGGCCAGCCTTAGAAGGCCAGCTTAAAGGGCCAGCCTTAAGGGGCCAGCTTTAAAGGGCCAGTCTTAAAGGGCCAGCCTTAGAGGGCCAGCCTTAAAGGGCCAGCTTAAAGGGCCAGCCTTAAAGGGCCAGCTTAAAGGGCCGGCCTTAAAGGGCCAGCCTTAAAGGGCCAGCTTAAAGGGCCAGCCTTAAAGGGCCAGCTTAAAGGGCCAGCCTTAGAGGGCCAGCCTTAAGGGGCCAGCTTAAAGGGCCAGCCTAAAGGGCCAGCCTTAAAGGGCAAGCCTTAAAGGGCCAGCCTTTCAGGGCCAGCCTTAGAGGGCCAGCTTAAAGGGCCAGCCTTAGAGGGCGAGCTTAAAGGGCCAGCCTTAAGGGGCCAGCTTAAAGGGCCAGCCTTAAAGGGCCAGCCTTAAAGGGCCAGCCTTAAAGGGCCAGCTTAAAGGGCCAGCCTTAAAGGGCCAGCTTAAAGGGCCAGCCTTAAAGGGCCAGCCTTAAATAGCCAGCTTGAATGGCCAGCCTTAAAGGGCCAGCTTAAAGGGCCAGCCTTAAAGGGCCAGCTTAAAGGGCCAGCCTTAGAGGGCCAGCCTTAAGGGGCCAGCTTAAAGGGCCAGCCTTAGAGGGCCAGCTTAAAGGGCCAACCTTAAAGGGCCAGCTTAAAGGGCCAGCCTTAGAGGGCCAGCCTTAAAGGGCCAGCTTAAAGGGCCAGCCTTAAAGGGCCAGCCTTAAAGGGCCAGCCTTAAGGGGCCAGCTTAAAGGGCCAGCCTTAAAGGGCCAGCCTTAAAGGGCCAGTCTTAAAGGGCCAGCCTTAGAGGGCCAGCTTTAAAGGGCCAGCTTAAAGGGCCAGCCTTAAAGGGCCAGCTTAAAGGGCCAGCCTTAAAGGGCCAGCTTAAAGGGCCAGCCTTAAAGGGCCAGCTTAAAGAGCCAGCCTTAGAGAGCCAGCCTTAGAGGGCCAGCCTTAAGGGGCCAGCTTAAAGGGCCAGCCTTAAAGGGCCAGCCTTAAAGGGCCAGCCTTAGAGGGCCAGCTTAAAGGGCCAGCCTTAAAGGGCCAGCTTAAAGGGCCAGCCTTAAAGGGCCAGCCTTAAAGGGCCAGCCTTAAGGGGCCAGCTTAAAGGGCCAGCCTTAAAGGGCCAGCCTTAAAGGGCCAGCCTTAAGGGGCCAGCTTAAAGGGCCAGCCTTAAAGGGCCAGTCTTAAAGGGCCAGCCTTAGAGGGCCAGCTTTACAGGGCCAGCTTAAAGGGCCAGCCTTAAAGGGCCAGCTTAAAGGGCCAGCCTTAGAGGGCCAGCCTTAAGGGGCCAGCTTAAAGGGCCAGCCTTAAGGGGCCAGCTTTAAAGGGCCAGTCTTAAAGGGCCAGCCTTAGAGGGCCAGCCTTAAAGGGCCAGCTTAAAGGGCCAGCCTTAAAGGGCCAGCTTAAAGGGCCGGCCTTAAAGGGCGAGCCTTAAAGGGCCAGCTTAAAGGGCCAGCCTTAAAGGGCCAGCTTAAAGGGCCAGCCTTAGAGGGCCAGCCTTAAAGGGCCAGCTTAAAGGGCCAGCCTTAAAGGGCCAGCCTTAAAGGGCCATCTTAAAGGGCCAGGCTTAAAGGGCCAGCTTAAAGGGCCAGCCTTAGATGGCCAGCTTAAAGGGCCAGCTTAAAAGGCCAGCCTTAGAGGGTCAGCCTTAAAGGGCCAGCTTAAAGGGCCAGCCTTAAAGGGCCAGCTTAAAGGGCCAGCCTTAAAGGGCCAGCCTTAAAGGGCCAGCCTTAAAGGGCCAGCCTTAGATGGCCAGCTTAAAGGGCCAGCCTTAGAGGGCCAGCTTAAAGGGCCAGCCTTAAGGGGCCAGCTTAAAGGGCCAGCCTTAAAGGGCCAGTCTTAAAGGGCCAGCCTTAGAGGGCCAGCTTTACAGGGTCAGCTTAAAGGGCCAGCCTTAAAGGGCCAGCTTAAAGGGCCAGCCTTAAAGGGCCAGTCTTAAAGGGCCAGCCTTAGAGGACCAGCCTTAAAGGGCCAGCTTAAAGGGCCAGCCTTAAAGGGCCAGCTTAAAGGGCCAGCCTTAGATGGCCAGCCTTAAGGGGCCAGCTTAAAGGGCCAGCCTTAAAGGGCCAGCCTTAAAGGGCCAGCCTTAAAGGGCCAGCCTTAAAGGGCCAGCCTTAAAGGGCCAGCCTTAAAGGGCCAGCTTAAAGGGCCAGCCTTAAGGGGCCAGCTTAAAGGGCCAGCCTTAAAGGGCCAGCTTAAAGGGCCAGCCTTAAAGGGCCAGCTTAAAGGGCCAGCCTTAGATGGCCAGCCTTAAGGGGCCAGCTTAAAGGGCCAGCCTTAAAGGGCCAGCCTTAAAGGGCCAGCCTTAAAGGGCCAGCCTTAAAGGGCCAGCCTTAAAGGGCCAGCCTTAAAGGGCCAGCCTTAGAGGGCCAGCCTTAAAGGGCCAGCTTAAAGGGCCAGCCTTTGAGGTCCAGCCTTAGAGGCCCAGCCTTAAAGGGCCAGTTTAAAGGGCCAGACTTAGATGGCCAGCCTTAAAGGGCCAGCTTAAAGGGCCAACCTTAGATGGCCAGCCTTAAAGGGCCAGCTTAAAGGGCCAGCTTTAAAGGCCAGCTTAAAAGGCCAGCCTTAGAGGGCCAGCCTTAAAGGGCCAGCCTTAAAGGGCCAGCCTTAAAGGGCCAGCTTAAAGGGCCAGCCTTAGATGGCCAGCCTTAAGGGGCCAGCTTAAAGGGCCAGCCTTAAAGGGCCAGCCTTAAAGGGCCAGCTTAAAGGGCAAGCCTTAAAGGGCCAGCTTAAAGGGCCAGCCTTAGAGGGCCAGCCTTAAGGGGCCAGCTTAAAGGGCCAGCCTTAAAGGGCCAGCCTTAAAGGGCCAGCCTTAGAGGGCCAGCTTAAAGGGCCAGCCTTAAAGGGCCAGCTTAAAGGGCCAGCCTTAGAGGGCCAGCCTTAAGGAGCCAGCTTAAAGGGCCAGCCTTAAAGGGCCAGCCTTAAAGGGCCAGCCTTAAAGGGCCAGCCTTAGATGGCCAGCTTAAAGGGCCAGCCTTAAAGGGCCAGCCTTAAGGGGCCAGCTTAAAGGGCCAGCTTTACAGGGCCAGCTTAAAGGGCCAGCCTTAGAGGGCCAGCTTAAAGGGCCAGCCCTAGAGGGCCAGCTTAAAGGGCCAGCCTTAAGGGGCCAGCTTAAAGGGCCAGCCTTAAAGGGCCAGCCTTAGAGGGCCAGCCTTAAAGGGCCAGCTTAAAGGGCCAGCCTTAAAGGGCCATCTTAAAGGGCCAGCCTTAAAGGGCCAGCCTTAAAGGGCCAGCTTAAAGGGCCAGCCTTAAAGGGCCAGCTTAAAGGGCCAGCCTTAAGGGGCCAGCTTAAAGGGCCAGCCTTAAAGGGCCAGCCTTAAAGGGCCAGCCTTAAAGGTCCAGCCTTAGATGGCCAGCTTAAAGGGCCAGCCTTAAAGGGCCAGCCTTAAGGGGCCAGCTTAAAGGGCCAGCTTTACAGGGCCAGGTTAAAGGGCCAGCCTTAAAGGGCCAGCTTAAAGGGCCAGCCTTAGAGGGCCAGCTTAAAGGGCCAGCCCTAGAGGGCCAGCTTAAAGGGCCAGCCTTAAGGGGCCAGCTTAAAGGGCCAGCCTTAAAGGGCCAGCCTTAAAGGGCCAGCCTTAGAGGGCCAGCCTTAAAGGGCCAGCCTTAAAGGGCCAGCTTAAAGGGCCAGCCTTAAAAGGCCAGCTTAAAGGGCCAGCCTTAAAGTGCCAGCTTAAAGGGCCAGCCTTAGAGGGCCAGCTTAAAGGGCCAGCCCTAGAGGTCCAGCTTAAAGGGCCAGCCTTAAGGGGCCAGCTTAAAGGGCCAGCCTTAAAGGGCCAGCCTTAAAGGGCCAGCCTTAGAGGGCCAGCCTTAAAGGGCCAGCTTAAAGGGCCAGCCTTAAAGGGCCAGCCTTAAAGGGCCAGCTTAAAGGGCCAGCCTTAAAGGGCCAGCTTAAAGGGCCAGCCTTAAAGGGCCAGCTTAAAGGGCCAGCCTTAAGGGGCCAGCTTAAAGGGCCAGCCTTAAAGGGCCAGCCTTAAAGGGCCAGCCTTAAAGGGCCAGCCTTAGATGGCCAGCTTAAAGGGCCAGCCTTAAAGGGCCAGCCTTTAGGGGCCAGCTTAAAGGGCCAGCTTTACAGGGCCAGCTTAAAGGGCCAGCCTTAAAGGGCCAGCTTAAAGGGCCAGCCTTAGAGGGGCCAGCTTAAAGGGCCAGCCTTAAAGGCACAGCTTAAAGGGCCAGCCTTAGAGGGCCAGCTTAAAGGGCCAGCCTTAAGGGGCCAGCTTAAAGGGCCAGCCTTAAAGGGCCAGCCTTAAAGGGCCAGCCTCAGAGGGCCAGCCTCAGAGGGCCAGCTTTAAAGGGCCAGCTTAAAGGGCCAGCCTTAAAGGGCCAGCCTTAAAGGGCCAGCTTAAAGGGCCAGCCTTAAAGGGCCAGACTTAGAGGGCCAGACTTAAAGGGCCATCTTAAAGGGCCAGGCTTAAAGGGCCAGCTTAAAGGGCCAGCCTTAGAGGACCAGCTTAAAGGGCCAGCCTTAAGGGGCCAGCTTAAAGGGCCAGCCTTAAAGGGCCAGCCTTAAAGGGCCAGCTTAAAGGGCCAGCCTTAGAGGACCAGCTTAAAGGGCCAGCCTTAAGGGGCCAGCTTAAAGGGCCAGCCTTAAGGGGCCAGCTTAAAGGGCCAGCCTTAAAGGGCCAGCCTTAGAGGGCCAGCTTAAAGGGCCAGCCTTAGAGGGCCAGCTTAAAGGGCCAGCCTAAAGGGGCCAGCTTAAAGGGCCGGCCTTAAAGGGCCAGCCTTAAAAGGCCAGCTTAAAGGGCCAGCTTAAAGGGCCAGCCTTAAAAGGCCAGCTTAAAGGGCCAGCCTTAGATGGCAAGCCTTAAAGGGCCAGCCTTAAAGGGCCAGCCTTAGAGGGCCAGCTTAAAGGGCCAGCCTTAGAGGGCCAGCTTAAAGGGCCAGCCTTAAAGGGCCAGCTTAAAGGGCCAGCCTTAGATGGCCAGCCTTAAGGGTCCAGCTTAAAGGGCCAGCCTTAAAGGGCCAGCCTTAAAGGGCCAGCCTTAAAGGGCCAGCTTAAAGGGCAAGCCTTAAAGGGCCAGCTTAAAGGGCCAGCCTTAGAGGGCCAGCCTTAAGGGGCCAGCTTAAAGGGCCAGCCTTAAAGGGCCAGCCTTAAAGGGCCAGCCTTAGAGGGCCAGCTTAAAGGGCCAGCCTTAAAGGGCCAGCTTAAAGGGCCAGCCTTAGAGGGCCAGCCTTAAGGAGCCAGGTTAAAGGGCCAGCCTTAAAGGGCCAGCCTTAAAGGGCCAGCCTTAAAGGGCCAGCCTTAGATGGCCAGCTTAAAGGGCCAGCCTTAAAGGGCCAGCCTTAAGGGGCCAGCTTAAAGGGCCAGCTTTACAGGGCCAGCTTAAAGGGCCAGCCTTAAAGGGCCAGCTTAAAGGGCCAGCCTTAGAGGGCCAGCTTAAAGGGCCAGCCCTAGAGGGCCAGCTTAAAGGGCCAGCCTTAAGGGGCCAGCTTAAAGGGCCAGCCTTAAAGGGCCAGCCTTAGAGGGCCAGCCTTAAAGGGCCAGCTTAAAGGGCCAGCCTTAAAGGGCCATCTTAAAGGGCCAGCCTTAAAGGGCCAGCCTTAAAGGGCCAGCCTTAAAGGGCCAGCCTTAAAGGGCCAGCTTAAAGGGCCAGCCTTAAAGGGCCAGCTTAAAGGGCCAGCCTTAAGGGGCCAGCTTAAAGGGCCAGCCTTAAAGGGCCAGCCTTAGAGGGCCAGCCTTAAAGGGCCAGCTTAAAGGGCCAGCCTTAAAGGGCCATCTTAAAGGGCCAGCCTTAAAGGGCCAGCCTTAAAGGGCCAGCTTAAAGGGCCAGCCTTAAAGGGCCAGCTTAAAGGGCCAGCCTTAAGGGGCCAGCTTAAAGGGCCAGCCTTAAAGGGCCAGCCTTAAAGGGCCAGCCTTAAAGGTCCAGCCTTAGATGGCCAGCTTAAAGGGCCAGCCTTAAAGGGCCAGCCTTAAGGGGCCAGCTTAAAGGGCCAGCTTTACAGGGCCAGCTTAAAGGGCCAGCCTTAAAGGGCCAGCTTAAAGGGCCAGCCTTAGAGGGCCAGCTTAAAGGGCCAGCCCTAGAGGGCCAGCTTAAAGGGCCAGCCTTAAGGGGCCAGCTTAAAGGGCCAGCCTTAAAGGGCCAGCCTTAAAGGGCCAGCCTTAGAGGGCCAGCCTTAAAGGGCCAGCCTTAAAGGGCCAGCTTAAAGGGCCAGCCTTAAAAGGCCAGCTTAAAGGGCCAGCCTTAGATGGCAAGCCTTAAAGGGCCAGCCTTAAAGTGCCAGCTTAAAGGGCCAGCCTTAGAGGGCCAGCTTAAAGGGCCAGCCCTAGAGGTCCAGCTTAAAGGGCCAGCCTTAAGGGGCCAGCTTAAAGGGCCAGCCTTAAAGGGCCAGCCTTAAAGGGCCAGCCTTAAAGGGACAGCCTTAAAGGGCCAGCTTAAGGGGCCAGCCTTAAAGGGCCAGCTTAAAGGGCCAGCCTTAAAGGGCAAGCCTTAAAGGGCCAGCCTTAAAGGGCCAGCCTTAGAGGGCCAGCTTAAAGGGCCAGCCTTAGAGGGCCAGCTTAAAGGGCCAGCCTTAAGGGGCAAGCTTTAAAGGGCCAGTCTTAAAGGGCCAGCCTTAGAGGGCCAGCCTTAAACGGCCAGCTTAAAGGCCCAGCCTTAAAGGGCCAGCTTAAAGGGCCGGCCTTAAAAGGCCAGCCTTAAAGGGCCAGCTTAAAGGGCCAGCCTTAAAGGGCCAGCTTAAAGGGCCAGGCTTAGAGGGCCAGCTTAAAGGGCCAGCCTTAAGGGGCAAGCTTTAAAGGGCCAGTCTTAAAGGGCCAGCCTTAGAGGGCCAGCCTTAAACGGCCAGCTTAAAGGCCCAGCCTTAAAGGGCCAGCTTAAAGGGCCGGCCTTAAAAGGCCAGCCTTAAAGGGCCAGCTTAAAGGGCCAGCCTTAAAGGGCCAGCTTAAAGGGCCAGGCTTAGAGGGCCAGCCTTAAGGGGCCAGCTTAAAGGGCCAGCCTTAAAGGGCCAGCCTTAGAGGGCCAGCTTAAAGGGCCAGCCTTAGAGGGCCAGCTTAAAGGGCCAGCCTTAAGGGGCCAGCTTAAAGGGCCAGCCTTAAAGGGCCAGCCTTAAAGGGCCAGTCTTAAAGGGCCAGCCTTAGAGGGCCAGCTTTAAAGGGCCAGCTTAAAGGGCCAGCCTTAAAGGGCCAGCTTAAAGGGCCAGCCTTAAAGGGCCAGCCTTAGAAGGCCAGCTTAAAGGGCCAGCCTTAAGGGGCCAGCTTTAAAGGGCCAGTCTTAAAGGGCCAGCCTTAGAGGGCCAGCCTTAAAGGGCCAGCTTAAAGGGCCAGCCTTAAAGGGCCAGCTTAAAGGGCCGGCCTTAAAGGGCCAGCCTTAAAGGGCCAGCTTAAAGGGCCAGCCTTAAAGGGCCAGCTTAAAGGGCCAGCCTTAGAGGGCCAGCCTTAAGGGGCCAGCTTAAAGGGCCAGCCTAAAGGGCCAGCCTTAAAGGGCAAGCCTTAAAGGGCCAGCCTTTCAGGGCCAGCCTTAGAGGGCCAGCTTAAAGGGCCAGCCTTAGAGGGCGAGCTTAAAGGGCCAGCCTTAAGGGGCCAGCTTAAAGGGCCAGCCTTAAAGGGCCAGCCTTAAAGGGCCAGCCTTAAAGGGCCAGCTTAAAGGGCCAGCCTTAAAGGGCCAGCTTAAAGGGCCAGCCTTAAAGGGCCAGCCTTAAATAGCCAGCTTGAATGGCCAGCCTTAAAGGGCCAGCTTAAAGGGCCAGCCTTAAAGGGCCAGCTTAAAGGGCCAGCCTTAGAGGGCCAGCCTTAAGGGGCCAGCTTAAAGGGCCAGCCTTAGAGGGCCAGCTTAAAGGGCCAACCTTAAAGGGCCAGCTTAAAGGGCCAGCCTTAGAGGGCCAGCCTTAAAGGGCCAGCTTAAAGGGCCAGCCTTAAAGGGCCAGCCTTAAGGGGCCAGCTTAAAGGGCCAGCCTTAAAGGGCCAGCCTTAAAGGGCCAGTCTTAAAGGGCCAGCCTTAGAGGGCCAGCTTTAAAGGGCCAGCTTAAAGGGCCAGCCTTAAAGGGCCAGCTTAAAGGGCCAGCCTTAAAGGGCCAGCTTAAAGGGCCAGCCTTAAAGGGCCAGCTTAAAGAGCCAGCCTTAGAGAGCCAGCCTTAGAGGGCCAGCCTTAAGGGGCCAGCTTAAAGGGCCAGCCTTAAAGGGCCAGCCTTAAAGGGCCAGCCTTAGAGGGCCAGCTTAAAGGGCCAGCCTTAAAGGGCCAGCTTAAAGGGCCAGCCTTAGAGGGCCAGCCTTAAGGGGCCAGCTTAAAGGGCCAGCCTTAAGGGGCCAGCTTTAAAGGGCCAGTCTTAAAGGGCCAGCCTTAGAGGGCCAGCCTTGAAGGGCCATCTTAAAGGGCCAGCTTAAAAGGCCAGCCTTAAAGGGCAAGCCTTAAAGGGCCAGCCTTAAAGGGCCAGCCTTAGAGGGCCAGCTTAAAGGCTCAGTCTTAGAGGGCCAGCTTAAAGGGCCAGCCTTAGAGGGCCAGCTTAAAGGGCCAGCTTTAAGGGGCCAGCTTAAAGGGCCAGCCTTAAGGGGCCAGCTTAAAGGGCCAGCCTTAAAGGGCAAGCCTTAAAGGGCCAGCCTTAAAGGGCCAGCTTTAGAGGGCCAGCTTAAAGGGCCAGCCTTAAAGGGACAGCCTTAAAGGGCCAGCTTAAGGGGCCAGCCTTAAAGGGCCAGCTTAAATAGCCAGCTTGAATGGCCAGCCTTAAAGGGCCAGCTTAAAGGGCCAGCCTTAAAGGGCCAGCTTAAAGGGCCAGCCTTAGAGGGCCAGCCTTAAGGGGCCAGCTTAAAGGGCCAGCCTTAGAGGGCCAGCTTAAAGGGCCAACCTTAAAGGGCCAGCTTAAAGGGCCAGCCTTAGAGGGCCAGCCTTAAAGGGCCAGCTTAAAGGGCCAGCCTTAAAGGGCCAGCCTTAAAGGGCCAGCCTTAAGGGGCCAGCTTAAAGGGCCAGCCTTAAAGGGCCAGCCTTAAAGGGCCAGCCTTAAGGGGCCAGCTTAAAGGGCCAGCCTTAAAGGGCCAGTCTTAAAGGGCCAGCCTTAGAGGGCCAGCTTTACAGGGCCAGCTTAAAGGGCCAGCCTTAAAGGGCCAGCTTAAAGGGCCAGCCTTAGAGGGCCAGCCTTAAGGGGCCAGCTTAAAGGGCCAGCCTTAAGGGGCCAGCTTTAAAGGGCCAGTCTTAAAGGGCCAGCCTTAGAGGGCCAGCCTTAAAGGGCCAGCTTAAAGGGCCAGCCTTAAAGGGCCAGCTTAAAGGGCCGGCCTTAAAGGGCGAGCCTTAAAGGGCCAGCTTAAAGGGCCAGCCTTAAAGGGCCAGCTTAAAGGGCCAGCCTTAGAGGGCCAGCCTTAAAGGGCCAGCTTAAAGGGCCAGCCTTAAAGGGCCAGCCTTAAAGGGCCATCTTAAAGGGCCAGGCTTAAAGGGCCAGCTTAAAGGGCCAGCCTTAGATGGCCAGCTTAAAGGGCCAGCTTAAAAGGCCAGCCTTAGAGGGTCAGCCTTAAAGGGCCAGCTTAAAGGGCCAGCCTTAAAGGGCCAGCTTAAAGGGCCAGCCTTAAAGGGCCAGCCTTAAAGGGCCAGCCTTAAAGGGCCAGCCTTAGATGGCCAGCTTAAAGGGCCAGCCTTAGAGGGCCAGCTTAAAGGGCCAGCCTTAAGGGGCCAGCTTAAAGGGCCAGCCTTAAAGGGCCAGTCTTAAAGGGCCAGCCTTAGAGGGCCAGCTTTACAGGGTCAGCTTAAAGGGCCAGCCTTAAAGGGCCAGCTTAAAGGGCCAGCCTTAAAGGGCCAGTCTTAAAGGGCCAGCCTTAGAGGACCAGCCTTAAAGGGCCAGCTTAAAGGGCCAGCCTTAAAGGGCCAGCTTAAAGGGCCAGCCTTAGATGGCCAGCCTTAAGGGGCCAGCTTAAAGGGCCAGCCTTAAAGGGCCAGCCTTAAAGGGCCAGCCTTAAAGGGCCAGCCTTAAAGGGCCAGCC
Source organism: Doryrhamphus excisus (assembly GCF_037039965.1). NCBI lineage: Eukaryota > Metazoa > Chordata > Actinopteri > Syngnathiformes > Syngnathidae > Doryrhamphus > Doryrhamphus excisus. The sequence continues at coordinate 151,045 of NW_027621866.1, read as the reverse complement.
TTAAAGGGCCAGCCTTAAAGGGCCAGCTTAAAGGGCCAGCCTTAAGGGGCCAGCTTAAAGGGCCAGCCTTAAAGGGCCAGCTTAAAGGGCCAGCCTTAAAGGGCCAGCTTAAAGGGCCAGCCTTAGATGGCCAGCCTTAAGGGGCCAGCTTAAAGGGCCAGCCTTAAAGGGCCAGCCTTAAAGGGCCAGCCTTAAAGGGCCAGCCTTAAAGGGCCAGCCTTAAAGGGCCAGCCTTAAAGGGCCAGCCTTAGAGGGCCAGCCTTAAAGGGCCAGCTTAAAGGGCCAGCCTTTGAGGTCCAGCCTTAGAGGCCCAGCCTTAAAGGGCCAGTTTAAAGGGCCAGACTTAGATGGCCAGCCTTAAAGGGCCAGCTTAAAGGGCCAACCTTAGATGGCCAGCCTTAAAGGGCCAGCTTAAAGGGCCAGCTTTAAAGGCCAGCTTAAAAGGCCAGCCTTAGAGGGCCAGCCTTAAAGGGCCAGCCTTAAAGGGCCAGCCTTAAAGGGCCAGCCTTAGAGGGCCAGCTTAAAGGGCCAGCCTTAAGGGGCCAGCTTAAAGGGCCAGCCTTAAAGGGCCAGCCTTAAAGGGCCAGCTTGAATGGCCAGCCTTAAAGGGCCAGCCTTAAAGGGCCAGCTTAAAGGGCCAGCTTAAAGGGCCAGCCTTAGAGGGCCAGCCTTAAGGGGCCAGCTTAAAGGGCCAGCCTTAAAGGGCCAGCCTTAAAGGGCCAGCCTTAGAGGGCCAGCTTAAAGGGCCAGCCTTAAAGGGCCAGTTTAAAGGGCCAGCCTTAGAGGGCCAGCCTTAAGGGGCCAGCTTAAAGGGCCAGCCTTAAAGGGCCATCTTAAAGGGCCAGCCTTAAGGGGCCATCTTAAAGGGCCAGCCTTAGAGGGCCAGCTTAAAGGGCCAGCCTTAAGTGGCCAGCTTAAAGGGCCAGCCTTAAAGGCCCAGCCTTAAAGGGCCAGTCTTAAAGGGCCAGCTTTACAGGGCCAGCTTAAAGGGCCAGCCTTAAAGGCACAGCTTAAAGGGCCAGCCTTAGAGGGCCAGCTTAAAGGGCCAGCCTTAAGGGGCCAGCTTAAAGGGCCAGCCTTAAAGGGCCAGCCTTAAAGGGCCAGCCTCAGAGGGCCAGCCTCAGAGGGCCAGCTTTAAAGGGCCAGCTTAAAGGGCCAGCCTTAAAGGGCCAGCCTTAAAGGGCCAGCTTAAAGGGCCAGCCTTAAAGGGCCAGACTTAGAGGGCCAGACTTAAAGGGCCATCTTAAAGGGCCAGGCTTAAAGGGCCAGCTTAAAGGGCCAGCCTTAGAGGACCAGCTTAAAGGGCCAGCCTTAAGGGGCCAGCTTAAAGGGCCAGCCTTAAAGGGCCAGCCTTAAAGGGCCAGCTTAAAGGGCCAGCCTTAGAGGACCAGCTTAAAGGGCCAGCCTTAAGGGGCCAGCTTAAAGGGCCAGCCTTAAGGGGCCAGCTTAAAGGGCCAGCCTTAAAGGGCCAGCCTTAGAGGGCCAGCTTAAAGGGCCAGCCTTAGAGGGCCAGCTTAAAGGGCCAGCCTAAAGGGGCCAGCTTAAAGGGCCGGCCTTAAAGGGCCAGCCTTAAAGGGCCAGCTTAAAGGGCCAGCTTAAAGGGCCAGCCTTAAAAGGCCAGCTTAAAGGGCCAGCCTTAGATGGCAAGCCTTAAAGGGCCAGCCTTAAAGGGCCAGCCTTAGAGGGCCAGCTTAAAGGGCCAGCCTTAGAGGGCCAGCTTAAAGGGCCAGCCTTAAAGGGCCAGCTTAAAGGGCCAGCCTTAGATGGCCAGCCTTAAGGGTCCAGCTTAAAGGGCCAGCCTTAAAGGGCCAGCCTTAAAGGGCCAGCTTAAAGGGCAAGCCTTAAAGGGCCAGCTTAAAGGGCCAGCCTTAGAGGGCCAGCCTTAAGGGGCCAGCTTAAAGGGCCAGCCTTAAAGGGCCAGCCTTAAAGGGCCAGCCTTAGAGGGCCAGCTTAAAGGGCCAGCCTTAAAGGGCCAGCTTAAAGGGCCAGCCTTAGAGGGCCAGCCTTAAGGAGCCAGCTTAAAGGGCATGCCTTAAAGGGCCAGCCTTAAAGGGCCAGCCTTAAAGGGCCAGCCTTAGATGGCCAGCTTAAAGGGCCAGCCTTAAAGGGCCAGCCTTAAGGGGCCAGCTTAAAGGGCCAGCTTTACAGGGCCAGCTTAAAGGGCCAGCCTTAAAGGGCCAGCTTAAAGGGCCAGCCTTAGAGGGCCAGCTTAAAGGGCCAGCCCTAGAGGGCCAGCTTAAAGGGCCAGCCTTAAGGGGCCAGCTTAAAGGGCCAGCCTTAAAGGGCCAGCCTTAGAGGGCCAGCCTTAAAGGGCCAGCTTAAAGGGCCAGCATTAAAGGGCCATCTTAAAGGGCCAGCCTTAAAGGGCCAGCCTTAAAGGGCCAGCTTAAAGGGCCAGCCTTAAAGGGCCAGCTTAAAGGGCCAGCCTTAAGGGGCCAGCTTAAAGGGCCAGCCTTAAAGGGCCAGCCTTAAAGGGCCAGCCTTAAAGGTCCAGCCTTAGATGGCCAGCTTAAAGGGCCAGCCTTAAAGGGCCAGCCTTAAGGGGCCAGCTTAAAGGGCCAGCTTTACAGGGCCAGGTTAAAGGGCCAGCCTTAAAGGGCCAGCTTAAAGGGCCAGCCTTAGAGGGCCAGCTTAAAGGGCCAGCCCTAGAGGGCCAGCTTAAAGGGCCAGCCTTAAGGGGCCAGCTTAAAGGGCCAGCCTTAAAGGGCCAGCCTTAAAGGGCCAGCCTTAGAGGGCCAGCCTTAAAGGGCCAGCCTTAAAGGGCCAGCTTAAAGGGCCAGCCTTAAAAGGCCAGCTTAAAGGGCCAGCCTTAGATGGCAAGCCTTAAAGGGCCAGCCTTAAAGTGCCAGCTTAAAGGGCCAGCCTTAGAGGGCCAGCTTAAAGGGCCAGCCCTAGAGGTCCAGCTTAAAGGGCCAGCCTTAAGGGGCCAGCTTAAAGGGCCAGCCTTAAAGGGCCAGCCTTAAAGGGCCAGCCTTAGAGGGCCAGCCTTAAAGGGCCAGCTTAAAGGGCCAGCCTTAAAGGGCCAGCCTTAAAGGGCCAGCTTAAAGGGCCAGCCTTAAAGGGCCAGCTTAAAGGGCCAGCCTTAAAGGGCCAGCTTAAAGGGCCAGCCTTAAGGGGCCAGCTTAAAGGGCCAGCCTTAAAGGGCCAGCCTTAAAGGGCCAGCCTTAAAGGGCCAGCCTTAGATGGCCAGCTTAAAGGGCCAGCCTTAAAGGGCCAGCCTTTAGGGGCCAGCTTAAAGGGCCAGCTTTACAGGGCCAGCTTAAAGGGCCAGCCTTAAAGGGCCAGCTTAAAGGGCCAGCCTTAGAGGGGCCAGCTTAAAGGGCCAGCCTTAAAGGCACAGCTTAAAGGGCCAGCCTTAGAGGGCCAGCTTAAAGGGCCAGCCTTAAGGGGCCAGCTTAAAGGGCCAGCCTTAAAGGGCCAGCCTTAAAGGGCCAGCCTCAGAGGGCCAGCCTCAGAGGGCCAGCCTTAAAGGGCCAGCCTTAAAGGGCCAGCCTTAAAGGGCCAGCCTTAGATGGCCAGCTTAAAGGGCCAGCCTTAAAGGGCCAGCCTTTAGGGGCCAGCTTAAAGGGCCAGCTTTACAGGGCCAGCTTAAAGGGCCAGCCTTAAAGGGCCAGCTTAAAGGGCCAGCCTTAGAGGGGCCAGCTTAAAGGGCCAGCCTTAAAGGCACAGCTTAAAGGGCCAGCCTTAGAGGGCCAGCTTAAAGGGCCAGCCTTAAGGGGCCAGCTTAAAGGGCCAGCCTTAAAGGGCCAGCCTTAAAGGGCCAGCCTCAGAGGGCCAGCCTCAGAGGGCCAGCTTTAAAGGGCCAGCTTAAAGGGCCAGCCTTAAAGGGCCAGCCTTAAAGGGCCAGCTTAAAGGGCCAGCCTTAAAGGGCCAGACTTAGAGGGCCAGACTTAAAGGGCCATCTTAAAGGGCCAGGCTTAAAGGGCCAGCTTAAAGGGCCAGCCTTAAGGGGCCAGCTTAAAGGGCCAGCCTTAAAGGGCCAGCCTTAAAGGGCCAGCTTAAAGGGCCAGCCTTAGAGGACCAGCTTAAAGGGCCAGCCTTAAGGGGCCAGCTTAAAGGGCCAGCCTTAAGGGGCCAGCTTAAAGGGCCAGCCTTAAAGGGCCAGCCTTAGAGGGCCAGCTTAAAGGGCCAGCCTTAGAGGGCCAGCTTAAAGGGCCAGCCTAAAGGGGCCAGCTTAAAGGGCCGGCCTTAAAGGGCCAGCCTTAAAGGGCCAGCTTAAAGGGCCAGCTTAAAGGGCCAGCCTTAAAAGGCCAGCTTAAAGGGCCAGCCTTAGATGGCAAGCCTTAAAGGGCCAGCCTTAAAGGGCCAGCCTTAGAGGGCCAGCTTAAAGGGCCAGCCTTAGAGGGCCAGCTTAAAGGGCCAGCCTTAAAGGGCCAGCTTAAAGGGCCAGCCTTAGATGGCCAGCCTTAAGGGTCCAGCTTAAAGGGCCAGCCTTAAAGGGCCAGCCTTAAAGGGCCAGCCTTAAAGGGCCAGCTTAAAGGGCAAGCCTTAAAGGGCCAGCTTAAAGGGCCAGCCTTAGAGGGCCAGCCTTAAGGGGCCAGCTTAAAGGGCCAGCCTTAAAGGGCCAGCCTTAAAGGGCCAGCCTTAGAGGGCCAGCCTAAAGGGCCAGCCTTAAAGGGCCAGCCTTAGAGGGCCAGCCTTAAGGAGCCAGCTTAAAGGGCCAGCCTTAAAGGGCCAGCCTTAAAGGGCCAGCCTTAAAGGGCCAGCCTTAGATGGCCAGCTTAAAGGGCCAGCCTTAAAGGGCCAGCCTTAAGGGGCCAGCTTAAAGGGCCAGCTTTACAGGGCCAGCTTAAAGGGCCAGCCTTAAAGGGCCAGCTTAAAGGGCCAGCCTTAGAGGGCCAGCTTAAAGGGCCAGCCCTAGAGGGCCAGCTTAAAGGGCCAGCCTTAAGGGGCCAGCTTAAAGGGCCAGCCTTAAAGGGCCAGCCTTAGAGGGCCAGCCTTAAAGGGCCAGCTTAAAGGGCCAGCCTTAAAGGGCCATCTTAAAGGGCCAGCCTTAAAGGGCCAGCCTTAAAGGGCCAGCTTAAAGGGCCAGCCTTAAAGGGCCAGCTTAAAGGGCCAGCCTTAAGGGGCCAGCTTAAAGGGCCAGCCTTAAAGGGCCAGCCTTAAAGGGCCAGCCTTAAAGGTCCAGCCTTAGATGGCCAGCTTAAAGGGCCAGCCTTAAAGGGCCAGCCTTAAGGGGCCAGCTTAAAGGGCCAGCCTTAAAGGGCCAGCTTAAAGGGCCAGCCTTAAAGGGCCAGCTTAAAGGGCCAGCCTTAAGGGGCCAGCTTAAAGGGCCAGCCTTAAAGGGCCAGCCTTAAAGGGCCAGCCTTAAAGGTCCAGCCTTAGATGGCCAGCTTAAAGGGCCAGCCTTAAAGGGCCAGCCTTAAGGGGCCAGCTTAAAGGGCCAGCTTTACAGGGCCAGGTTAAAGGGCCAGCCTTAAAGGGCCAGCTTAAAGGGCCAGCCTTAGAGGGCCAGCTTAAAGGGCCAGCCCTAGAGGGCCAGCTTAAAGGGCCAGCCTTAAGGGGCCAGCTTAAAGGGCCAGCCTTAAAGGGCCAGCCTTAAAGGGCCAGCCTTAGAGGGCCAGCCTTAAAGGGCCAGCCTTAAAGGGCCAGCTTAAAGGGCCAGCCTTAAAAGGCCAGCTTAAAGGGCCAGCCTTAGATGGCAAGCCTTAAAGGGCCAGCCTTAAAGTGCCAGCTTAAAGGGCCAGCCTTAGAGGGCCAGCTTAAAGGGCCAGCCCTAGAGGTCCAGCTTAAAGGGCCAGCCTTAAGGGGCCAGCTTAAAGGGCCAGCCTTAAAGGGCCAGCCTTAAAGGGCCAGCCTTAGAGGGCCAGCCTTAAAGGGCCAGCTTAAAGGGCCAGCCTTAAAGGGCCAGCCTTAAAGGGCCAGCTTAAAGGGCCAGCCTTAAAGGGCCAGCTTAAAGGGCCAGCCTTAAAGGGCCAGCTTAAAGGGCCAGCCTTAAGGGGCCAGCTTAAAGGGCCAGCCTTAAAGGGCCAGCCTTAAAGGGCCAGCTTAAAGGGCCAGCCTTAAGGGGCCAGCTTAAAGGGCCAGCCTTAAAGGGCCAGCCTTAAAGGGCCAGCCTTAAAGGGCCAGCCTTAGATGGCCAGCTTAAAGGGCCAGCCTTAAAGGGCCAGCCTTTAGGGGCCAGCTTAAAGGGCCAGCTTTACAGGGCCAGCTTAAAGGGCCAGCCTTAAAGGGCCAGCTTAAAGGGCCAGCCTTAGAGGGGCCAGCTTAAAGGGCCAGCCTTAAAGGCACAGCTTAAAGGGCCAGCCTTAGAGGGCCAGCTTAAAGGGCCAGCCTTAAGGGGCCAGCTTAAAGGGCCAGCCTTAAAGGGCCAGCCTTAAAGGGCCAGCCTCAGAGGGCCAGCCTCAGAGGGCCAGCCTTAAAGGGCCAGCCTTAAAGGGCCAGCCTTAAAGGGCCAGCCTTAGATGGCCAGCTTAAAGGGCCAGCCTTAAAGGGCCAGCCTTTAGGGGCCAGCTTAAAGGGCCAGCTTTACAGGGCCAGCTTAAAGGGCCAGCCTTAAAGGGCCAGCTTAAAGGGCCAGCCTTAGAGGGGCCAGCTTAAAGGGCCAGCCTTAAAGGCACAGCTTAAAGGGCCAGCCTTAGAGGGCCAGCTTAAAGGGCCAGCCTTAAGGGGCCAGCTTAAAGGGCCAGCCTTAAAGGGCCAGCCTTAAAGGGCCAGCCTCAGAGGGCCAGCCTCAGAGGGCCAGCTTTAAAGGGCCAGCTTAAAGGGCCAGCCTTAAAGGGCCAGCCTTAAAGGGCCAGCTTAAAGGGCCAGCCTTAAAGGGCCAGACTTAGAGGGCCAGACTTAAAGGGCCATCTTAAAGGGCCAGGCTTAAAGGGCCAGCTTAAAGGGCCAGCCTTAAGGGGCCAGCTTAAAGGGCCAGCCTTAAAGGGCCAGCCTTAAAGGGCCAGCTTAAAGGGCCAGCCTTAGAGGACCAGCTTAAAGGGCCAGCCTTAAAGGGCCAGCTTAAAGGGCCAGCCTTAAGGGGCCAGCTTAAAGGGCCAGCCTTAAAGGGCCAGCCTTAGAGGGCCAGCTTAAAGGGCCAGCCTTAGAGGGCCAGCTTAAAGGGCCAGCCTAAAGGGGCCAGCTTAAAGGGCCGGCCTTAAAGGGCCAGCCTTAAAGGGCCAGCTTAAAGGGCCAGCTTAAAGGGCCAGCCTTAAAAGGCCAGCTTAAAGGGCCAGCCTTAGATGGCAAGCCTTAAAGGGCCAGCCTTAAAGGGCCAGCCTTAGAGGGCCAGCTTAAAGGGCCAGCCTTAGAGGGCCAGCTTAAAGGGCCAGCCTTAAAGGGCCAGCTTAAAGGGCCAGCCTTAGATGGCCAGCCTTAAGGGTCCAGCTTAAAGGGCCAGCCTTAAAGGGCCAGCCTTAAAGGGCCAGCCTTAAAGGGCCAGCTTAAAGGGCAAGCCTTAAAGGGCCAGCTTAAAGGGCCAGCCTTAGAGGGCCAGCCTTAAGGGGCCAGCTTAAAGGGCCAGCCTTAAAGGGCCAGCCTTAAAGGGCCAGCCTTAGAGGGCCAGCCTAAAGGGCCAGCCTTAAAGGGCCAGCCTTAGAGGGCCAGCCTTAAGGAGCCAGCTTAAAGGGCCAGCCTTAAAGGGCCAGCCTTAAAGGGCCAGCCTTAAAGGGCCAGCCTTAGATGGCCAGCTTAAAGGGCCAGCCTTAAAGGGCCAGCCTTAAGGGGCCAGCTTAAAGGGCCAGCTTTACAGGGCCAGCTTAAAGGGCCAGCCTTAAAGGGCCAGCTTAAAGGGCCAGCCTTAGAGGGCCAGCTTAAAGGGCCAGCCCTAGAGGGCCAGCTTAAAGGGCCAGCCTTAAGGGGCCAGCTTAAAGGGCCAGCCTTAAAGGGCCAGCCTTAGAGGGCCAGCCTTAAAGGGCCAGCTTAAAGGGCCAGCCTTAAAGGGCCATCTTAAAGGGCCAGCCTTAAAGGGCCAGCCTTAAAGGGCCAGCTTAAAGGGCCAGCCTTAAAGGGCCAGCTTAAAGGGCCAGCCTTAAGGGGCCAGCTTAAAGGGCCAGCCTTAAAGGGCCAGCCTTAAAGGGCCAGCCTTAAAGGGCCAGCCTTAAAGGTCCAGCCTTAGATGGCCAGCTTAAAGGGCCAGCCTTAAAGGGCCAGCCTTAAGGGGCCAGCTTAAAGGGCCAGCTTTACAGGGCCAGCTTAAAGGGCCAGCCTTAAAGGGCCAGCTTAAAGGGCCAGCCTTAGAGGGCCAGCTTAAAGGGCCAGCCCTAGAGGGCCAGCTTAAAGGGCCAGCCTTAAGGGGCCAGCTTAAAGGGCCAGCCTTAAAGGGCCAGCCTTAAAGGGCCAGCCTTAGAGGGCCAGCCTTAAAGGGCCAGCCTTAAAGGGCCAGCTTAAAGGGCCAGCCTTAAAAGGCCAGCTTAAAGGGCCAGCCTTAGATGGCAAGCCTTAAAGGGCCAGCCTTAAAGTGCCAGCTTAAAGGGCCAGCCTTAGAGGGCCAGCTTAAAGGGCCAGCCCTAGAGGTCCAGCTTAAAGGGCCAGCCTTAAGGGGCCAGCTTAAAGGGCCAGCCTTAAAGGGCCAGCCTTAGAGGGCCAGCCTTAAAGGGCCAGCTTAAAGGGCCAGCCTTAAAGGGCCAGCCTTAAAGGGCCAGCTTAAAGGGCCAGCCTTAAAGGGCCAGCTTAAAGGGCCAGCCTTAAAGGGCCAGCTTAAAGGGCCAGCCTTAAGGGGCCAGCTTAAAGGGCCAGCCTTAAAGGGCCAGCCTTAAAGGGCCAGCCTTAGATGGCCAGCTTAAAGGGCCAGCCTTAAAGGGCCAGCCTTTAGGGGCCAGCTTAAAGGGCCAGCTTTACAGGGCCAGCTTTACAGGGCCAGCTTAAAGGGCCAGCCTTAAAGGGCCAGCTTAAAGGGCCAGCCTTAGAGGGCCAGCTTAAAGGGCCAGCCCTAGAGGAACAGCTTAAAGGGCCAGCCTTAAGGGGCCAGCTTAAAGGGCCAGCCTTAAAGGGCCAGCCTTAAAGGGCCAGCCTTAGAGGGCCAGCCTTAAAGGGCCAGCTTAAAGGGCCAGCCTTAAAGGGCCAGCTTAAAGGGCCAGCCTAAAAGGGCCAGCCTTAAAGGGCCAGCTTAAAGGGCCAGCCTTAAAGGGCCAGCCTTAGAGGGCCAGACTTAAAGGGCCATCTTAAAGGGCCAGCTTAAAGGGCCAGCTTAAAGGGCCAGCTTAAAGGGCCAGCCTTAGATGGCCAGCCTTAAAGGGCCAGCTTAAAGGGCCAGCCTTAAAGGGCCAGCTTAAAGGGCCAGCCTTAGAGGGCCAGCTTAAAGGGCCAGCCTTAAGGGGCAAGCTTTAAAGGGCCAGTCTTAAAGGGCCAGCCTTAGAGGGCCAGCCTTAAAGGGCCAGCCTTAAAGGGCCAGTCTTAAAGGGCCAGCCTTAGAGGGCCAGCTTTAAAGGGCCAGCTTAAAGGGCCAGCCTTAAAGGGCCAGCTTAAAGGGCCAGCCTTAAAGGGCCAGCTTAAAGGGCCAGCCTTAGAGGGCCAGCTTAAAGGGCCAGCCTTAAGGGGCCAGCTTAAAGGGCCAGCCTTAAAGGGCCAGCTTAAAGGGCCAGCCTTAAAGGGCCAGCCTTAAAGGGCCAGCTTAAAGGGCCAGCTTAAAAGGCCGGCCTTAAAGGGCCAGCCTTAAAGGGCCAGCTTAAAGGGCCAGCTTAAAGAGCCAGCCTTAGAGAGCCAGCCTTAGAGGGCCAGCCTTAAGGGGCCAGCTTAAAGGGCCAGCCTTAAAGGGCCAGCCTTAAAGGGCCAGCCTTAAAGGGCCAGCCTTAGAGGGCCAGCTTAAAGGGCCAGCCTTAAAGGGCCAGCCTTAGAGGGCCAGCCTTAAGGGGCCAGCTTAAAGGGCCAGCCTTAAGGGGCCAGCTTTAAAGGGCCAGTCTTAAAGGGCCAGCCTTAGAGGGCCAGCCTTGAAGGGCCAGCTTAAAGGGCCAGCCTTAAAGGGCCAGCTTAAAGGGCCGGCCTTAAAGGGCCAGCCTTAAAGGGCCAGCTTAAACGGCCAGCCTTAAAGGGCCAGCACAAAGGGCCAGCCTTAGAGGGCCAGCCTTAAGGGGCCAGCTTAAAGGGCCAGCCTTAAAGGGCCAGCCTTAAAAGGCCAGCCTTAGAGGGCCAGCTTAAAGGGCCAGCCTTAAAGGGCCAGCCTTAAAGGGCCAGCTTAAAGGGCCAGCCTTAAAGGGCAAGCCTTAAAGGGCCAGCCTTAAAGGGCCAGCCTTAGAGGGCCTGCTTAAAGGGCCAGCCTTAGAGGGCCAGCTTAAAGGGCCAGCCTTAAAGGGCCAGCCTTAGAGGGCCAGCTTAAAGGGCCAGTCTTAGAGGGCCAGCTTAAAGGGCCAGCCTTAAGGGGCCAGCTTTAAAGGGCCAGTCTTAAAGGGCCAGCCTTAGAGGGCCAGCCTTAAAGGGCCAGCCTTAAAGGGCCAGCTTAAAGGGCCAGCCTTAAAGGGCCAGCTTAAAGGGCCAGCCTTAAAGGGCCAGCCTTAAAGGGCCAGCTTAAAGGGCCATCCTTAAAGGGCCAGCCTTAGAGGGCCAGACTTAAAGGGCCATCTTAAAGGGCCACGCTTAAAGGGCCAGCTTAAAGGGCCAGCCTTAGAGGGCCAGCTTAAAGGGCCAGCTTTAAGGGGCCAGCTTAAAGGGCCAGCCTTAAGGGGCCAGCTTAAAGGGCCAGCCTTAAAGGGCAAGCCTTAAAGGGCCAGCCTTAAAGGGCCAGCCTTAGAGGGCCAGCTTAAAGGGCCAGCCTTAAAGGGACAGCCTTAAAGGGCCAGCTTAAAGGGACAGCCTTAAAGGGCCAGCTTAAAGGGCCAGCCTTAAAGGGCAAGCCTTAAAGGGCCAGCCTTAAAGGGCCAGCCTTAGAGGGCCAGCTTAAAGGGCCAGCCTTAGAGGGCCAGCTTAAAGGGCCAGCCTTAAGGGGCAAGCTTTAAAGGGCCAGTCTTAAAGGGCCAGCCTTAGAGGGCCAGCCTTAAAGGGCCAGCTTAAAGGCCCAGCCTTAAAGGGCCAGCTTAAAGGGCCGGCCTTAAAAGGCCAGCCTTAAAGGGCCAGCTTAAAGGGCCAGCCTTAAAGGGCCAGCTTAAAGGGCCAGGCTTAGAGGGCCAGCCTTAAGGGGCCAGCTTAAAGGGCCAGCCTTAAAGGGCCAGCCTTAGAGGGCCAGCTTAAAGGGCCAGCCTTAGAGGGCCAGCTTAAAGGGCCAGCCTTAAGGGGCCAGCTTAAAGGGCCAGCCTTAAAGGGCCAACCTTAAAGGGCCAGTCTTAAAGGGCCAGCCTTAGAGGGCCAGCTTTAAAGGGCCAGCTTAAAGGGCCAGCCTTAAAGGGCCAGCTTAAAGGGCCAGCCTTAAAGGGCCAGCCTTAGAGGGCCAGCTTAAAGGGCCAGCCTTAAGGGGCCAGCTTTAAAGGGCCAGTCTTAAAGGGCCAGCCTTAGAGGGCCAGCCTTAAAGGGCCAGCTTAAAGGGCCAGCCTTAAAGGGCCAGCTTAAAGGGCCGGCCTTAAAGGGCCAGCCTTAAAGGGCCAGCTTAAAGGGCCAGCCTTAAAGGGCCAGCTTAAAGGGCCAGCCTTAGAGGGCCAGCCTTAAGGGGCCAGCTTAAAGGGCCAGCCTAAAGGGCCAGCCTTAAAGGGCAAGCCTTAAAGGGCCAGCCTTTCAGGGCCAGCCTTAGAGGGCCAGCTTAAAGGGCCAGCCTTAGAGGGCGAGCTTAAAGGGCCAGCCTTAAGGGGCCAGCTTAAAGGGCCAGCCTTAAAGGGCCAGCCTTAAAGGGCCAGCCTTAAAGGGCCAGTCTTAAAGGGCCAGCCTTAGAGGGCCAGCTTTAAAGGGCCAGCTTAAAGGGCCAGCCTTAAAGGGCCAGCTTAAAGGGCCAGCCTTAAAGGGCCAGCTTAAAGGGCCAGCCTTAGAGGGCCAGCTTAAAGGGCCAGCCTTAAGGGGCCAGCTTAAAGGGCCAGCCTTAAAGGGCCAGCTTAAAGGGCCAGCCTTAAAGGGCCAGCCTTAAAGGGCCAGCTTAAAGGGCCAGCTTAAAAGGCCGGCCTTAAAGGGCCAGCCTTAAAGGGCCAGCTTAAAGGGCCAGCTTAAAGAGCCAGCCTTAGAGAGCCAGCCTTAGAGGGCCAGCCTTAAGGGGCCAGCTTAAAGGGCCAGCCTTAAAGGGCCAGCCTTAAAGGGCCAGCCTTAAAGGGCCAGCCTTAGAGGGCCAGCTTAAAGGGCCAGCCTTAAAGGGCCAGCCTTAGAGGGCCAGCCTTAAGGGGCCAGCTTAAAGGGCCAGCCTTAAGGGGCCAGCTTTAAAGGGCCAGTCTTAAAGGGCCAGCCTTAGAGGGCCAGCCTTGAAGGGCCAGCTTAAAGGGCCAGCCTTAAAGGGCCAGCTTAAAGGGCCGGCCTTAAAGGGCCAGCCTTAAAGGGCCAGCTTAAAGGGCCAGCCTTAAAGGGCCAGCACAAAGGGCCAGCCTTAGAGGGCCAGCCTTAAGGGGCCAGCTTAAAGGGCCAGCCTTAAAGGGCCAGCCTTAAAAGGCCAGCCTTAGAGGGCCAGCTTAAAGGGCCAGCCTTAAAGGGCCAGCCTTAAAGGGCCAGCTTAAAGGGCCAGCCTTAAAGGGCAAGCCTTAAAGGGCCAGCCTTAAAGGGCCAGCCTTAGAGGGCCTGCTTAAAGGGCCAGCCTTAGAGGGCCAGCTTAAAGGGCCAGCCTTAAAGGGCCAGCCTTAGAGGGCCAGCTTAAAGGGCCAGTCTTAGAGGGCCAGCTTAAAGGGCCAGCCTTAAGGGGCCAGCTTTAAAGGGCCAGTCTTAAAGGGCCAGCCTTAGAGGGCCAGCCTTAAAGGGCCAGCCTTAAAGGGCCAGCTTAAAGGGCCAGCCTTAAAGGGCCAGCTTAAAGGGCCAGCCTTAAAGGGCCAGCCTTAAAGGGCCAGCTTAAAGGGCCATCCTTAAAGGGCCAGCCTTAGAGGGCCAGACTTAAAGGGCCATCTTAAAGGGCCACGCTTAAAGGGCCAGCTTAAAGGGCCAGCCTTAGAGGGCCAGCTTAAAGGGCCAGCTTTAAGGGGCCAGCTTAAAGGGCCAGCCTTAAGGGGCCAGCTTAAAGGGCCAGCCTTAAAGGGCAAGCCTTAAAGGGCCAGCCTTAAAGGGCCAGCCTTAGAGGGCCAGCTTAAAGGGCCAGCCTTAAAGGGACAGCCTTAAAGGGCCAGCTTAAAGGGACAGCCTTAAAGGGCCAGCTTAAAGGGCCAGCCTTAAAGGGCAAGCCTTAAAGGGCCAGCCTTAAAGGGCCAGCCTTAGAGGGCCAGCTTAAAGGGCCAGCCTTAGAGGGCCAGCTTAAAGGGCCAGCCTTAAGGGGCAAGCTTTAAAGGGCCAGTCTTAAAGGGCCAGCCTTAGAGGGCCAGCCTTAAAGGGCCAGCTTAAAGGCCCAGCCTTAAAGGGCCAGCTTAAAGGGCCGGCCTTAAAAGGCCAGCCTTAAAGGGCCAGCTTAAAGGGCCAGCCTTAAAGGGCCAGCTTAAAGGGCCAGGCTTAGAGGGCCAGCCTTAAGGGGCCAGCTTAAAGGGCCAGCCTTAAAGGGCCAGCCTTAGAGGGCCAGCTTAAAGGGCCAGCCTTAGAGGGCCAGCTTAAAGGGCCAGCCTTAAGGGGCCAGCTTAAAGGGCCAGCCTTAAAGGGCCAACCTTAAAGGGCCAGTCTTAAAGGGCCAGCCTTAGAGGGCCAGCTTTAAAGGGCCAGCTTAAAGGGCCAGCCTTAAAGGGCCAGCTTAAAGGGCCAGCCTTAAAGGGCCAGCCTTAGAGGGCCAGCTTAAAGGGCCAGCCTTAAGGGGCCAGCTTTAAAGGGCCAGTCTTAAAGGGCCAGCCTTAGAGGGCCAGCCTTAAAGGGCCAGCTTAAAGGGCCAGCCTTAAAGGGCCAGCTTAAAGGGCCGGCCTTAAAGGGCCAGCCTTAAAGGGCCAGCTTAAAGGGCCAGCCTTAAAGGGCCAGCTTAAAGGGCCAGCCTTAGAGGGCCAGCCTTAAGGGGCCAGCTTAAAGGGCCAGCCTAAAGGGCCAGCCTTAAAGGGCAAGCCTTAAAGGGCCAGCCTTTCAGGGCCAGCCTTAGAGGGCCAGCTTAAAGGGCCAGCCTTAGAGGGCGAGCTTAAAGGGCCAGCCTTAAGGGGCCAGCTTAAAGGGCCAGCCTTAAAGGGCCAGCCTTAAAGGGCCAGCTTAAAGGGCCATCCTTAAAGGGCCAGCTTAAAGGGCCAGCCTTAAAGGGCCAGCCTTAAATAGCCAGCTTGAATGGCCAGCCTTAAAGGGCCAGCTTAAAGGGCCAGCCTTAAAGGGCCAGCTTAAAGGGCCAGCCTTAGAGGGCCAGCCTTAAGGGGCCAGCTTAAAGGGCCAGCCTTAAAGGGCCAGCCTTAGAGGGCCAGCTTAAAGGGCCAGCCTTAAAGGGCCAGCCTTAAAGGGCCAGCCTTAAAGGGCCATCCTAAGATGGCCAGCTTAAAGGGCCAGCCTTAGAGGGCCAGCTTAAAGGGCCAGCCTTAAGGGGCCAGCTTAAAGGGCCAGCCTTAAAGGGCCAGTCTTAAAGGGCCAGCCTTAGAGGGCCAGCTTTACAGGGCCAGCTTAAAGGGCCAGCCTTAAAGGGCCAGCTTAAAGGGCCAGCCTTAGAGGGCCAGCTTAAAGGGCCAGCCTTAAGGGGCCAGCTTAAAGGGCCAGCCTTAAAGGGCAAGCCTTGAAGGGCCAGCCTTAAAGGGCCAGCCTTAGAGGGCCAGCTTAAAGGGCCGGCCTTGAAGGGCCAGCCTTAAAGGGCCAGCTTAAAGGGCCAGCCTTAAAGGGCCAGCTTAAAGAGCCAGCCTTAGAGGGCCAGCCTTAAGGGGCCAGCTTAAAGGGCCAGCCTTAAAGGGCCAGCCTTAAAGGGCCAGCCTTAGAGGGCCAGCTTAAAGGGCCAGCCTTAAAGGGCCAGCTTAAAGGGCCAGCCTTAGAGGGCCAGCCTTAAGGGGCCAGCTTAAAGGGCCAGCCTTAAGGGGCCAGCTTTAAAGGGCCAGTCTTAAAGGGCCAGCCTTAGAGGGCCAGCCTTAAAGGGCCAGCTTAAAGGGCCAGCCTTAAAGGGCCAGCTTAAAGGGCCGGCCTTAAAGGGCGAGCCTTAAAGGGCGAGCCTTAAAGGGCCAGCTTAAAGGGCCAGCCTTAAAGGGCCAGCTTAAAGGGCCAGCCTTAGAGGGCCAGCCTTAAAGGGCCAGCTTAAAGGGCCAGCCTTAAAGGGCCAGCCTTAAAGGGCCATCTTAAAGGGCCAGGCTTAAAGGGCCAGCTTAAAGGGCCAGCCTTAGATGGCCAGCTTAAAGGGCCAGCTTAAAAGGCCAGCCTTAGAGGGCCAGCCTTAAAGGGCCAGCTTAAAGGGCCAGCCTGAAAGGGCCAGCTTAAAGGGCAAGCCTTAAAGGGCAAGCCTTAAAGGGCCAGCCTTAAAGGGCCAGCCTTAGATGGCCAGCTTAAAGGGCCAGCCTTAGAGGGCCAGCTTAAAGGGCCAGCCTTAAGGGGCCAGCTTAAAGGGCCAGCCTTAAAGGGCCAGTCTTAAAGGGCCAGCCTTAGAGGGCCAGCTTTACAGGGTCAGCTTAAAGGGCCAGCCTTAAAGGGCCAGCTTAAAGGGCCAGCCTTAAAGGGCCAGCTTAAAGGGCCAGCCTTAGAGGGCCAGCTTAAAGGGCCAGCCTTAAGGGGCCAGCTTAAAGGGCCAGCCTTAAAGGGCCAGCCTTAAAGGGCCAGCCTTAGAGGGCCAGCCTTAAAGGGCCAGCTTAAAGGGCCAGCCTTAAAGGGCCAGCTTAAAGGGCCAGCCTTAAAGGGCCAGCCTTAAAGGGCCAGCTTAAAGGGCCAGCTTAAAGGGCCAGCCTTAAAGGGCCAGCCTTAGATGGCCAGCTTAAAGGGCACGCCTTAAGGGGCCAGCTTAAAGGGCCAGCCTTAGAGGGCCAGCCTTAAAGGGCCAGTCTTAAAGGGCCAGCCTTAGAGGGCCAGCTTAAAGGGCCAGCCTTAAAGGGCCAGCTTAAAGGGCCAGCCTTAGAGGGCCAGCTTAAAGGGCCAGCCTTAAGGGGCCAGCTTAAAGGGCCAGCCTTAAAGGGCAAGCCTTAAAGGGCCAGCCTTTCAGGGCCAGCCTTAGAGGGCCAGCTTAAAGGGCCAGCCTTAGAGGGCCAGCTTAAAGGGCCAGCCTTAAGGGGCCAGCTTAAAGGGCCAGCCTTAAAGGGCCAGCCTTAAAGGGCCAGCCTTAGAGGGCCAGCTTAAAGGGCCAGCCTTAAAGGGCCAGCTTAAAGGGCCAGCCTTAGAGGGCCAGCCTTAAAGGGCCAGCTTAAAGGGCCAGCCTTAAAGGGCCAGCCTTAAAGGGCCAGCCTTAAAGGGCCATCCTTAGATGGCCAGCTTAAAGGGCCAGCCTTAGAGGGCCAGCTTAAAGGGCCAGCCTTAAGGGGCCAGCTTAAAGGGCCAGCCTTAAAGGGCCAGTCTTAAAGGGCCAGCCTTAGAGGGCCAGCTTTACAGGGCCAGCTTAAAGGGCCAGCCTTAAAGGGCCAGCTTAAAGGGCCAGCCTTAAAGGGCCAGCCTTAAAGGGCCAGCTTAAAGGGCCAGCCTTAAAGGGCCAGCCTTAGAGGGCCAGACTTAAAGGGCCATCTTAAAGGGCCAGGCTTAAAGGGCCAGCTTAAAGTGCCAGCCTTAGATGGCCAGCTTAAAGGGCCAGCTTAAAAGGCCAGCCTTAGAGGGCCAGCCTTAAAGGGCCAGCTTAAAGGGCCAGCCTTAAAGGGCAAGCCTTAAAGGGCCAGCCTTAAAGGGCCAGCCTTAGATGGCCAGCTTAAAGGGCCAGCCTTAGAGGGCCAGCTTAAAGGGCCAGCCTTAAGGGGCCAGCTTAAAGGGCCAGCCTTAAAGGGCCAGTCTTAAAGGGCCAGCCTTAGAGGGCCAGCTTTACAGGGTCAGCTTAAAGGGCCAGCCTTAAAGGGCCAGCTTAAAGGGCCAGCCTTAAAGGGCCAGCTTAAAGGGCCAGCCTTAGAGGGCATGCTTAAAGGGCCAGCCTTATGGGGCCAGCTTAAAGGGCCAGCCTTAAAGGGCCAGCCTTAAAGGGCCAGCCTTAGAGGGCCAGCCTTAAAGGGCCAGCTTAAAGGGCCAGCCTTAAAGGGCCAGCCTTAAAGGGCCAGCTTAAAGGGCCAGCCTTAAGGGGCCAGCTTAAAGGGCCAGCCTTAAAGGGCCAGCTTAAAGGGCCAGCCTTAAAGGGCCAGCTTAAAGGGCCAGCCTTAGAGGGCCAGCCTTAAGGGGCCAGCTTAAAGGGCCAGCCTTAAAGGGCCAGCCTTAGAGGGCCAGCTTAAAGGGTCAGCCTTAAAGGGCCAGCTTAAAGGGCCAGCCTTAGAGGGCCAGCTTTACAGGGCCAGCTTAAAGGGCCAGCCTTAAGGGGCCAGCTTAAAGGGCCAGCCTTAAAGGGCCAGCCTTAAAGGGCCAGTCTTAAAGGGCCAGCCTTAGAGGGCCAGCTTTACAGGGTCAGCTTAAAGGGCCAGCCTTAAAGGGCCAGCTTAAAGGGCCAGCCTTAGAGGGCCAGCTTAAAGGGCCAGCCTTAGAGGGCCAGCTTAAAGGGCCAGCCTTAAGGGGCCAGCTTAAAGGGCAAGCCTTAAAGGGCCAACCTTAGAGGGCCAGCTTAAAGGGCCAGCTTAAAGGGCCAGCCTTAAAGGGCCAGCTTTAAAGGGCCAGTCTTAAAGGGCCAGCCTTAGAGGGCCAGCCTTAAAGGGCCAGCTTAAAGGGCCAGCCTTAAAAGGCCAGCTTAAAGGGCCGGCCTTAAAGGGCCAGCCTTAAAGGGCCAGCTTAAAGGGCCAGCCTTAAAGGGCCAGCTTAAAGGGCCAGCCTTAGAGGAACAGCCTTAAGGGGCCAGCTTAAAGGACCAGCCTTAAAGGGCCAGCCTTAGAGGGCCAGCTTAAAGGGCCAGCCTTAGAGGGCCAGCCTTAAGGGGCCAGCTTAAAGGGCCAGCCTTAAAGGGCCAGCCTTAAAGGGCCAGCCTTGGATGGCCAGCTTAAAGGGCCAGCCTTAGAGGGCCAGCTTAAAGGGCAAGCCTTAAGGGGCCAGCTTAAAGGGCCAGCCTTAAAGGGCCAGCCTTAAAGGGCCAGTCTTAAAGGGCCAGCCTTAGAGGGCCAGCTTTAAAGGGCCAGCTTAAAGGGCCAGCCTTAAAGGGCCAGCTAAAAGGGCCAGCCTTAGAGGGCCAGCTTAAAGGGCCAGCCTTAAGGGGCCAGCTTAAAGGGCCAGCCTTAAAGGGCAAGCCTTAAAGGGCCAGCCTTAGAGGGCCAGCTTAAAGGGCCAGCCTTAGAGGGCCTGCTTAAAGGGCCAGCCTTAAGGGGCCAGCTTAAAGGGCCAGCCTTAAAGGGCCAACCTTAAAGGGCCAGCTTAAAGGGCCAGCCTTAAAGGGCCAGCTTAAAGGGCCAGCCTTAAAGGGCCAGCTTAAAGGGCCGGCCTTAAAGGGCCAGCTTAAAGGGCCAGCCTTAGAGGGCCAGCTTAAAGGGCCAGCCTTAAGGGGCCAGCTTAAAGGGCCAGCCTTAAAGGGCCAACCTTAAAGGGCCAGTCTTAAAGGGCCAGCCTTAGAGGGCCAGCTTTAAAGGGCCAGCTTAAAGGGCCAGCCTTAAAGGGCCAGCTTAAAGGGCCAGCCTTAAAGGGCCAGCCTTAGAGGGCCAGCTTAAAGGGCCAGCCTTAAGGGGCCAGCTTTAAAGGGCCAGTCTTAAAGGGCCAGCCTTAGAGGGCCAGCCTTAAAGGGCCAGCTTAAAGGGCCAGCCTTAAAGGGCCAGCTTAAAGGGCCGGCCTTAAAGGGCCAGCCTTAAAGGGCCAGCTTAAAGGGCCAGCCTTAAAGGGCCAGCTTAAAGGGCCAGCCTTAGAGGGCCAGCCTTAAGGGGCCAGCTTAAAGGGCCAGCCTAAAGGGCCAGCCTTAAAGGGCAAGCCTTAAAGGGCCAGCCTTTCAGGGCCAGCCTTAGAGGGCCAGCTTAAAGGGCCAGCCTTAGAGGGCGAGCTTAAAGGGCCAGCCTTAAGGGGCCAGCTTAAAGGGCCAGCCTTAAAGGGCCAGCCTTAAAGGGCCAGCTTAAAGGGCCATCCTTAAAGGGCCAGCTTAAAGGGCCAGCCTTAAAGGGCCAGCCTTAAATAGCCAGCTTGAATGGCCAGCCTTAAAGGGCCAGCTTAAAGGGCCAGCCTTAAAGGGCCAGCTTAAAGGGCCAGCCTTAGAGGGCCAGCCTTAAGGGGCCAGCTTAAAGGGCCAGCCTTAAAGGGCCAGCCTTAGAGGGCCAGCTTAAAGGGCCAGCCTTAAAGGGCCAGCTTAAAGGGCCAGCCTTAGAGGGCCAGCCTTAAAGGGCCAGCTTAAAGGGCCAGCCTTAAAGGGCCAGCCTTAAAGGGCCAGCCTTAGAGGGCCAGCTTAAAGGGCCAGCCTTAAGGGGCCAGCTTAAAGGGCCAGCCTTAAAGGGCCAGTCTTAAAGGGCCAGCCTTAGAGGGCCAGCTTTACAGGGCCAGCTTAAAGGGCCAGCCTTAAAGGGCCAGCTTAAAGGGCCAGCCTTAGAGGGCCAGCTTAAAGGGCCAGCCTTAAGGGGCCAGCTTAAAGGGCCAGCCTTAAAGGGCCAGTCTTAAAGGGCCAGCCTTAGAGGGCCAGCTTTACAGGGTCAGCTTAAAGGGCCAGCCTTAAAGGGCCAGCTTAAAGGGCCAGCCTTAAAGGGCCAGCTTAAAGGGCCAGCCTTAGAGGGCCAGCTTAAAGGGCCAGCCTTAAGGGGCCAGCTTAAAGGGCCAGCCTTAAAGGGCCAGCCTTAAAGGGCCAGCCTTAGAGGGCCAGCCTTAAAGGGCCAGCTTAAAGGGCCAGCCTTAAAGGGCCAGCTTAAAGGGCCAGCCTTAAAGGGCCAGCCTTAAAGGGCCAGCTTAAAGGGCCAGCTTAAAGGGCCAGCCTTAAAGGGCCAGCCTTAGATGGCCAGCTTAAAGGGCACGCCTTAAGGGGCCAGCTTAAAGGGCCAGCCTTAGAGGGCCAGCCTTAAAGGGCCAGTCTTAAAGGGCCAGCCTTAGAGGGCCAGCTTAAAGGGCCAGCCTTAAAGGGCCAGCTTAAAGGGCCAGCCTTAGAGGGCCAGCTTAAAGGGCCAGCCTTAAGGGGCCAGCTTAAAGGGCCAGCCTTAAAGGGCAAGCCTTAAAGGGCCAGCCTTTCAGGGCCAGCCTTAGAGGGCCAGCTTAAAGGGCCAGCCTTAGAGGGCCAGCTTAAAGGGCCAGCCTTAAGGGGCCAGCTTAAAGGGCCAGCCTTAAAGGGCCAGCCTTAAAGGGCCAGCCTTAGAGGGCCAGCTTAAAGGGCCAGCCTTAAAGGGCCAGCTTAAAGGGCCAGCCTTAGAGGGCCAGCCTTAAAGGGCCAGCTTAAAGGGCCAGCCTTAAAGGGCCAGCCTTAAAGGGCCAGCCTTAAAGGGCCATCCTTAGATGGCCAGCTTAAAGGGCCGGCCTTAAAGGGCCAGCCTTAAAGGGCCAGCTTAAAGGGCCAGCCTTAAAGGGCCAGCTTAAAGGGCCAGCCTTAGAGGAACAGCCTTAAGGGGCCAGCTTAAAGGACCAGCCTTAAAGGGCCAGCCTTAGAGGGCCAGCTTAAAGGGCCAGCCTTAGAGGGCCAGCCTTAAGGGGCCAGCTTAAAGGGCCAGCCTTAAAGGGCCAGCCTTAAAGGGCCAGCCTTGGATGGCCAGCTTAAAGGGCCAGCCTTAGAGGGCCAGCTTAAAGGGCAAGCCTTAAGGGGCCAGCTTAAAGGGCCAGCCTTAAAGGGCCAGCCTTAAAGGGCCAGTCTTAAAGGGCCAGCCTTAGAGGGCCAGCTTTAAAGGGCCAGCTTAAAGGGCCAGCCTTAAAGGGCCAGCTAAAAGGGCCAGCCTTAGAGGGCCAGCTTAAAGGGCCAGCCTTAAGGGGCCAGCTTAAAGGGCCAGCCTTAAAGGGCAAGCCTTAAAGGGCCAGCCTTAGAGGGCCAGCTTAAAGGGCCAGCCTTAGAGGGCCTGCTTAAAGGGCCAGCCTTAAGGGGCCAGCTTAAAGGGCCAGCCTTAAAGGGCCAACCTTAAAGGGCCAGCTTAAAGGGCCAGCCTTAAAGGGCCAGCTTAAAGGGCCAGCCTTAAAGGGCCAGCTTAAAGGGCCGGCCTTAAAGGGCCAGCTTAAAGGGCCAGCCTTAGAGGGCCAGCTTAAAGGGCCAGCCTTAAGGGGCCAGCTTAAAGGGCCAGCCTTAAAGGGCCAACCTTAAAGGGCCAGTCTTAAAGGGCCAGCCTTAGAGGGCCAGCTTTAAAGGGCCAGCTTAAAGGGCCAGCCTTAAAGGGCCAGCTTAAAGGGCCAGCCTTAAAGGGCCAGCCTTAGAGGGCCAGCTTAAAGGGCCAGCCTTAAGGGGCCAGCTTTAAAGGGCCAGTCTTAAAGGGCCAGCCTTAGAGGGCCAGCCTTAAAGGGCCAGCTTAAAGGGCCAGCCTTAAAGGGCCAGCTTAAAGGGCCGGCCTTAAAGGGCCAGCCTTAAAGGGCCAGCTTAAAGGGCCAGCCTTAAAGGGCCAGCTTAAAGGGCCAGCCTTAGAGGGCCAGCCTTAAGGGGCCAGCTTAAAGGGCCAGCTTAAAGGGCCAGCCTTAAAGGGCAAGCCTTAAAGGGCCAGCCTTTCAGGGCCAGCCTTAGAGGGCCAGCTTAAAGGGCCAGCCTTAGAGGGCGAGCTTAAAGGGCCAGCCTTAAGGGGCCAGCTTAAAGGGCCAGCCTTAAAGGGCCAGCCTTAAAGGGCCAGCTTAAAGGGCCATCCTTAAAGGGCCAGCTTAAAGGGCCAGCCTTAAAGGGCCAGCCTTAAATAGCCAGCTTGAATGGCCAGCCTTAAAGGGCCAGCTTAAAGGGCCAGCCTTAAAGGGCCAGCTTAAAGGGCCAGCCTTAGAGGGCCAGCCTTAAGGGGCCAGCTTAAAGGGCCAGCCTTAAAGGGCCAGCCTTAGAGGGCCAGCTTAAAGGGCCAGCCTTAAAGGGCCAGCTTAAAGGGCCAGCCTTAGAGGGCCAGCCTTAAAGGGCCAGCTTAAAGGGCCAGCCTTAAAGGGCCAGCCTTAAAGGGCCAGCCTTAGAGGGCCAGCTTAAAGGGCCAGCCTTAAGGGGCCAGCTTAAAGGGCCAGCCTTAAAGGGCCAGTCTTAAAGGGCCAGCCTTAGAGGGCCAGCTTTACAGGGCCAGCTTAAAGGGCCAGCCTTAAAGGGCCAGCTTAAAGGGCCAGCCTTAGAGGGCCAGCTTAAAGGGCCAGCCTTAAGGGGCCAGCTTAAAGGGCCAGCCTTAAAGGGCAAGCCTTGAAGGGCCAGCCTTAAAGGGCCAGCCTTAGAGGGCCAGCTTAAAGGGCCGGCCTTGAAGGGCCAGCCTTAAAGGGCCAGCTTAAAGGGCCAGCCTTAAAGGGCCAGCTTAAAGAGCCAGCCTTAGAGGGCCAGCCTTAAGGGGCCAGCTTAAAGGGCCAGCCTTAAAGGGCCAGCCTTAAAGGGCCAGCCTTAGAGGGCCAGCTTAAAGGGCCAGCCTTAAAGGGCCAGCTTAAAGGGCCAGCCTTAGAGGGCCAGCCTTAAGGGGCCAGCTTAAAGGGCCAGCCTTAAGGGGCCAGCTTTAAAGGGCCAGTCTTAAAGGGCCAGCCTTAGAGGGCCAGCCTTAAAGGGCCAGCTTAAAGGGCCAGCCTTAAAGGGCCAGCTTAAAGGGCCGGCCTTAAAGGGCGAGCCTTAAAGGGCGAGCCTTAAAGGGCCAGCTTAAAGGGCCAGCCTTAAAGGGCCAGCTTAAAGGGCCAGCCTTAGAGGGCCAGCCTTAAAGGGCCAGCTTAAAGGGCCAGCCTTAAAGGGCCAGCCTTAAAGGGCCATCTTAAAGGGCCAGGCTTAAAGGGCCAGCTTAAAGGGCCAGCCTTAGATGGCCAGCTTAAAGGGCCAGCTTAAAAGGCCAGCCTTAGAGGGCCAGCCTTAAAGGGCCAGCTTAAAGGGCCAGCCTGAAAGGGCCAGCTTAAAGGGCAAGCCTTAAAGGGCAAGCCTTAAAGGGCCAGCCTTAAAGGGCCAGCCTTAGATGGCCAGCTTAAAGGGCCAGCCTTAGAGGGCCAGCTTAAAGGGCCAGCCTTAAGGGGCCAGCTTAAAGGGCCAGCCTTAAAGGGCCAGTCTTAAAGGGCCAGCCTTAGAGGGCCAGCTTTACAGGGTCAGCTTAAAGGGCCAGCCTTAAAGGGCCAGCTTAAAGGGCCAGCCTTAAAGGGCCAGCTTAAAGGGCCAGCCTTAGAGGGCCAGCTTAAAGGGCCAGCCTTAAGGGGCCAGCTTAAAGGGCCAGCCTTAAAGGGCCAGCCTTAAAGGGCCAGCCTTAGAGGGCCAGCCTTAAAGGGCCAGCTTAAAGGGCCAGCCTTAAAGGGCCAGCTTAAAGGGCCAGCCTTAAAGGGCCAGCCTTAAAGGGCCAGCTTAAAGGGCCAGCTTAAAGGGCCAGCCTTAAAGGGCCAGCCTTAGATGGCCAGCTTAAAGGGCACGCCTTAAGGGGCCAGCTTAAAGGGCCAGCCTTAGAGGGCCAGCCTTAAAGGGCCAGTCTTAAAGGGCCAGCCTTAGAGGGCCAGCTTAAAGGGCCAGCCTTAAAGGGCCAGCTTAAAGGGCCAGCCTTAGAGGGCCAGCTTAAAGGGCCAGCCTTAAGGGGCCAGCTTAAAGGGCCAGCCTTAAAGGGCAAGCCTTAAAGGGCCAGCCTTTCAGGGCCAGCCTTAGAGGGCCAGCTTAAAGGGCCAGCCTTAGAGGGCCAGCTTAAAGGGCCAGCCTTAAGGGGCCAGCTTAAAGGGCCAGCCTTAAAGGGCCAGCCTTAAAGGGCCAGCCTTAGAGGGCCAGCTTAAAGGGCCAGCCTTAAAGGGCCAGCTTAAAGGGCCAGCCTTAGAGGGCCAGCCTTAAAGGGCCAGCTTAAAGGGCCAGCCTTAAAGGGCCAGCCTTAAAGGGCCAGCCTTAAAGGGCCATCCTTAGATGGCCAGCTTAAAGGGCCAGCCTTAGAGGGCCAGCTTAAAGGGCCAGCCTTAAGGGGCCAGCTTAAAGGGCCAGCCTTAAAGGGCCAGTCTTAAAGGGCCAGCCTTAGAGGGCCAGCTTTACAGGGCCAGCTTAAAGGGCCAGCCTTAAAGGGCCAGCTTAAAGGGCCAGCCTTAAAGGGCCAGCCTTAAAGGGCCAGCTTAAAGGGCCAGCCTTAAAGGGCCAGCCTTAGAGGGCCAGACTTAAAGGGCCATCTTAAAGGGCCAGGCTTAAAGGGCCAGCTTAAAGGGCCAGCCTTAGATGGCCAGCTTAAAGGGCCAGCTTAAAAGGCCAGCCTTAGAGGGCCAGCCTTAAAGGGCCAGCTTAAAGGGCCAGCCTTAAAGGGCAAGCCTTAAAGGGCCAGCCTTAAAGGGCCAGCCTTAGATGGCCAGCTTAAAGGGCCAGCCTTAGAGGGCCAGCTTAAAGGGCCAGCCTTAAGGGGCCAGCTTAAAGGGCCAGCCTTAAAGGGCCAGTCTTAAAGGGCCAGCCTTAGAGGGCCAGCTTTACAGGGTCAGCTTAAAGGGCCAGCCTTAAAGGGCCAGCTTAAAGGGCCAGCCTTAAAGGGCCAGCTTAAAGGGCCAGCCTTAGAGGGCCAGCTTAAAGGGCCAGCCTTATGGGGCCAGCTTAAAGGGCCAGCCTTAAAGGGCCAGCCTTAAAGGGCCAGCCTTAGAGGGCCAGCCTTAAAGGGCCAGCTTAAAGGGCCAGCCTTAAAGGGCCAGCCTTAAAGGGCCAGCCTTAAAGGGCCAGCTTAAAGGGCCAGCCTTAAGGGGCCAGCTTAAAGGGCCAGCCTTAAAGGGCCAGCTTAAAGGGCCAGCCTTAAAGGGCCAGCTTAAAGGGCCAGCCTTAGAGGGCCAGCCTTAAGGGGCCAGCTTAAAGGGCCAGCCTTAAAGGGCCAGCCTTAGAGGGCCAGCTTAAAGGGTCAGCCTTAAAGGGCCAGCTTAAAGGGCCAGCCTTAGAGGGCCAGCTTTACAGGGCCAGCTTAAAGGGCCAGCCTTAAGGGGCCAGCTTAAAGGGCCAGCCTTAAAGGGCCAGCCTTAAAGGGCCAGTCTTAAAGGGCCAGCCTTAGAGGGCCAGCTTTACAGGGTCAGCTTAAAGGGCCAGCCTTAAAGGGCCAGCTTAAAGGGCCAGCCTTAGAGGGCCAGCTTAAAGGGCCAGCCTTAGAGGGCCAGCTTAAAGGGCCAGCCTTAAGGGGCCAGCTTAAAGGGCAAGCCTTAAAGGGCCAACCTTAGAGGGCCAGCTTAAAGGGCCAGCTTAAAGGGCCAGCCTTAAAGGGCCAGCTTTAAAGGGCCAGTCTTAAAGGGCCAGCCTTAGAGGGCCAGCCTTAAAGGGCCAGCTTAAAGGGCCAGCCTTAAAAGGCCAGCTTAAAGGGCCGGCCTTAAAGGGCCAGCCTTAAAGGGCCAGCTTAAAGGGCCAGCCTTAAAGGGCCAGCTTAAAGGGCCAGCCTTAGAGGAACAGCCTTAAGGGGCCAGCTTAAAGGACCAGCCTTAAAGGGCCAGCCTTAGAGGGCCAGCTTAAAGGGCCAGCCTTAGAGGGCCAGCCTTAAGGGGCCAGCTTAAAGGGCCAGCCTTAAAGGGCCAGCCTTAAAGGGCCAGCCTTGGATGGCCAGCTTAAAGGGCCAGCCTTAGAGGGCCAGCTTAAAGGGCAAGCCTTAAGGGGCCAGCTTAAAGGGCCAGCCTTAAAGGGCCAGCCTTAAAGGGCCAGTCTTAAAGGGCCAGCCTTAGAGGGCCAGCTTTAAAGGGCCAGCTTAAAGGGCCAGCCTTAAAGGGCCAGCTAAAAGGGCCAGCCTTAGAGGGCCAGCTTAAAGGGCCAGCCTTAAGGGGCCAGCTTAAAGGGCCAGCCTTAAAGGGCAAGCCTTAAAGGGCCAGCCTTAGAGGGCCAGCTTAAAGGGCCAGCCTTAGAGGGCCTGCTTAAAGGGCCAGCCTTAAGGGGCCAGCTTAAAGGGCCAGCCTTAAAGGGCCAACCTTAAAGGGCCAGCTTAAAGGGCCAGCCTTAAAGGGCCAGCTTAAAGGGCCAGCCTTAAAGGGCCAGCTTAAAGGGCCGGCCTTAAAGGGCCAGCCATAAAGGGCCAGCTTAAAGGGCCAGCCTTAAAGGGCCAGCTTAAAGGGCCAGCCTTAGAGGGCCAGCCTTAAGGGGCCAGCTTAAAGGGCCAGCCTTAAAGGGCCAGCCTTAAAGGGGCAGCCTTAGAGGGCCAGCTTAAAGGGCCAGCCTTAAAGGGCCAGCTTAAAGGGCCAGCTTTACAGGGCCAGCTTAAAGGGCCAACCTTAAAGGGCCAGCCTTAAAGGGCCAGCTTAAAGGGCCAGCCTTAGATGGCCAGCCTTAAGGGGCCAGCTTAAAGGGCCAGCCTTAAAGGGCCAGCCTTAGAGGGCAAGCCTTAAAGGGCCAGCCTTAAAGGGCCAGCCTTAAAGGGCAAGCCTTAGAGGGCCAGCTTAAAGGGCCAGCCTTAAGGGGCCAGCTTAAAGGGCCAGCCTTAAAGGGCAAGCCTTAAAGGGCCAGCCTTAGAGGGCCAGCCTTAAAGGGCCAGCCTTAGAGGGCCAGCTTAAAGGGCCAGCCTTAAGGGGCCAGCTTAAAGGGCCAGCCTTAAAGGGCAAGCCTTAAAGGGCCAGCCTTAGAGTGCCAGCTTAAAGGGCCAGCCTTAAAGGGCCAGCTTAAAGGGCCAGCCTTAGAGGGCCAGCTTTACAGGGCCAGCTTAAAGGGCCAGCCTTAAGGGGCCAGCTTAAAGGGCCAGCCTTAAAGGGCCAGCCTTAAAGGGCCAGCTTAAAGGGCAAGCCTTAAGGGGCCAGCTTAAAGGGCCAGCCTTAAAGGGCCAGCCTTAAAGGTCCAGTCTTAAAGGGCCAGCCTTAGAGGGCCAGCTTTAAAGGGCCAGCTTAAAGGGCCAGCCTTAAAGGGCCAGCTTAAAGGGCCAGCCTTAGAGGGCCAGCTTAAAGGGCCAGCCTTAAAGGGAAAGCCTTAAAGGGCCAGCCTTAGAGGGCCAGCCTTAGAGGGCCAGCCTTAGAGGGCCAGCTTAAAGGGCCAGCCTTAAAGGGCCAGCCTTAAAGGGCCAGCCTTAAAGGGCCAGCTTAAAGGGCCAGCCTTAGAGGGCCAGCTTAAAGGGCCAGCCTTAAGGGGCCAGCTTAAAGGGCCAGCCTTAAAGGGCCAGCCTTAAAGGGCCAGCCTTAAAGGGCCAGCCTTAAAGGGCCAGCTTAAAGGGCCAGCCTTAGAGGGACAGCTTAAAGGGCCAGCCTTAAGGGGCCAGCTTAAAGGGCCAGCCTTAAAGGGCAAGCCTTAAAGGGCCAGCCTTAGAGGGCCAGCTTAAAGGGCCAGCCTTAGAGGGCCTGCTTAAAGGGCCAGCTTAAAGGGCCAGCCTTAAAGGGCCAGCTTTAAAGGGCCAGTCTTAAAGGGCCAGCCTTAGAGGGCCAGCTTAAAGGGCCAGCCTTAGAGGGCCAGCTTAAAGGGCCAGCCTTAAGGGGCCAGCTTAAAGGGCAAGCCTTAAAGGGCCAGCCTTAAAGGGCCAACCTTAGAGGGCCAGCTTAAAGGGCCAGCCTTAAAGGGCCAGCTTTAAAGGGCCAGTCTTAAAGGGCCAGCCTTAGAGGGCCAGCCTTAAAGGGCCAGCTTAAAGGGCCAGCCTTAAAAGGCCAGCTTAAAGGGCCGGCCTTAAAGGGCCAGCCTTAAAGGGCCAGCTTAAAGGGCCAGCCTTAAAGGGCCAGCTTAAAGGGCCAGCCTTAGAGGAACAGCCTTAAGGGGCCAGCTTAAAGGACCAGCCTTAAAGGGCCAGCCTTAAAGGGCCAGCTTAAAGGGCCAGCCTTAGAGGGCCAGCCTTAAGGGGCCAGCTTAAAGGGCCAGCCTTAAAGGGCCAGCCTTAAAGGGCCAGCCTTGGATGGCCAGCTTAAAGGGCCAGCCTTAGAGGGCCAGCTTAAAGGGCAAGCCTTAAGGGGCCAGCTTAAAGGGCCAGCCTTAAAGGGCCAGCCTTAAAGGGCCAGTCTTAAAGGGCCAGCCTTAGAGGGCCAGCTTTAAAGGGCCAGCCTTAAAGGGCCAGCTAAAAGGGCCAGCCTTAGAGGGCCAGCTTAAAGGGCCAGCCTTAAGGGGCCAGCTTAAAGGGCCAGCCTTAAAGGGCAAGCCTTAAAGGGCCAGCCTTAGAGGGCCAGCTTAAAGGGCCAGCCTTAGAGGGCCTGCTTAAAGGGCCAGCCTTAAGGGGCCAGCTTAAAGGGCCAGCCTTAAAGGGCCAACCTTAAAGGGCCAGCTTAAAGGGCCAGCCTTAAAGGGCCAGCTTAAAGGGCCAGCCTTAAAGGGCCAGCTTAAAGGGCCGGCCTTAAAGGGCCAGCCATAAAGGGCCAGCTTAAAGGGCCAGCCTTAAAGGGCCAGCTTAAAGGGCCAGCCTTAGAGGGCCAGCCTTAAGGGGCCAGCTTAAAGGGCCAGCCTTAAAGGGCCAGCCTTAAAGGGCCAGCCTTAGAGGGCCAGCTTAAAGGGCCAGCCTTAAAGGGCCAGCTTAAAGGGCCAGCTTTACAGGGCCAGCTTAAAGGGCCAGCCTTAAAGGGCCAGATTTAAAGGGCCAGCTTAAAGGGCCAGCCTTAGATGGCCAGCCTTAAGGGGCCAGCTTAAAGGGCCAGCCTTAAAGGGCCAGCCTTAGAGGGCAAGCCTTAAAGGGCCAGCCTTAAAGGGCCAGCCTTAAAGGGCAAGCCTTAGAGGGCCAGCTTAAAGGGCCAGCCTTAAGGGGCCAGCTTAAAGGGCCAGCCTTAAAGGGCAAGCCTTAAAGGGCCAGCCTTAGAGGGCCAGCCTTAAAGGGCCAGCCTTAGAGGGCCAGCTTAAAGGGCCAGCCTTAAGGGGCCAGCTTAAAGGGCCAGCCTTAAAGGGCAAGCCTTAAAGGGCCAGCCTTAGAGTGCCAGCTTAAAGGGCCAGCCTTAAAGGGCCAGCTTAAAGGGCCAGCCTTAGAGGGCCAGCTTTACAGGGCCAGCTTAAAGGGCCAGCCTTAAGGGGCCAGCTTAAAGGGCCAGCCTTAAAGGGCCAGCCTTAAAGGGCCAGCTTAAAGGGCAAGCCTTAAGGGGCCAGCTTAAAGGGCCAGCCTTAAAGGGCCAGCCTTAAAGGTCCAGTCTTAAAGGGCCAGCCTTAGAGGGCCAGCTTTAAAGGGCCAGCTTAAAGGGCCAACCTTAAAGGGCCAGCTTAAAGGGCCAGCCTTAGAGGGCCAGCTTAAAGGGCCAGCCTTAAAGGGAAAGCCTTAAAGGGCCAGCCTTAGAGGGCCAGCCTTAGAGGGCCAGCCTTAGAGGGCCAGCTTAAAGGGCCAGCCTTAAAGGGCCAGCCTTAAAGGGCCAGCCTTAAAGGGCCAGCTTAAAGGGCCAGCCTTAGAGGGCCAGCTTAAAGGGCCAGCCTTAAGGGGCCAGCTTAAAGGGCCAGCCTTAAAGGGCCAGCCTTAAAGGGCCAGCCTTAAAGGGCCAGCTTAAAGGGCCAGCCTTAGAGGGCCAGCTTAAAGGGCCAGCCTTAAGGGGCCAGCTTAAAGGGCCAGCCTTAAAGGGCAAGCCTTAAAGGGCCAGCCTTAGAGGGCCAGCTTAAAGGGCCAGCCTTAGAGGGCCTGCTTAAAGGGCCAGCCTTAAGGGGCCAGCTTAAAGGGCCAGCCTTAAAGGGCCAGCCTTAAGGGGCCAGCTTAAAGGGCCAGTCTTAAAGGGCCAGCCTTAAAGGGCCAGTCTTAAAGGGCCAGCCTTAGAGGGCCAGCCTTAAAGGGCCAGCTTAAAGGGCCAGCCTTAAAGGGCCAGCCTTAAAGGGCCAGCTTAAAGGGCCAGCCTTAGATGGCCAGCCTTAAAGGGCCAGCCTTAGAGGGCAAGCCTTAAAGGGCCAGCCTTAAGGGGCCAGCCTTAAAGGGCCAGCCTTAGAGGGCCAGCTTAAAGGGCCAGCCTTAAGGGGCCAGCTTAAAGGGCCAGCCTTAAAGGGCAACCCTTAAAGGGCCAGCCTTAGAGGGCCAGCCTTAAAGGGCCAGCCTTAGAGGGCCAGCTTAAAGGGCCAGCCTTAAGGGGCCAGCTTAAAGGGCCAGCCTTAAAGGGCAAGCCTTAAAGGGCCAGCCTTAGAGGGCCAGCTTAAAGGGCCAGCCGTAAAGGGCCAGCCGTAAAGGGCCAGCCTTAGAGGGCCAGCTTTACAGGGCCAGCTTAAAGGGCCAGCCTTAAGGGGCCAGCTTAAAGGGCCAGCCTTAAAGGGCCAGCCTTAAAGGGCCAGTCTTAAAGGGCCAGCCTTAGAGGGCCAGCTTTACAGGGTCACCTTAAAGGGCCAGCCTTAAAGGGCCAGCTTAAAGGGCCAGCCTTAGAGGGCCAGCCTTAGAGGGCCAGCTTAAAGGGCCAGCCTTAAGGGGCCAGCTTAAAGGGCCAGCCTTAAAGGGCCAGCCTTAAAGGGCCACCTTAAAGGGCCAGCCTTAAAGGGCCAGCTTAAAGGGCCAGCCTTAGAGGGCCAGCCTTAAGGGGCCAGCTTAAAGGGCCAGCCTTAAAGGGCCAGCCTTAGAGGGCCAGCTTTAAAGGGCCAGCTTAAAGGGCCAGCCTTAAAGGGCCAGCTTAAAGGGCCAGCCTTAGAGGGCCAGCTTAAAGGGCCAGCCTTAAGGGGCCAGCTTAAAGGGCCAGCCTTAGAGGGCAAGCCTTAAAGGGCCAGCCTTAGAGGGCCAGCTTAAAGGGCCAGCCTTAGAGGGCCTGCTTAAAGGGCCAGCCTTAAGGGGCCAGCTTAAAGGGCCAGCCTTAAAGGGCCAGCCTTAAAGGGCCGGCCTTAAAGGGCCAGCCTTAAAGGGCCAGCTTAAAGGGCCAGCCTTAAAGGGCCAGCTTAAAGGGCCAGCCTTAGAGGGCCAGCCTTATGGGGCCAGCTTAAAGGGCCAGCCTTAAAGGGCCAGCCTTAGAGGGCCAGCTTAAAGGGCCAGCCTTAAAGGGCCAGCTTAAAGGGCCAGCCTTAGAGGGCCAGCTTTACAGGGCCAGCTTTAAGGGCCAGCCTTAAAGGGCCAGCTTAAAGGGCCAGCCATAGAGGGCCAGCTTAAAGGGCCAGCCTTAAGGGGCCAGCTTAAAGGGCCAGCCTTAAAGGGCAAGCCTTAAAGGGCCAGCCTTAAAGGGCCAGCCTTAGAGGGCCAGCCTTAGAGGGCCAGCTTAAAGGGCCAGCCTTAGAGGGCCAGCTTAAAGGGCCAGCCTTAAGGGGCCAGCTTAAAGGGCCAGCCTTAAAGGGCCAGCTTAAAGGGCCAGCCTTAGAGGGCCAGCTTAAAGGGCCAGCCTTAAGGGGCCAGCTTAAAGGGCCAGCCTTAAAGGGCAAGCCTTAAAGGGCCAGCCTTAGAGGGCCAGCTTAAAGGGCCAGCCTTAAAGGGCAAGCCTTAAAGGGCCAGCCTTAGAGGGCCAGCTTAAAGGGCCAGCCTTAGAGGGCCTGCTTAAAGGGCCAGCCTGAAGGGGCCAGCTTAAAGGGCCAGCCTTAAAGGGCCAGCCTTAAGGGGCCAGCTTAAAGGGCCAGTCTTAAAGGGCCAGCCTTAAAGGGCCAGTCTTAAAGGGCCAGCCTTAGAGGGCAAGCCTTAAAGGGCCAGCTTAAAGGGCCAGCCTTAAAGGGCCAGCCTAAAGGGCCAGCCTTAAAGGGCCAGCTTAAAGGGCCAGCCTTAGATGGCCAGCCTTAAGGGGCCAGCTTAAAGGGCCAGCCTTAAAGGGCCAGCCTTAAAGGGCCAGCCTTAGAGGGCAAGCCTTAAAGGGCCAGCCTTAAAGGGCCAGCCTTAAAGGGCCAGCCTTAGAGGGCCAGCTTAAAGGGCCAGCCTTAAGGGGCCAGCTTAAAGGGCCAGCCTTAAAGGGCCAGCCTTAAAGGGCAAGCCTTAAAGGGCCAGCCTTAGAGGGCCAGCTTAAAGGGCCAGCCTTAAAGGGCCAGCTTAAAGGGCCAGCCTTAGAGGGCCAGCTTTACAGGGCCAGCTTAAAGGGCCAGCCTTAAGGGGCCAGCTTAAAGGGCCAGCCTTAAAGGGCCAGCCTTAAAGGGCCAGTCTTAAAGGGCCAGCCTTAGAGGGCCAGCTTTACAGGGTCAGCTTAAAGGGCCAGCCTTAAAGGGCCAGCTTAAAGGGCCAGCCTTAGAGGGCCAGCTTAAAAGGCCAGCCTTAGGGGGCGAGCTTAAAGGGCCAGCCTTAAGGGGCCAGCCTTAAAGGGCCAGCCTTAAAGGGCCAGCCTTAGAGGGCCAGCTTTACAGGGTCAGCTTAAAGGGCCAGCCTTAAAGGGCCAGCTTAAAGGGCCAGCCTTAGAGGGCCAGCTTAAAGGGCCAGCCTTAGGGGGCGAGCTTAAAGGGCCAGCCTTAAGGGGCCAGCCTTAGAGGGCCAGCTTAAAGGGCCAGCCTTAAGGGGCCAGCTTAAAGGGCCAGCCTTAA
This sequence comes from Doryrhamphus excisus, assembly GCF_037039965.1. Lineage (NCBI taxonomy): Eukaryota > Metazoa > Chordata > Actinopteri > Syngnathiformes > Syngnathidae > Doryrhamphus > Doryrhamphus excisus. The sequence continues at coordinate 118,944 of NW_027621866.1, read as the reverse complement.
AGGGCCAGTCTTAAAGGGCCAGCCTTAGAGGGCCAGCCTTAAAGGGCCAGCTTAAAGGGCCAGCCTTAAAGGGCCAGCTTAAAGGGCCGGCCTTAAAGGGCCAGCCTTAAAGGGCCAGCTTAAAGGGCCAGCCTTAAAGGGCCAGCTTAAAGGGCTAGCCTTAGAGGGCCAGCCTTAAGGGGCCAGCTTAAAGGGCCAGCCTTAGAGGGCCAGCCTTAGAGGGCCAGCTTAAAGGGCCAGCCTTAAAGGGCCAGCTTAAAGGGCCAGCCTTAGAGGGCCAGCCTTAAGGGGCCAGCTTAAAGGGCCAGCCTTAAAGGGCCAGCCTTAGATGGCCAGCTTAAAGGGCCAGCCTTAGAGGGCCAGCTTAAAGGGCAAGCCTTAAGGGGCCAGCTTAAAGGGCCAGCCTTAAAAGGCCAGCCTTAAAGGGCCAGTCTTAAAGGGCCAGCCTTAGAGGGCCAGCTTTACAGGGCCAGCTTAAAGGGCCAGCTTAAAGGGCCAGCCTTAGAGGGCCAGCTTAAAAGGCCAGCCTTAGGGGGCGAGCTTAAAGGGCCAGCCTTAAGGGGCCAGCTTAAAGGGCCAGACTTAAAGGGCCAGCCTTAAAGGGCCAGTCTTAAAGGGCCAGCCTTAGAGGGCCAGCTTTACAGGGTCAGCTTAAAGGGCCAGCCTTAAAGGGCCAGCTTAAAGGGCCAGCCTTAGAGGGCCAGCTTAAAGGGCAAGCCTTAGGGGGCGAGCTTAAAGGGCCAGCCTTAAGGGGCCAGCCTTAGAGGGCCAGCTTAAAGGGCCAGCCTTAAGGGGCCAGCTTAAAGGGCCAGCCTTAAAGGGCCAGCCTTAAAGAGCCAGTCTTAAAGGCCCAGTCTTAAAGGGCCAGCCTTAAAGGGCCAGCTTAAAGGGCCAGCCTTAAAGGGCCAGCTTAAAGGGCCGGCCTTAAAGGGCCAGCCTTAAAGGGCCAGCTTAAAGGGCCAGCCTTAGAGGGCCAGCCTTAAGGGGCCAGCTTAAAGGGCCAGCCTTAAAGGGCCAGCCTTAAAGGGCCAGCCTTAGAGGGCCAGCTTAAAGGGTAAGCCTTAAGGGGCCAGCTTAAAGGGCCAGCCTTAAAGGGCCAGTCTTAAAGGGCCAGCCTTAGAGGGCCAGCTTTAAAGGGCCAGCTTAAAGGGCCAGCCTTAAAGGGCCAGCTTAAAGGGCCAGCCTTAGAGGGCCAGCTTAAAGGGCCAGCCTTAAGGGGCCAGCTTAAAGGGCCAGCCTTAGAGGGCAAGCCTTAAAGGGCCAGCCTTAGAGGGCCAGCTTAAAGGGCCAGCCTTAGAGGGCCTGCTTAAAGGGCCAGCCTTAAGGGGCCAGCTTAAAGGGCCAGCCTTAAAGGGCCAGCCTTAAAGGGCCAGCTTAAAGGGCCGGCCTTAAAGGGCCAGCCTTAAAGGGCCAGCTTAAAGGGCCAGCTTAAAGGGTCAGCCTTAGAGGGCCAGCTTAAAGGGCCAGCCTTAAAGGGCCAGCTTAAAGGGCCAGCCTTAGAGGGCCAGCTTTACAGGGCCAGCTTAAAGGGCCAGCCTTAAAGGGCCAGCTTAAAGGGCCAGCCTTAGAGGGCCAGCTTAAAGGGCCAGCTTTAAGGGGCCAGCTTAAAGGGCCAGCCTTAAAGGGCAAGCCTTAAAGGGCCAGCCTTAAAGGGCAAGCCTTAAAGGGCCAGCCTTAGAGTGCCAGCCTTAGAGGGCCAGCTTAAAGGGCCAGCCTTAGAGGGCCAGCTTAAAGGGCCAGCCTTAAGGGGCCACCTTAAAGGGCCAGCCTTAAAGGGCCAGCTTAAAGGGCCAGCCTTAGAGGGCCAGCTTAAAGGGCCAGCCTTAAGGGGCCAGCTTAAAGGGCCAGCCTTAAAGGGCAAGCCTTAAAGGGCCAGCCTTAGAGGGCCAGCTTAAAGGGCCAGCCTTAGAGGGCCTGCTTAAAGGGCCAGCCTTAAGGGGCCAGCTTAAAGGGCCAGCCTTAAAGGGCCAGCCTTAAGGGGCCAGTCTTAAAAGGCCAGCCTTAAAGGGCCAGTCTTAAAGGGCCAGCCTTAGAGGGCAAGCCTTAAAGGGCCAGCTTAAAGGGCCAGCCTTAAAGGGCCAGCCTAAAGGGCCAGCCTTAAAGGGCCAGCTTAAAGGGCCAGCCTTAGATGGCCAGCCTTAAGGGGCCAGCTTAAAGGGCCAGCCTTAAAGGGCCAGCCTTAAAGGGCCAGCCTTAGAGGGCCAGCTTAAAGGGCCAGCCTTAAGGGGCCAGCTTAAAGGGCCAGCCTTAAAGGGCAAGCCTTAAAGGGCCAGCCTTAGAGGGCCAGCCTTAAAGGGCCAGCCTTAGAGGGCCATCTTAAAGGGCCAGCCTTAAGGGGCCAGCTTAAAGGGCCAGCCTTAAAGGGCAAGCTTTAAAGGGCCAGCCTTAGAGGGCCAGCTTAAAGGGCCAGCCTTAAAGGGCCAGCTTAAAGGGCCAGCCTTAGAGGGCCAGCTTTACAGGGCCAGCTTAAAGGGCCAGCCTTAAGGGGCCAGCTTAAAGGGCCAGCCTTAAAGGGCCAGCCTTAAAGGGCCAGTCTTAAAGGGCCAGCCTTAGAGGGCCAGCTTTACAGGGTCAGCTTAAAGGGCCAGCCTTAAAGGGCCAGCTTAAAGGGCCAGCCTTAGAGGGCCAGCTTAAAGGGCCAGCCTTAGGGGGCGAGCTTAAAGGGCCAGCCTTAAGGGGCCAGCCTTAGAGGGCCAGCTTAAAGGGCCAGCCTTAAGGGGCCAGCTTAAGGGGCCAGCCTTAAAGGGCCAGCCTTAAAGGGCCAGTCTTAAAGGGCCAGCCTTAGAGGGCCAGCCTTAAAGGGCCAGCTTAAAGGGCCAGCCTTAAAGGGCCAGCTTAAAGGGCCGGCCTTAAAGGGCCAGTCTTAAAGGGCCAGCTTAAAGGGCCAGCCTTAAAGGGCCAGCTTAAAGGGCTAGCCTTAGAGGGCCAGCCTTAAGGGGCCAGCTTAAAGGGCCAGCCTTAGAGGGCCAGCCTTAGAGGGCCAGCTTAAAGGGCCAGCCTTAAAGGGCCAGCTTAAAGGGCCAGCCTTAGAGGGCCAGCCTTAAGGGGCCAGCTTAAAGGGCCAGCCTTAAAGGGCCAGCCTTAGATGGCCAGCTTAAAGGGCCAGCCTTAGAGGGCCAGCTTAAAGGGCAAGCCTTAAGGGGCCAGCTTAAAGGGCCAGCCTTAAAGGGCCAGTCTTAAAGGGCCAGCCTTAGAGGGCCAGCTTTAAAGGGCCAGCTTAAAGGGCCAGCCTTAAAGGGCCAGCTTAAAGGGCCAGCCTTAGAGGGCCAGCTTAAAGGGCCAGCCTTAAGGGGCCAGCTTAAAGGGCCAGCCTTAAAGGGCAAGCCTTAAAGGGCCAGCCTTAGAGGGCCAGCTTAAAGGGCCAGCCTTAAAGGGCCAGCTTAAAGGGCCAGCCTTAGAGGGCCAGCTTTACAGGGCCAGCCTTAAAGGGCCAGCCTTAAAGGGCCAGTCTTAAAGGGCCAGCCTTAGAGGGCCAGCTTTACAGGGTCAGCTTAAAGGGCCAGCCTTAAAGGGCCAGCTTAAAGGGCCAGCCTTAGAGGGCCAGCTTAAAGGGCCAGCCTTAAGGGGCCAGCTTAAAGGGCCAGCCTTAAAGGGCCAGTCTTAAAGGGCCAGCCTTAGAGGGCCAGCCTTAAAGGGCCAGCTTAAAGGGCCAGCCTTAAAGGGCCAGCTTAAAGGGCCGGCCTTAAAGGGCCAGCCTTAAAGGGCCAGCTTAAAGGGCCAGCCTTAAAGGGCCAGCTTAAAGGGCCAGCCTTAGAGGGCCAGCCTTAAGGGGCCAGCTTAAAGGGCCAGCCTTAGAGGGCCAGCCTTAGAGGGCCAGCTTAAAGGGCCAGCCTTAAAGGGCCAGCTTAAAGGGCCAGCCTTAGAGGGCGAGCCTTAAGGGGCCAGCTTAAAGGGCCAGCCTTAAAGGGCCAGCCTTAGATGGCCAGCTTAAAGGGCCAGCCTTAGAGGGCCAGCTTAAAGGGCAAGCCTTAAGGGGCCAGCTTAAAGGGCCAGCCTTAAAAAGCCAGCCTTAAAGGGCCAGTCTTAAAGGGCCAGTCTTAAAGGGCCAGCCTTAGAGGGCCAGCTTAAAGGGCCAGCCTTAAAGGGCCAGCTTAAAGGGCCAGCCTTAGAGGGCCAGCTTAAAGGGCCAGCCTTAAGGGGCCAGCTTAAAGGGCCAGCCTTAAAGGGCCAGCCTTAAAGGGCCAGCCTTAGAGGGCCAGCTTAAAGGGCCAGCCTTAAAGGGCCAGCTTAAAGGGCCAGCCTTAGAGGGCCAGCTTTACAGGGCCAGCTTAAAGGGCCAGCCTTAAGGGGCCAGCTTAAAGGGCCAGCCTTAAAGGGCCAGCCTTAAAGGGCCAGTCTTAAAGGGCCAGCCTTAGAGGGCCAGCTTTACAGGGTCAGCTTAAAGGGCCAGCCTTAAAAGGCCAGCTTAAAGGGCCAGCCTTAGAGGGCCAGCTTAAAAGGCCAGCCTTAGGGGGCGAGCTTAAAGGGCCAGCCTTAAGGGGCCAGCTTAAAGGGCCAGCCTTAAAGGGCCAGCCTTAAAGGGCCAGTCTTAAAGGGCCAGCCTTAGAGGGCCAGCTTTACAGGGTCAGCTTAAAGGGCCAGCCTTAAAGGGCCAGCTTAAAGGGCCAGCCTTAGAGGGCCAGCTTAAAGGGCAAGCCTTAGGGGGCGAGCTTAAAGGGCCAGCCTTAAGGGGCCAGCCTTAGAGGGCCAGCTTAAAGGGCCAGCCTTAGAGGGCCAGCTTAAAGGGCCAGCCTTAAGGGGCCAGCTTAAAGGGCCAGCCTTAAAGGGCCAGCCTTAAAGAGCCAGTCTTAAAGGGCCAGCCTTAAAGGGCCAGCTTAAACGGCCAGCCTTAAAGGGCCAGCTTAAAGGGCCGGCCTTAAAGGGCCAGCCTTAAAGGGCCAGCTTAAAGGGCCAGCCTTAAAGGGCCAGCTTAAAGGGCCAGCCTTAGAGGGCCAGCCTTAAGGGGCCAGCTTAAAGGGCCAGCCTTAGAGGGCCAGCCTTAGAGGGCCACCTTAAAGGGCCAGCCTTAAAGGGCCAGCTTAAAGGGCCAGCCTTAGAGGGCCAGCTTTACAGGGCCAGCTTAAAGGGTCAGCCTTAAAGGGCCAGCTTAAAGGGCCAGCCTTAGAGGGCCAGCTTAAAGGGCCAGCCTTAAGGGGCCAGCTTAAAGGGCCAGCCTTAAAGGGCAAGCCTTAAAGGGCCAGCCTTAAAGGGCAAGCCTTAAAGGGCCAGCCTTAGAGTGCCAGCCTTAGAGGGCCAGCTTAAAGGGCCAGCCTTAGAGGGCCAGCTTAAGGGGCCAGCCTTAAGGGGCCACCTTAAAGGGCCAGCCTTAAAGGGCCAGCTTAAAGGGCCAGCCTTAGAGGGCCAGCTTAAAGGGCCAGCCTTAAGGGGCCAGCTTAAAGGGCCAGCCTTAAAGGGCAAGCCTTAAAGGGCCAGCCTTAGAGGGCCAGCTTAAAGGGCCAGCCTTAGAGGGCCTGCTTAAAGGGCCAGCCTTAAGGGGCCAGCTTAAAGGGCCAGCCTTAAAGGGCCAGCCTTAAAGGGCCAGCCTTAAGGGGCCAGCTTAAAGGGCCAGTCTTAAAGGGCCAGCCTTAAAGGGCCAGCCTTATAGGGCCAGCTTAAAGGGCCAGCCTTAGAGGGCCTGCTTAAAGGGCCAGCCTTAAGGGGCCAGCTTAAAGGGCCAGCCTTAAAGGGCCAGCCTTAAAGGGCCAGTCTTAAAGGGCCAGTCTTAAAGGGCCAGCCTTAGAGGGCCAGCTTAAAGGGCCAGCCTTAAAGGGCCAGCCTTAAAGGGCAAGCCTTAAAGGGCCAGCCTTAGAGGGCCAGCTTAAAGCTTAACCCTAACCCTAACCCTAACCCTAACCCTAACCCTAACCCTGACCCTAACCCTAACCCTAACCCTAGCCCTAACCCTAACCCTAACCCTAACCCTAACCCTAACCCTTTAAGGCTGGCCCTCTAAGGCTGGCCCTTTAAGCTGGCCCTCTAAGGCTGGCCCTTTAAGGCTGGCCCTTTAAGGCTTGCCCTTTAAGGCTGGCCCTTTAAGCTGGCCCTTTAAAGCTGGCCCTTTAAGCTGGCCCTTTAAGGCTGGCCCTTTAAGGCTGGCCCTTTAAGCTGGCCCTTTAAGGCTGGCCCTTTAAGCTGGCCCTTTAAGGCTGGCCCTTTGAGGCTGGCCCTTTAAGCTGGCCCCTTAAGGCTGGCCCTTTAAGCTGGCCCTCTAAAGCTGGCCCTTTAAGCTGGCCCTCTAAGGCTGGCCCTTTAAGGCTTGCCCTTTAAGGCTGGCCCTTTAAGCTGGCCCCTTAAGGCTGGCCCTTTAAGCTGGCCCTCTAAGGCTGGCCCTTTAAGCTGGCCCTTTAAGCTGGCCCCTTAAGGCTGGCCCTTTAAGGCCGGCCCTTTAAGCTGGCCCTTTAAGGCTGGCCCTTTAAGCTGGCCCTTTAAGGCTGGCCCTTTAAGCTGGCCCTTTAAGGCTGGCCCTTTAAGGCTGGCCCTTTAAGCTGGCCCCTTAAGGCTGGCCCTTTAAGCAGGCCCTCTAAGGCTGGCCCTTTAAGCTGGCCCTCTAAGGCTGGCCCCTTAAGGCTTGCCCTTTAAGGCTGGCCCTTTAAGCTGGCCCCTTAAGGCTGGCCCTTTAAGCTGGCCCTTTAAGGCTGGCCCTTTAAGGCTGGCCCTTTAAGCTGGCCCTTTAAAGCTGGCCCTTTAAGGCAGGCCCTTTAAGGCTGGCCCTTTAAGCCCTCCCCCTTAAGGCTGGCCCTTTAAGCTGGCCCTTTAAGCTGGCCCTTTAAGGCTGGTCCTCTAAGGCTGGCCCTTTAAGACTGGCCCTTTAAGGCTGGCCCTTTAAGGCTGGCCCTTTAAGCTGGCCCCTTAAGGCTGGCTGTTTAAGCTGGCCCTCTAAGGCTGGCCCTTTAAGCTGGCCCTCTAAGGCTGGCCCTTTAAGGCTGGCCCTTTAAGGCTTGCCCTTTAAGGCTGGCCCTTTAAGCTGGCCCTTTAAGGCTGGCCCTTTAAGCTGGCCCTTTAAGGCTGGCCCTTTAAGGCTGGCCCTTTAAGCTGGCCCTTTAAGGCTGGCCCTTTAAGCTGGCCCCTTAAGGCTGGCCCTTTAAGCTGGCCCTCTAAGGCTGGCCCTTTAAGCTGGCCCTTTAAGGCTGGCCCTCTAAGGCTGGCCCTTTAAGACTGGCCCTTTAAGGCTGGCCCTTTAAGGCTGGCCCTTTAAGCTGGCCCCTTAAGGCTGGCCCTTTAAGCTGGCCCTCTAAGGCTGGCCCTTTAAGCTGGCCCTTTAAGGCTGGCCCTTTAAGCTGGCCCTTTAAGGCTGGCCCTTTAAGGCTGGCCCTTTAAGCTGGCCCTTTAAGGCTGGCCCTTTAAGGCTGGCCCTTTAAGGCTTGCCCTTTAAGGCTGGCCCTTTAAGCTGGCCCTTTAAGGCTGGCCCTTTAAGGCTGGCCCTTTAAGCTGGCCCTTTAAGGCTGGCCCTTTAAGCTGGCCCTTTAAGGCTGGCCCTTTGAGGCTGGCCCTTTAAGCTGGCCCCTTAAGGCTGGCCCTTTAAGCTGGCCCTCTAAGGCTGGCCCTTTAAGCTGGCCCTCTAAGGCTGGCCCTCTAAGGCTGGCCCTTTAAGGCTTGCCCTTTAAGGCTGGCCCTTTAAGCTGGCCCCTTAAGGCTGGCCCTTTAAGCTGGCCCTCTAAGGCTGGCCCTTTAAGCTGGCCCTTTAAGCTGGCCCTTTAAGGCTGGCCCTTTAAGGCTGGCCCTTTAAGGCTGGCCCTTTAAGGCTGGCCCTTTAAGGCTGGCCCTTTAAGTTGGCCCCTTAAGGCTGGCCATCTAAGGCTGGCCCTTTAAGCTGGCCCTTTAAGGCTGGCCTTTTAAGCTGGCCCTTTAAGGCTGGCCCTTTAAGCTGGCCCTTTAAGGCTGGCCCTCTAAGGCTGGCCCTTTAAGACTGGCCCTTTAAGGCTGGCCCTTTAAGCTGGTCCCTTAAGGCTGGCCCTTTAAGGCTGGCCCTTTAAGGCTGGCCCCTTAAGGCTGGCCCTTTAAGCTGGCCCTCTAAGGCTGGCCCTTTAAGGCTTGCCCTTTAAGGCTGGGCCTTTAAGCTGGCCCTTTAAGCTGGCCCTCTAAGGCTGGCCCTTTAAGCTGGCCCTTTAAGCTGGCCCCTTAAGGCTGGCCCTTTAAGCTGGCCCTCTAAGGCTGGCCCTTTAAGGCTGGCCCTTTAAGGCTGGCCCTTTAAGGCTGGCCCTTTAAGCTGGCCCTTTAAAGCTGGCCCTTTAAGCTGGCCCTTTAAGGCTGGCCCTTTAAGGCTGGCCCTTTAAGCTGGCCCTTTAAGGCTGGCCCTTTAAGCTGGCCCTTTAAGGCTGGCCCTTTGAGGCTGGCCCTTTAAGCTGGCCCTTTAAGGCTGGCCCTTTGAGGCTGGCCCTTTAAGCTGGCCCCTTAAGGCTGGCCCTTTAAGCTGGCCCTCTAAGGCTGGCCCTTTAAGCTGGCCCTCTAAGGCTGGCCTTTTAAGGCTTGCCCTTTAAGGCTGGCCCTTTAAGCTGGCCCCTTAAGGCTGGCCCTTTAAGCTGGCCCTCTAAGGCTGGCCCTTTAAGCTGGCCCTTTAAGCTGGCCCCTTAAGGCTGGCCCTTTAAGGCTGGCCCTTTAAGCTGGCCCTCTAAGGCTGGCCCTTTAAGCTGGCCCTTTAAGCTGGCCCCTTAAGGCTGGCCCTTTAAGGCCGGCCCTTTAAGCTGGCCCTTTAAGGCTGGCCCTTTAAGCTGGCCCTTTAAGGCTGGCCCTTTAAGCTGGCCCTTTAAGGCTGGCCCTTTAAGGCTGGCCCTTTAAGCTGGCCCCTTATGGCTGGCCCTTTAAGGCTGGCCCTTTAAGCTGGCCCCTTAAGGCTGGCCCTTTAAGCTGGCCCTCTAAGGCTGGCCCTTTAAGCTGGCCCTCTAAGGCTGGCCCTTTAAGGCTGGCCCTTTAAGGCTGGCCCTTTAAGGCTGGCCCTTTAAGGCTTGCCCTTTAAGGCTGGCCCTTTAAGCTGGCCCTTTAAGGCTGGCCCTTTAAGGCTGGCCCTTTAAGCTGGCCCTTTAAGGCTGGCCCTTTAAGCTGGCCCTTTAAGGCTGGCCCTTTGAGGCTGGCCCTTTAAGCTGGCCCCTTAAGGCTGGCCCTTTAAGCTGGCCCTCTAAGGCTGGCCCTTTAAGCTGGCCCTCTAAGGCTGGCCCTTTAAGCTGGCCCTTTAAGGCTGGCCCTTTAAGCTGGCCCTTTAAGGCTGGCCCTTTAAGGCTGGCCCTTTAAGCTGGCCCTTTAAGGCTGGCCCTTTAAGGCTGGCCCTTTAAGGCTTGCCCTTTAAGGCTGGCCCTTTAAGCTGGCCCTTTAAGGCTGGCCCTTTAAGGCTGGCCCTTTAAGCTGGCCCTTTAAGGCTGGCCCTTTAAGCTGGCCCTTTAAGGCTGGCCCTTTGAGGCTGGCCCTTTAAGCTGGCCCCTTAAGGCTGGCCCTTTAAGCTGGCCCTCTAAGGCTGGCCCTTTAAGCTGGCCCTCTAAGGCTGGCCTTTTAAGGCTTGCCCTTTAAGGCTGGCCCTTTAAGCTGGCCCCTTAAGGCTGGCCCTTTAAGCTGGCCCTCTAAGGCTGGCCCTTTAAGCTGGCCCTTTAAGCTGGCCCCTTAAGGCTGGCCCTTTAAGGCTGGCCCTTTAAGCTGGCCCTCTAAGGCTGGACCTTTAAGCTGGCCCTTTAAGCTGGCCCCTTAAGGCTGGCCCTTTAAGGCCGGCCCTTTAAGCTGGCCCTTTAAGGCTGGCCCTTTAAGCTGGCCCTTTAAGGCTGGCCCTTTAAGCTGGCCCTTTAAGGCTGGCCCTTTAAGCTGGCCCTCTAAGGCTGGCCATTTAAGGCTTGCCCTTTAAGGCTGGCCCTTTAAGCTGGCCCCTTAAGGCTGGCCCTTTAAGCTGGCCCTCTAAGGCTGGCCCTTTAAGCTGGCCCTTTAAGCTGGCCCTTTAAGGCTGGCCCTTTAAGGCTGGCCCTTTAAGGCTGGCCCTTTAAGGCTGGCCCTTTAAGGCTGGCCCTTTAAGTTGGCCCCTTAAGGCTGGCCATCTAAGGCTGGCCCTTTAAGCTGGCCCTTTAAGGCTGGCCTTTTAAGCTGGCCCTTTAAGGCTGGCCCTTTAAGCTGGCCCTTTAAGGCTGGCCCTCTAAGGCTGGCCCTTTAAGACTGGCCCTTTAAGGCTGGCCCTTTAAGCTGGTCCCTTAAGGCTGGCCCTTTAAGCTGGCCCTCTAAGGCTGGCCCTTTAAGCTGGCCCTCTAAGGCTGGCCCTTTAAGGCTGGCCCTTTAAGCTGGCCCTTTAAGGCTGGCCCTTTAAGCTGGCCCTTTAAGGCTGGCCCTTTAAGGCTGGCCATTTAAGCTGGCCCTTTAAGGCTGGCCCTTTAAGCTGGCCCCTTAAGGCTTGCCCTTTAAGCTGGCCCTCTAAGGCTGGCCCTTTAAGCTGGCCATCTAAGGCTGGCCCTTTAAGGCTGGCCCTTTAAGCTGGCCCCTTAAGGCTGGCCCTCTAAGGCTGGCCCTTTAAGCTGGCCCTCTAAGGCTGGCCCTTTAAGGCTGGCCCTTTAAGCTGGCCCCTTAAGGCTGGCCCTCTAAGGCTGGCCCTTTAAGCTGGCCCTTTAAGGCTGGCCCTTTAAGCTGGCCCTTTAAGGCTGGCCCTTTAAGGCCGGCCCTTTAAGCTGGCCCTTTAAGGCTGGCCCTTTAAGCTGGCCCTTTAAGGCTGGCCCTCTAAGGCTGGCCTTTTAAAGCTGGCCCTTTAAGGCTGGCCCTCTAAGGCTGGCCCTTTAAGGCTGGCCCTTTAAGGCTGGCCCTTTAAGGCTGGCCCTCTAAGGCTGGCCCTTTAAGACTGGCCCTTTAAGGCTGGCCCTTTAAGGCTGGCCCTTTAAGCTGGCCCCTTAAGGCTGGCCCTTTAAGCTGGCCCTCTAAGGCTGGCCCTTTAAGCTGGCCCTTTAAGGCTGGCCCTTTAAGGCTGGCCCTTTAAGCTGGCCCTTTAAGGCTGGCCCTTTAAGCTGGCCTTTTAAGGCTGGCCCTTTGAGGCTGGCCCTTTAAGCTGGCCCCTTAAGGCTGGCCCTTTAAGCTGGCCCTTTAAGGCTGGCCCTTTAAGCTGGCCCTTTAAGGCTGGTCCTCTAAGGCTGGCCCTTTAAGACTGGCCCTTTAAGGCTGGCCCTTTAAGGCTGGCCCTTTAAGCTGGCCCCTTAAGGCTGGCCCTTTAAGCTGGCCCTCTAAGGCTGGCCCTTTAAGCTGGCCCTCTAAGGCTGGCCCTTTAAGGCTTGCCCTTTAAGGCTGGCCCTTTAAGCTGGCCCTTTAAGGCTGGCCCTTTAAGCTGGCCCTTTAAGGCTGGCCCTTTAAGGCTGGCCCTTTAAGCTGGCCCTTTAAGGCTGGCCCTTTAAGCTGGCCTTTTAAGGCTGGCCCTTTGAGGCTGGCCCTTTAAGCTGGCCCCTTAAGGCTGGCCCTTTAAGCTGGCCCTCTAAGGCTGGCCCTTTAAGCTGGCCCTCTAAGGCTGGCCCTTTAAGGCTTGCCCTTTAAGGCTGGCCCTTTAAGCTGGCCCCTTAAGGCTGGCCCTTTAAGCTGGCCCTCTAAGGCTGGCCCTTTAAGCTGGCCCCTTAAGGCTGGCCCTTTAAGCTGGCCCTCTAAGGCTGGCCCTTTAAGCTGGCCCTTTAAGCTGGCCCTTTAAGGCTGGCCCTTTAAGTTTGGCCCTTTAAGGCTGGCCCTTTAAGGCTGGCCTTTTAAGCTGGCCCCTTAAGGCTGGCCATCTAAGGCTGGCCCTTTAAGCTGGCCCTTTAAGGCTGGCCCTTCAAGCTGGCCCTTTAAGGCTGGCCCTTTAAGCTGGCCCTTTAAGGCTGGCCCTCTAAGGCTGGCCCTTTAAGACTGGCCCTTTAAGGCTGGCCCTTTAAGGCTGGCCCTTTAAGCTGGCCCCTTAAGGCTGGCCCTTTAAGCTGGCCCTCTAAGGCTGGCCCTTTAAGCTGGCCCTTTAAGGCTGGCCCTTTAAGCTGGCCCTTTAAGGCTGGCCCTTTAAGCTGGCCCTTTAAGGCTGGCCCTTTAAGGCTGGCCCTTTAAGGCTTGCCCTTTAAGGCTGGCCCTTTAAGCTGGCCCTTTAAGGCTGGCCCTTTAAGCTGGCCCTTTAAGGCTGGCCCTTTAAGGCTGGCCCTTTAAGCTGGCCCTTTAAGGCTGGCCCTTTAAGCTGGCCCTTTAAGGCTGGCCCTTTAAGGCTGGCCCTTTGAGGCTGGCCCTTTAAGCTGGCCCTCTAAGGCTGGCCCTTTAAGCTGGCCCTCTAAGGCTGGCCCTTTAAGCTGGCCCTCTAAGGCTGGCCCTCTAAGGCTGGCCCTTTAAGGCTTGCCCTTTAAGGCTGGCCCTTTAAGCTGGCCCTTTAAGGCTGGCCCTTTAAGCTGGCCCTCTAAGGCTGGCCCTTTAAGCTGGCCCTTTAAGCTGGCCCTTTAAGGCTGGCCCTTTAAGGCTGGCCCTTTAAGCTGGTCCCTTAAGGCTGGCCCTTTAAGCTGGCCCTCTAAGGCTGGCCCTTTAAGCTGGCCCTTTAAGGCTGGCCCTTTAAGGCTGGCCCTTTAAGCTGGCCCTTTAAGGCTGGCCCTTTAATCTGGCCCTTTAAGGCTGGCCCTTTAAGGCTGGCCCTTTGAGGCTGGCCCTTTAAGCTGGCCCCTTAAGGCTGGCCCTTTAAGCTGGCCCTCTAAGGCTGGCCCTTTAAGCTGGCCCTCTAAGGCTGGCATTCTAAGGCTGGCCCTTTAAGGCTTGCCCTTTAAGGCTGGACCTTTAAGCTGGCCCCTTAAGGCTGGCCCTTTAAGCTGGCCCTTTAAGGCTGGCCCTTTAAGCTGGCCCTTTAAGGCTGGCCCTCTAAGGCTGGCCCTTTAAGACTGGCCCTTTAAGGCTGGCCCTTTAAGCTGGTCCCTTAAGGCTGGCCCTTTAAGCTGGCCCTCTAAGGCTGGCCCTTTAAGCTGGCCCTCTAAGGCTGGCCCTTTAAGGCTGGCCCTTTAAGCTGGCCCTTTAAGGCTGGCCCTTTAAGCTGGCCCTTTAAGGCTGGCCCTATAAGGCTGGCCCTTTAAGCTGGCCCCTTAAGGCTTGCCCTCTAAGGCTGGCCCTTTAACCTGGCCCTTTAAGGCTGGCCCTTTAAGGCTGGCCCTTTAAGCTGGCCCTTTAAAGCTGGCCCTCTAAGGCTGGCCCTTTAAGACTGGCCCTTTAAGGCTGGCCCTTTAAGGCTGGCCCTTTAAGCTGGCCCCTTAAGGCTTGCCCTTTAAGCTGGCCCTCTAAGGCTGGCCCTTTAAGCTGGCCATCTAAGGCTGGCCCTTTAAGGCTGGCCCTTTAAGCTGGCCCCTTAAGGCTGGCCCTCTAAGGCTGGCCCTTTAAGCTGGCCCTCTAAGGCTGGCCCTTTAAGGCTGGCCCTTTAAGCTGGCCCCTTAAGGCTGGCCCTCTAAGGCTGGCCCTTTAAGCTGGCCCTTTAAGGCTGGCCCTTTAAGCTGGCCCTTTAAGGCTGGCCCTTTAAGGCCGGCCCTTTAAGCTGGCCCTTTAAGGCTGGCCCTTTAAGCTGGCCCTTTAAGGCTGGCCCTCTAAGGCTGGCCCTTTAAGACTGGCCCTTTAAAGCTGGCCCTTTAAGGCTGGCCCTCTAAGGCTGGCCCTTTAAGGCTGGCCCTTTAAGGCTGGCCCTTTAAGGCTGGCCCTCTAAGGCTGGCCCTTTAAGACTGGCCCTTTAAGGCTTGCCCTTTAAGGCTGGCCCTTTAAGCTGGCCCCTTAAGGCTGGCCCTTTAAGCTGGCCCTCTAAGGCTGGCCCTTTAAGCTGGCCCTTTAAGCTGGCCCTTTAAGGCTGGCCCTTTAAGGCTGGCCCTTTAAGGCTGGCCCTTTAAGGCTGGCCCTTTAAGGCTGGCCCTTTAAGACTGGCCCTTTAAGGCTGGCCCTTTAAGGCTGGCCCTTTAAGCTGGCCCCTTAAGGCTTGCCCTTTAAGCTGGCCCTCTAAGGCTGGCCCTTTAAGCTGGCCATCTAAGGCTGGCCCTTTAAGGCTGGCCCTTTAAGCTGGCCCCTTAAGGCTGGCCCTCTAAGGCTGGCCCTTTAAGCTGGCCTTCTAAGGCTGGCCCTTTAAGGCTGGCCCTTTAAGCTGGCCCCTTAAGGCTGGCCCTTTAAGGCTGGCCCTTTAAGGCTGGCCCTTTAAGGCTGGCCCTTTAAGGCTGGCCCTTTAAGTTGGCCCCTTAAGGCTGGCCATCTAAGGCTGGCCCTTTAAGCTGGCCCTTTAAGGCTGGCCTTTTAAGCTGGCCCTTTAAGGCTGGCCCTTTAAGCTGGCCCTTTAAGGCTGGCCCTCTAAGGCTGGCCCTTTAAGACTGGCCCTTTAAGGCTGGCCCTTTAAGCTGGTCCCTTAAGGCTGGCCCTTTAAGCTGGCCCTCTAAGGCTGGCCCTTTAAGCTGGCCCTCTAAGGCTGGCCCTTTAAGGCTGGCCCTTTAAGCTGGCCCTTTAAGGCTGGCCCTTTAAGCTGGCCCTTTAAGGCTGGCCCTTTAAGGCTGGCCATTTAAGCTGGCCCTTTAAGGCTGGCCCTTTAAGCTGGCCCCTTAAGGCTTGCCCTTTAAGCTGGCCCTCTAAGGCTGGCCCTTTAAGCTGGCCATCTAAGGCTGGCCCTTTAAGGCTGGCCCTTTAAGCTGGCCCCTTAAGGCTGGCCCTCTAAGGCTGGCCCTTTAAGCTGGCCCTCTAAGGCTGGCCCTTTAAGGCTGGCCCTTTAAGCTGGCCCCTTAAGGCTGGCCCTCTAAGGCTGGCCCTTTAAGCTGGCCCTTTAAGGCTGGCCCTTTAAGCTGGCCCTTTAAGGCTGGCCCTTTAAGGCCGGCCCTTTAAGCTGGCCCTTTAAGGCTGGCCCTTTAAGCTGGCCCTTTAAGGCTGGCCCTCTAAGGCTGGCCTTTTAAAGCTGGCCCTTTAAGGCTGGCCCTCTAAGGCTGGCCCTTTAAGGCTGGCCCTTTAAGGCTGGCCCTTTAAGGCTGGCCCTCTAAGGCTGGCCCTTTAAGACTGGCCCTTTAAGGCTGGCCCTTTAAGGCTGGCCCTTTAAGCTGGCCCCTTAAGGCTGGCCCTTTAAGCTGGCCCTCTAAGGCTGGCCCTTTAAGCTGGCCCTTTAAGGCTGGCCCTTTAAGGCTGGCCCTTTAAGCTGGCCCTTTAAGGCTGGCCCTTTAAGCTGGCCTTTTAAGGCTGGCCCTTTGAGGCTGGCCCTTTAAGCTGGCCCCTTAAGGCTGGCCCTTTAAGCTGGCCCTTTAAGGCTGGCCCTTTAAGCTGGCCCTTTAAGGCTGGTCCTCTAAGGCTGGCCCTTTAAGACTGGCCCTTTAAGGCTGGCCCTTTAAGGCTGGCCCTTTAAGCTGGCCCCTTAAGGCTGGCCCTTTAAGCTGGCCCTCTAAGGCTGGCCCTTTAAGCTGGCCCTCTAAGGCTGGCCCTTTAAGGCTTGCCCTTTAAGGCTGGCCCTTTAAGCTGGCCCTTTAAGGCTGGCCCTTTAAGCTGGCCCTTTAAGGCTGGCCCTTTAAGGCTGGCCCTTTAAGCTGGCCCTTTAAGGCTGGCCCTTTAAGCTGGCCTTTTAAGGCTGGCCCTTTGAGGCTGGCCCTTTAAGCTGGCCCCTTAAGGCTGGCCCTTTAAGCTGGCCCTCTAAGGCTGGCCCTTTAAGCTGGCCCTCTAAGGCTGGCCCTTTAAGGCTTGCCCTTTAAGGCTGGCCCTTTAAGCTGGCCCCTTAAGGCTGGCCCTTTAAGCTGGCCCTCTAAGGCTGGCCCTTTAAGCTGGCCCCTTAAGGCTGGCCCTTTAAGCTGGCCCTCTAAGGCTGGCCCTTTAAGCTGGCCCTTTAAGCTGGCCCTTTAAGGCTGGCCCTTTAAGTTTGGCCCTTTAAGGCTGGCCCTTTAAGGCTGGCCTTTTAAGCTGGCCCCTTAAGGCTGGCCATCTAAGGCTGGCCCTTTAAGCTGGCCCTTTAAGGCTGGCCCTTCAAGCTGGCCCTTTAAGGCTGGCCCTTTAAGCTGGCCCTTTAAGGCTGGCCCTCTAAGGCTGGCCCTTTAAGACTGGCCCTTTAAGGCTGGCCCTTTAAGGCTGGCCCTTTAAGCTGGCCCCTTAAGGCTGGCCCTTTAAGCTGGCCCTCTAAGGCTGGCCCTTTAAGCTGGCCCTTTAAGGCTGGCCCTTTAAGCTGGCCCTTTAAGGCTGGCCCTTTAAGGCTGGCCCTTTGAGGCTGGCCCTTTAAGCTGGCCCTCTAAGGCTGGCCCTTTAAGCTGGCCCTCTAAGGCTGGCCCTTTAAGCTGGCCCTCTAAGGCTGGCCCTCTAAGGCTGGCCCTTTAAGGCTTGCCCTTTAAGGCTGGCCCTTTAAGCTGGCCCTTTAAGGCTGGCCCTTTAAGCTGGCCCTCTAAGGTTGGCCCTTTAAGCTGGCCCTTTAAGCTGGCCCTTTAAGGCTGGCCCTTTAAGGCTGGCCCTTTAAGCTGGTCCCTTAAGGCTGGCCCTTTAAGCTGGCCCTCTAAGGCTGGCCCTTTAAGCTGGCCCTTTAAGGCTGGCCCTTTAAGGCTGGCCCTTTAAGCTGGCCCTTTAAGGCTGGCCCTTTAATCTGGCCCTTTAAGGCTGGCCCTTTAAGGCTGGCCCTTTGAGGCTGGCCCTTTAAGCTGGCCCCTTAAGGCTGGCCCTTTAAGCTGGCCCTCTAAGGCTGGCCCTTTAAGCTGGCCCTCTAAGGCTGGCATTCTAAGGCTGGCCCTTTAAGGCTTGCCCTTTAAGGCTGGACCTTTAAGCTGGCCCCTTAAGGCTGGCCCTTTAAGCTGGCCCTTTAAGGCTGGCCCTTTAAGCTGGCCCTTTAAGGCTGGCCCTCTAAGGCTGGCCCTTTAAGACTGGCCCTTTAAGGCTGGCCCTTTAAGCTGGTCCCTTAAGGCTGGCCCTTTAAGCTGGCCCTCTAAGGCTGGCCCTTTAAGCTGGCCCTCTAAGGCTGGCCCTTTAAGGCTGGCCCTTTAAGCTGGCCCTTTAAGGCTGGCCCTTTAAGCTGGCCCTTTAAGGCTGGCCCTATAAGGCTGGCCCTTTAAGCTGGCCCCTTAAGGCTTGCCCTCTAAGGCTGGCCCTTTAACCTGGCCCTTTAAGGCTGGCCCTTTAAGGCTGGCCCTTTAAGCTGGCCCTTTAAAGCTGGCCCTCTAAGGCTGGCCCTTTAAGACTGGCCCTTTAAGGCTGGCCCTTTAAGGCTGGCCCTTTAAGCTGGCCCCTTAAGGCTTGCCCTTTAAGCTGGCCCTCTAAGGCTGGCCCTTTAAGCTGGCCATCTAAGGCTGGCCCTTTAAGGCTGGCCCTTTAAGCTGGCCCCTTAAGGCTGGCCCTCTAAGGCTGGCCCTTTAAGCTGGCCCTCTAAGGCTGGCCCTTTAAGGCTGGCCCTTTAAGCTGGCCCCTTAAGGCTGGCCCTCTAAGGCTGGCCCTTTAAGCTGGCCCTTTAAGGCTGGCCCTTTAAGCTGGCCCTTTAAGGCTGGCCCTTTAAGGCCGGCCCTTTAAGCTGGCCCTTTAAGGCTGGCCCTTTAAGCTGGCCCTTTAAGGCTGGCCCTCTAAGGCTGGCCCTTTAAGACTGGCCCTTTAAAGCTGGCCCTTTAAGGCTGGCCCTCTAAGGCTGGCCCTTTAAGGCTGGCCCTTTAAGGCTGGCCCTTTAAGGCTGGCCCTCTAAGGCTGGCCCTTTAAGACTGGCCCTTTAAGCTGGCCCCTTAAGGCTGGCCCTTTAAGCTGGCCCTCTAAGGCTGGCCCTTTAAGCTGGCCCTTTAAGCTGGCCCTTTAAGGCTGGCCCTTTAAGGCTGGCCCTTTAAGGCTGGCCCTTTAAGGCTGGCCCTTTAAGGCTGGCCCTTTAAGGCTGGCCCTTTAAGTTGGCCCCTTAAGGCTGGCCATCTAAGGCTGGCCCTTTAAGCTGGCCCTTTAAGGCTGGCCTTTTAAGCTGGCCCTTTAAGGCTGGCCCTTTAAGCTGGCCCTTTAAGGCTGGCCCTCTAAGGCTGGCCCTTTAAGGCTGGCCCTTTAAGGCTGGCCCTTTAAGCTGGTCCCTTAAGGCTGGCCCTTTAAGGCTGGCCCTTTAAGGCTGGCCCCTTAAGGCTGGCCCTTTAAGCTGGCCCTCTAAGGCTGGCCCTTTAAGCTGGCCCTCTAAGGCTGGCCCTTTAAGGCTTGCCCTTTAAGGCTGGCCCTTTAAGCTGGCCCCTTAAGGCTGGCCCTTTAAGCTGGCCCTCTAAGGCTGGTCCCTTAAGGCTGGCCCTTTAAGGCTGGCCCTTTAAGCTGGCCCCTTAAGGCTGGCCCTTTAAGCTGGCCCTCTAAGGCTGGCCCTTTAAGGCTGGCCCTTTAAGGCTGGCCCTTTAAGGCTGGCCCTTTAAGCTGGCCCTTTAAAGCTGGCCCTTTAAGCTGGCCCTTTAAGGCTGGCCCTTTAAGCTGGCCCTTTAAGGCTGGCCCTTTAAGCTGGCCCTTTAAGGCTGGCCCTTTGAGGCTGGCCCTTTAAGCTGGCCCTTTAAGGCTGGCCCTTTGAGGCTGGCCCTTTAAGCTGGCCCCTTAAGGCTGGCCCTTTAAGCTGGCCCTCTAAGGCTGGCCCTTTAAGCTGGCCCTCTAAGGCTGGCCCTTTAAGGCTTGCCCTTTAAGGCTGGCCCTTTAAGCTGGCCCCTTAAGGCTGGCCCTTTAAGCTGGCCCTCTAAGGCTGGCCCTTTAAGCTGGCCCTTTAAGCTGGCCCCTTAAGGCTGGCCCTTTAAGGCCGGCCCTTTAAGCTGGCCCTTTAAGGCTGGCCCTTTAAGCTGGCCCTTTAAGGCTGGCCCTTTAAGCTGGCCCTTTAAGGCTGGCCCTTTAAGGCTGGCCCTTTAAGCTGGCCCCTTAAGGCTGGCCCTTTAAGCAGGCCCTCTAAGGCTGGCCCTTTAAGCTGGCCCTCTAAGGCTGGCCCTTTAAGGCTTGCCCTTTAAGGCTGGCCCTTTAAGCTGGCCCCTTAACGCTGGCCCTTTAAGCTGGCCCTTTAAGGCTGGCCCTTTAAGGCTGGCCCTTTAAGCTGGCCCTTTAAAGCTGGCCCTTTAAGGCAGGCCCTTTAAGGCAGGCCCTTTAAGCCCTCCCCCTTAAGGCTGGCCCTTTAAGCTGGCCCTTTAAGCTGGCCCTTTAAGGCTGGTCCTCTAAGGCTGGCCCTTTAAGACTGGCCCTTTAAGGCTGGCCCTTTAAGCTGGCCCTCTAAGGCTGGCCCTTTATGCTGGCCCTTTAAGCTGGCCCCTTAAGGCTGGCCCTTTAAGGCCGGCCCTTTAAGCTGGCCCTTTAAGGCTGGCCCTTTAAGCTGGCCCTTTAAGGCTGGCCCTTTAAGCTGGCCCTTTAAGGCTGGCCCTTTAAGCTGGCCCTTTAAGCTGGCCCCTTAAGGCTGGCCCTTTAAGCTGGCCCTTTAAGGCTGGCCCTTTAAGCTGGCCCCTTAAGGCTGGCCCTTTAAGCTGGCCCTCTAAGGCTGGCCCTTTAAGCTGGCCCTTTAAGGCTGGCCCTCTAAGGCTGGCCCTTTAAGACTGGCCCTTTAAGGCTGGCCCTTTAAGCTGGCCCCTTAAGGCTGGCCCTTTAAGCTGGCCCTCTAAGGCTGGCCCTTTAAGCTGGCCCTTTAAGGCTGGCCCTTTAAGGCTGGCCCTTTAAGGCTGGCCCTTTAAGCTGGCCCTTTAAGGCTGGCCCTTTAAGGCTGGCCCTTTAAGGCTTGCCCTTTAAGGCTGGCCCTTTAAGCTGGCCCTTTAAGGCTGGCCCTTTAAGGCGTGCCCTTTAAGCTGGCCCTTTAAGGCTGGCCCTTTAAGCTGGCCCTTTAAGGCTGGCCCTTTGAGGCTGGCCCTTTAAGCTGGCCCCTTAAGGCTGGCCCTTTAAGCTGGCCCTCTAAGGCTGGCCCTTTAAGCTGGCCCTCTAAGGCTGGCCCTCTAAGGCTGGCCCTTTAAGGCTTGCCCTTTAAGGCTGGCCCTTTAAGCTGGCCCCTTAAGGCTGGCCCTTTAAGCTGGCCCTCTAAGGCTGGCCCTTTAAGATGGCCCTTTAAGCTGGCCCTTTAAGGCTGGCCCTTTAAGGCTGGCCCTTTAAGGCTGGCCCTTTAAGGCTGGCCCTTTAAGGCTGGCCCTTTAAGTTGGCCCCTTAAGGCTGGCCATCTAAGGCTGGCCCTTTAAGCTGGCCCTTTAAGGCTGGCCTTTTAAGCTGGCCCTTTAAGGCTGGCCCTTTAAGCTGGCCCTTTAAGGCTGGCCCTCTAAGGCTGGCCCTTTAAGGCTGGCCCTTTAAGGCTGGCCCTTTAAGCTGGTCCCTTAAGGCTGGCCCTTTAAGGCTGGCCCTTTAAGGCTGGCCCCTTAAGGCTGGCCCTTTAAGCTGGCCCTCTAAGGCTGGCCCTTTAAGCTGGCCCTCTAAGGCTGGCCCTTTAAGGCTTGCCCTTTAAGGCTGGCCCTTTAAGCTGGCCCCTTAAGGCTGGCCCTTTAAGCTGGCCCTCTAAGGCTGGCCCTTTAAGCTGGCCCTTTAAGCTGGCCCCTTAAGGCTGGCCCTTTAAGCTGGCCCTCTAAGGCTGGCCCTTTAAGGCTGGCCCTTTAAGGCTGGCCCTTTAAGGCTGGCCCTTTAAGCTGGCCCTTTAAAGCTGGCCCTTTAAGCTGGCCCTTTAAGGCTGGCCCTTTAAGGCTGGCCCTTTAAGCTGGCCCTTTAAGGCTGGCCCTTTAAGCTGGCCCTTTAAGGCTGGCCCTTTGAGGCTGGCCCTTTAAGCTGGCCCTTTGAGGCTGGCCCTTTGAGGCTGGCCCTTTAAGCTGGCCCCTTAAGGCTGGCCCTTTAAGCTGGCCCTCTAAGGCTGGCCCTTTAAGCTGGCCCTCTAAGGCTGGCCCTTTAAGGCTTGCCCTTTAAGGCTGGCCCTTTAAGCTGGCCCCTTAAGGCTGGCCCTTTAAGCTGGCCCTCTAAGGCTGGCCCTTTAAGCTGGCCCTTTAAGCTGGCCCCTTAAGGCTGGCCCTTTAAGGCCGGCCCTTTAAGCTGGCCCTTTAAGGCTGGCCCTTTAAGCTGGCCCTTTAAGGCTGGCCCTTTAAGCTGGCCCTTTAAGGCTGGCCCTTTAAGGCTGGCCCTTTAAGCTGGCCCCTTAAGGCTGGCCCTTTAAGCAGGCCCTCTAAGGCTGGCCCTTTAAGCTGGCCCTCTAAGGCTGGCCCTTTAAGGCTTGCCCTTTAAGGCTGGCCCTTTAAGCTGGCCCCTTAACGCTGGCCCTTTAAGCTGGCCCTTTAAGGCTGGCCCTTTAAGGCTGGCCCTTTAAGCTGGCCCTTTAAAGCTGGCCCTTTAAGGCAGGCCCTTTAAGGCTGGCCCTTTAAGCCCTCCCCCTTAAGGCTGGCCCTTTAAGCTGGCCCTTTAAGCTGGCCCTTTAAGGCTGGTCCTCTAAGGCTGGCCCTTTAAGACTGGCCCTTTAAGGCTGGCCCTTTAAGGCTGGCCCTTTAAGCTGGCCCCTTAAGGCTGGCTGTTTAAGCTGGCCCTCTAAGGCTGGCCCTTTAAGCTGGCCCTCTAAGGCTGGCCCTTTAAGGCTGGCCCTTTAAGGCTTGCCCTTTAAGGCTGGCCCTTTAAGCTGGCCCTTTAGGGCTGGCCCTTTAAGCTGGCCCTTTAAGGCTGGCCCTTTAAGGCTGGCCCTTTAAGCTGGCCCTTTAAGGCTGGCCCTTTAAGCTGGCCCCTTAAGGCTGGCCCTTTAAGCTGGCCCTCTAAGGCTGGCCCTTTAAGCTGGCCCTTTAAGGCTGGCCCTCTAAGGCTGGCCCTTTAAGACTGGCCCTTTAAGGCTGGCCCTTTAAGGCTGGCCCTTTAAGCTGGCCCCTTAAGGCTGGCCCTTTAAGACTGGCCCTTTAAGGCTGGCCCTTTAAGGCTGGCCCTTTAAGCTGGCCCCTTAAGGCTGGCCCTTTAAGCTGGCCCTCTAAGGCTGGCCCTTTAAGCTGGCCCTTTAAGGCTGGCCCTTTAAGCTGGCCCTTTAAGGCTGGCCCTTTAAGGCTGGCCCTTTAAGCTGGCCCTTTAAGGCTGGCCCTTTAAGGCTGGCCCTTTAAGGCTTGCCCTTTAAGGCTGGCCCTTTAAGCTGGCCCTTTAAGGCTGGCCCTTTAAGGCTGGCCCTTTAAGCTGGCCCTTTAAGGCTGGCCCTTTAAGCTGGCCCTTTAAGGCTGGCCCTTTGAGGCTGGCCCTTTAAGCTGGCCCCTTAAGGCTGGCCCTTTAAGCTGGCCCTCTAAGGCTGGCCCTTTAAGCTGGCCCTCTAAGGCTGGCCCTCTAAGGCTGGCCCTTTAAGGCTTGCCCTTTAAGGCTGGCCCTTTAAGCTGGCCCCTTAAGGCTGGCCCTTTAAGCTGGCCCTCTAAGGCTGGCCCTTTAAGGCTGGCCCTTTAAGGCTGGCCCTTTAAGGCTGGCCCTTTAAGCTGGCCCTTTAAAGCTGGCCCTTTAAGCTGGCCCTTTAAGGCTGGCCCTTTAAGGCTGGCCCTTTAAGCTGGCCCTTTAAGGCTGGCCCTTTAAGCTGGCCCTTTAAGGCTGGCCCTTTGAGGCTGGCCCTTTAAGCTGGCCCTTTAAGGCTGGCCCTTTGAGGCTGGCCCTTTAAGCTGGCCCCTTAAGGCTGGCCCTTTAAGCTGGCCCTCTAAGGCTGGCCCTTTAAGCTGGCCCTCTAAGGCTGGCCCTTTAAGGCTTGCCCTTTAAGGCTGGCCCTTTAAGCTGGCCCCTTAAGGCTGGCCCTTTAAGCTGGCCCTCTAAGGCTGGCCCTTTAAGCTGGCCCTTTAAGCTGGCCCCTTAAGGCTGGCCCTTTAAGGCCGGCACTTTAAGCTGGCCCTTTAAGGCTGGCCCTTTAAGCTGGCCCTTTAAGGCTGGCCCTTTAAGCTGGCCCTTTAAGGCTGGCCCTTTAAGGCTGGCCCTTTAAGCTGGCCCTTTAAAGCTGGCCCTTTAAGCTGGCCCTTTAAGGCTGGCCCTTTAAGGCTGGCCCTTTAAGCTGGCCCTTTAAGGCTGGCCCTTTAAGCTGGCCCTTTAAGGCTGGCCCTTTGAGGCTGGCCCTTTAAGCTGGCCCTTTAAGGCTGGCCCTTTGAGGCTGGCCCTTTAAGCTGGCCCCTTAAGGCTGGCCCTTTAAGCTGGCCCTCTAAGGCTGGCCCTTTAAGCTGGCCCTCTAAGGCTGGCCCTTTAAGGCTTGCCCTTTAAGGCTGGCCCTTTAAGCTGGCCCCTTAAGGCTGGCCCTTTAAGCTGGCCCTCTAAGGCTGGCCCTTTAAGCTGGCCCTTTAAAGCTGGCCCTTTAAGGCAGGCCCTTTAAGGCTGGCCCTTTAAGCCCTCCCCCTTAAGGCTGGCCCTTTAAGCTGGCCCTTTAAGCTGGCCCTTTAAGGCTGGTCCTCTAAGGCTGGCCCTTTAAGACTGGCCCTTTAAGGCTGGCCCTTTAAGGCTGGCCCTTTAAGCTGGCCCCTTAAGGCTGGCTGTTTAAGCTGGCCCTCTAAGGCTGGCCCTTTAAGCTGGCCCTCTAAGGCTGGCCCTTTAAGCTGGCCCTTTAAGGCTGGCCCTCTAAGGCTGGCCCTTTAAGACTGGCCCTTTAAGGCTGGCCCTTTAAGCTGGTCCCTTAAGGCTGGCCCTTTAAGCTGGCCCTCTAAGGCTGGCCCTTTAAGCTGGCCCTCTAAGGCTGGCCCTTTAAGGCTGGCCCTTTAAGCTGGCCCTTTAAGGCTGGCCCTTTAAGCTGGCCCTTTAAGGCTGGCCCTTTAAGGCTGGCCATTTAAGCTGGCCCTTTAAGGCTGGCCCTTTAAGCTGGCCCTTTAAGGCTGGCCCTTTAAGGCTGGCCCTTTGAGGCTGGCCCTTTAAGCTGGCCCCTTAAGGCTGGCCCTTTAAGCTGGCCCTCTAAGGCTGGCCCTTTAAGCTGGCCCTCTAATGCTGGCCCTCTAAGGCTGGCCCTTTAAGGCTTGCCCTTTAAGGCTGGACCTTTAAGCTGGCCCCTTAAGGCTGGCCCTTTAAGCTGGCCCTCTAAGGCTGGCCCTTTAAGGCTGGCCCTTTAAGCTGGCCCTGTAAAGCTGGCCCTCTAAGGCTGGCCCTTTAAGCTGGCCCTTTAAGGCTGGCCCTTTAAGCTGGCCCTCTAAGGCTGGCCCTTTAAGGCTGGCCCTTTAAGCTGGCCCCTTAAGGCTTGCCCTCTAAGGCTGGCCCTTTAAGCTGGCCCTTTAAGGCTGGCCCTTTAAGCTGGCCCTTTAAGGCTGGCCCTTTAAGGCCGGCCCTTTAAGCTGGCCCTTTAAGGCTGGCCCTTTAAGCTGGCCCTTTATGGCTGGCCCTTTAAGCTGGCCCTTTAAGGCTGGCCCTTTAAGGCTGGCCCTTTAAGCTGGCCCCTTAACGCTGGCCCTTTAAGCAGGCCCTCTACGGCTGGCCCTTTAAGCTGGCCCTCTAAGGCTGGCCCTTTAAGGCTTGCCCTTTAAGGCTGGCCCTTTAAGCTGGCCCCTTAAGGCTGGCCCTTTAAGCTGGCCCTCTAAGGCTGGCCCTTTAAGCTGGCCCTTTAAGGCTGGCCCTTTAAGCTGGCCCTTTAAAGCTGGCCCTCTAAGGCTGGCCCTTTAAGACTGGCCCTTTAAGGCTGGGCCTTTAAGGCTGGCCCTTTAAGCTGGCCCCTTAAGGCTTGCCCTTTAAGGCGGGCCCTTTAAGCTGGCCCTTTAAGGCTGGCCCTTTAAGCTGGCCCTTTAAGGCTGGCCCTCTAAGGCTGGCCCTTTAAGACTGGCCCTTTAAAGCTGGCCCTTTAAGGCTGGCCCTCTAAGGCTGGCCCTTTAAGGCTGGCCCTTTAAGGCTGGCCCTTTAAGGCTGGCCCTCTAAGGCTGGCCCTTTAAGGCTGGCCCTTTAAGGCTGGCCCTTTAAGCTGGCCCCTTAAGGCTGGCCATCTAAGGCTGGCCCTTTAAGCTGGCCCTTTAAGGCTGGCCCTTTAAGCTGGCCCTTTAAGGCTGACCCTTTAAGCTGGCCCTTTAAGGCTGGCCCTCTAAGGCTGGCCCTTTAAGACTGGCCTTTTAAGGCTGGCCCTTTAAGGCTGGACCTTTAAGCTGGCCCCTTAAGGCTGGCCCTTTAAGCTGGCCCTCTAAGGCTGGCCCTTTAAGCTGGCCCTCTAAGGCTGGCGCTTTAAGGCTGGCCCTTTAAGGCTTGCCCTTTAAGGCTGGCCCTTTAAGCTGGCCCTTTAAGGCTGGCCATTTAAGCTGGCCCTTTAAGGCTGGCCCTTTAAGGCTGGCCCTTTAAGCTGGCCCATTAAGGCTGGCCCTTTAAGCTGGCCCTTTAAGGCTGGCCCTTTAAGGCTGGCCCTTTAAGGCTGGCCCTTTAAGCTGGCCCCTTAAGGCTGGCCCTTTAAGCTGGTCCTCTAAGGCTGGCCCTTTAAGCTGGCCCTTTAAGGCTGGGCCTCTAAGGCTGGACCTCAAAGGCTGGCCCTTTAAGCTGGCCCTTTAAGGCTGGCCCTCTAAGGCTGGCCCTTTAAGGCTGGCCCCTTAAGGCTGGCCCTCTAAGGCTGGCCCTTTAAGGCTGGCCCTTTAAGGCTGGCCCTTTAAGCTGGCCCCTTAAGGCTGGCCATCTAAGGCTGGCCCTTTAAGCTGGTCCTTTAAGGCTGGCCCTTTAAGCTGGCCCTTTAAGGCTGGCCCTTTAAGCTGGCCCTTTAAAGCTGGCCCTTTAAGGCTGGCCCTTTAAGGCTGGCCCTCTAAGGCTGGCCCTTTAAGACTGGCCCTTTAAGGCTGGCCCTTTAAGGCTGGCCCTTTAAGCTGGCCCCTTAAGGCTGGCCCTTTAAGCTGGCCCTCTAAGGCTGGCCCTTTAAGCTGGCCCTCTAAGGCTGGCCCTTTAAGGCTGGCCCTTTAAGGCTTGCCCTTTAAGGCAGGCCCTCTAAGGCTGGCCCTTTAAGGCTTGCCCTTTAAAGCTGGCCCTTTAAGCTGGCCCCTTAAGGCTGGCCCTTTAAGCTGGCCCTCTAAGGCTGGCCCTTTAAGCTGGCCCTTTAAGGCTGGCCCTTTAAGCTGGCCCTGTAAAGCTGGCCCTCTAAGGCTGGCCTTTTAAGCTGGCCCTTTAAGGCTGGCCCTTTAAGCTGGCCCTCTAAGGCTGGCCCTTTAAGGCTGGCCCTTTAAGGCTGGCCCTTTAAGCTGGCCCCTTAGGGCTGGCCCTCTAAGGCTGGCCCTTTAAGCTGGCCCTTTAAGGCTGGCCCTGTAAGCTGGCCCTTTAAGGCTGGCCCTTTAAGGCTGGCCCTTTAAGCTGGCCCTTTAAGGCTGGCCCTTTAAAGCTGGCCCTTTAAGCTGGCCCTTTAAAGCTGGCCCTTTAAGGCTGGCCCTTTAAGGCTGGCCCTTTAAGCTGGCCCCTTAAGGCTGGCCATCTAAGGCTGGCCCTTTAAGCTGGCCCTTTAAGGCTGGCCCTTTAAGCTGGCCCTTTAAGGCTGGCCCTCTAAGGCTGGCCCTTTAAGACTGGCCCTTTAAGGCTGGCCCTTTAAGGCTGGCCCTTTAAGCTGGCCCCTTAAGGCTGGCCCTTTAAGCTGGCCCTCTAAGGCTGGCCCTTTAAGCTGGCCCTCTAAGGCTGGCCCTTTAAGCTGGCCATCTAAGGCTGGCCCTTTAAGGCTGGCCCTTTAAGGCTGGCCCTTTAAGCTTGCCCCTTAAGGCTGGCCCTCTAAGGCTGGCCCTTTAAGCTGGCCCTTTAAGGCTGGCCCTTTAAGCTGGCCCTTTAAGGCTGGCCCTTTAAGGCCGGCCCTTTAAACTGGCCCTTTAAGGCTGGCCCTTTAAGCTGGCCCTTTAAGGCTGGCCCTTTAAGCTGGCCCTGTAAAGCTGGCCCTCTAAGGCTGGCCTTTTAAGCTGGCCCTTTAAGGCTGGCCCTTTAAGCTGGCCCTCTAAGGCTGGCCCTTTAAGGCTGGCCCTTTAAGGCTGGCCCTTTAAGCTGGCCCCTTAGGGCTGGCCCTCTAAGGCTGGCCCTTTAAGCTGGCCCTTTAAGGCTGGCCCTGTAAGCTGGCCCTTTAAGGCTGGCCCTTTAAGGCTGGCCCTTTAAGCTGGCCCTTTAAGGCTGGCCCTTTAAGGCTGGCCCTTTAAGGCTGGCCCTTTAAGCTGGCCCTTTAAAGCTGGCCCTTTAAGGCTGGCCCTTTAAGGCTGGCCCTTTAAGCTGGCCCCTTAAGGCTGGCCATCTAAGGCTGGCCCTTTAAGCTGGCCCTTTAAGGCTGGCCCTTTAAGCTGGCCCTTTAAGGCTGGCCCTCTAAGGCTGGCCCTTTAAGACTGGCCCTTTAAGGCTGGCCCTTTAAGGCTGGCCCTTTAAGCTGGCCCCTTAAGGCTGGCCCTTTAAGCTGGCCCTCTAAGGCTGGCCCTTTAAGCTGGCCCTCTAAGGCTGGCCCTTTAAGCTGGCCATCTAAGGCTGGCCCTTTAAGGCTGGCCCTTTAAGGCTGGCCCTTTAAGCTTGCCCCTTAAGGCTGGCCCTCTAAGGCTGGCCCTTTAAGCTGGCCCTTTAAGGCTGGCCCTTTAAGCTGGCCCTTTAAGGCTGGCCCTTTAAGGCCGGCCCTTTAAACTGGCCCTTTAAGGCTGGCCCTTTAAGGCTGGCCCTTTAAGCTGGCCCTTTAAGGCTGGCCCTTTAAGCTGGCCCTTTAAGGCTGGCCCTTTAAGGCTGGCCCTTTAAAGCTGGCCCTTTAAGCTGGCCCTCTAAGGCTGGCCCTTTAAGGCTGGCCCTTTAAGCTGGCCCTTTAAGGCTGGCCCTTTAAGGCTGGCCCTTTAAGCTGGCCCTTTAAGGCTGGCCCTTTAAGGCTGGCCCTTTAAGGCTGGCCCTTTAAGCTGGCCCCTTAAGGCTGGCCCTTTAAGCTGGCCCTCTAAGGCTGGCCCTTTAAGCTGGCCCTCTAAGGCTGGCCCTTTAAGGCTTGCCCTTTAAGGCTGGCCCTTTAAGCTGGCCCCTTAAGGCTGGCCCTTTAAGCTGGCCCTTTAAGGCTGGCCCTTTAAGGCTGGCCCTTTAAGGCTGGCCCTTTAAGCTGGCCCCTTAAGGCTGGCCATCTAAGGCTGGCCCTTTAAGCTGGCCCTTTAAGGCTGGCCATCTAAGGCTGGCCCTTTAAGCTGGCCCTTTAAGGCTGGCCCTTTAAGCTGGCCCTTTAAGGCTGGCCCTTTAAGCTGGCCCCTTAAGGCTGGCCCTTTTAGCTGGCCCTCTAAGGCTGGCCCTTTAAGCTGGCCCTCTAAGGCTGGCCCTTTAAGGCTGGCCCTTTAAGCTGGCCCCTTAAGGCTGGCCATCTAAGGCTGGCCCTTTAAGCTGGCCCCTTAAGGCTGGCCATCTAAGGCTGGCCCTTTAAGCTGGCCCTTTAAGGCTGGCCCTTTAAGCTGGCCCTTTAAGGCTGGCCCTTTAAGCTGGCCCCTTAAGGCTGGCCCTTTAAGCTGGCCCTCTAAGGCTGGCCCTTTAAGCTGGCCCTCTAAGGCTGGCCCTTTAAGGCTGGCCCTTTAAGGCTTGCCCTTTAAGGCTGGCCCTTTAAGCTGGCCCTTTAAGGCTGGCCCTTTAAGCTGGCCCTTTAAGGCTGGCCCTTTAAGGCTGGCCCTTTAAGCTGGCCCTTTAAGGCTGGCCCTTTAAGCTGGCCCCTTAAGGCTGGCCCTTTAAGCTGGCCCTCTAAGGCTGGCCCTTTAAGCTGGCCCCTTAAGGCTGGCCCTTTAAGCTGGCCCTCTAAGGCTGGCCCTTTAAGCTGGCCCTCTAAGGCTGGCCCTTTAAGGCTGGCCCTTTAAGGCTTGCCCTTTAAGGCAGGCCCTCTATGGCTGGCCCTTTAAGGCTTGCCCTTTAAGGCTGGCCCTTTAAGCTGGCCCCTTAAGGCTGGCCCTTTAAGCTGGCCCTCTAAGGCTGGCCCTTTAAGCTGGCCCTTTAAGGCTGGCCCTTTAAGCTGGCCCTGTAAAGCTGGCCCTCTAAGGCTGGCCTTTTAAGCTGGCCCTTTAAGGCTGGCCCTTTAAGCTGGCCCTCTAAGGCTGGCCCTTTAAGGCTGGCCCATTAAGGCTGGCCCTTTAAGCTGGCCCCTTAGGGCTGGCCCTCTAAGGCTGGCCCTTTAAGCTGGCCCTTTAAGGCTGGCCCTGTAAGCTGGCCCTTTAAGGCTGGCCCTTTAAGGCTGGCCCTTTAAGCTGGCCCTTTAAGGCTGGCCCTTTAAGGCTGGCCCTTTAAGGCTGGCCCTTTAAGCTGGCCCTTTAAAGCTGGCCCTTTAAGGCTGGCCCTTTAAGGCTGGCCCTTTAAGCTGGCCCCTTAAGGCTGGCCATCTAAGGCTGGCCCTTTAAGCTGGCCCTTTAAGGCTGGCCCTTTAAGCTGGCCCTTTAAGGCTGGCCCTCTAAGGCTGGCCCTTTAAGACTGGCCCTTTAAGGCTGGCCCTTTAAGGCTGGCCCTTTAAGCTGGCCCCTTAAGGCTGGCCCTTTAAGCTGGCCCTCTAAGGCTGGCCCTTTAAGCTGGCCCTCTAAGGCTGGCCCTTTAAGCTGGCCATCTAAGGCTGGCCCTTTAAGGCTGGCCCTTTAAGGCTGGCCCTTTAAGCTGGCCCTTTAAGGCTGGCCCTTTAAGGCTGGCCCTTTAAGCTGGCCCTTTAAAGCTGGCCCTTTAAGGCTGGCCCTTTAAGGCTGGCCCTTTAAGCTGGCCCCTTAAGGCTGGCCATCTAAGGCTGGCCCTTTAAGCTGGCCCTTTAAGGCTGGCCCTTTAAGCTGGCCCTTTAAGGCTGGCCCTCTAAGGCTGGCCCTTTAAGACTGGCCCTTTAAGGCTGGCCCTTTAAGGCTGGCCCTTTAAGCTGGCCCCTTAAGGCTGGCCCTTTAAGCTGGCCCTCTAAGGCTGGCCCTTTAAGCTGGCCCTCTAAGGCTGGCCCTTTAAGCTGGCCATCTAAGGCTGGCCCTTTAAGGCTGGCCCTTTAAGGCTGGCCCTTTAAGGCTGGCCCTTTAAGCTGGCCCCTTAAGGCTGGCCCTCTAAGGCTGGCCCTTTAAGCTGGCCCTTTAAGGCTGGCCCTTTAAGCTGGCCCTTTAAGGCTGGCCCTTTAAGGCCGGCCCTTTAAACTGGCCCTTTAAGGCTGGCCCTTTAAGGCTGGCCCTTTAAGCGTGCCCTTTAAGGCTGGCCCTTTAAGCTGGCCCTTTAAGGCTGGCCCTTTAAGGCTGGCCCTTTAAGGCTGGCCCTTTAAGGCTGGCCCTTTAAGCTGGCCCTTTAAGGCTGGCCCTCTAAGGCTGGCCCTTTAAGACTGGCCCTTTAAGGCTGGCCCTTTAAGGCTGGCCCTTTAAGCTGGCCCCTTAAGGCTGGCCCTTTAAGCTGGCCCTCTAAGGCTGGCCCTTTAAGGCTGGCCCTTCGAGGCTGGCCCTTTAAGCTGGCCCTTTAAGGCTGGCCCTTTAAGGCTGGCCCTTTAAGCTGGCCCTTTAAGGCTGGCCCTTTAAGCTGGCCCTTTAAGGCTGGCCCTTTAAGGCTGGCCCTTCGAGGCTGGCCCTTTAAGCTGGCCCTCTAAGGCTGGCCCTTTAAGCTGGCCCTCTAAGGCTGGCCCTCTAAGGCTGGCCCTTTAAGGCTTGCCCTTTAAGGCTGGCCCTTTAAGCTGGCCCCTTAAGGCTGGCCCTTTAAGCTGGCCCTCTAAGGCTGGCCCTTTAAGCTGGCCCTTTAAGGCTGGCCCTTTAAGCTGGCCCTGTAAAGCTGGCCCTCTAAGGCTGGCCCTTTAAGCTGGCCCTTTAAGGCTGGCCCTTTAAGCTGGCCCCTTAAGGCTGGCCCTCTAAGGCTGGCCCTTTAAGCTGGCCCTTTAAGGCTGGCCCTTTAAGCTGGCCCTTTAAGGCTGGCCCTTTAAGGCCGGCCCTTTAAGCTGGCCCTTTAAGGCTGGCCCTTTAAGCTGGCCCTTTAAGGCTTGCCCTTTAAGCTGGCCCTTTAAGGCTGGCCCTTTAAGGCTGGCCCTTTAAGGCTGGCCCTTTAAGCTGGCCCCTTAAGGCTGGCCCTTTAAGCAGGCCCTCTAAGGCTGGCCCTTTAAGCTGGCCCTCTAAGGCTGGCCCTTTAAGGCTTGCCCTTTAAGGCTGGCCCTTTAAGCTGGCCCCTTAAGGCTGGCCCTTTAAGCTGGCCCTTTAAAGCTGGCCCTTTAAGGCTGGCCCTTTAAGCTGGCCCTTTAAAGCTGGCCCTTTAAGGCTGGCCCTTTAAGGCTGGCCCTTTAAGCTGGCCCCTTAAGGCTGGCTCTTTAAGCTGGCCCTCTAAGGCTGGCCCTTTAAGCTGGCCCTCTAAGGCTTGCCCTTTAAGGCTTGCCCTTTAAGGCCGGCCCTTTAAGCTGGCCCCTTAAGGCTGGCCCTTTAAGCTGGCCCTTTAAGGCTGGCCCTTTAAGGCTGGCCCTTTAAGGCTGGCCCTTTAAGGCTGGCCCTTTAAGCTGGCCCCTTAAGGCTGGCCATCTAAGGCTGGCCCTTTAAGCTGGCCCTTTAAGGCTGGCCCTTTAAGCTGGCCCTTTAAGGCTGGCCCTTTAAGCTGGCCCTTTAAGGCTGGTCCTCTAAGGCTGGCCCTTTAAGGCTGGCCCTTTAAGCTGGCCCTTTAAGGCTGGTCCTCTAAGGCTGGCCCTTTAGGACTGGCCCTTTAAGGCTGGCCCTTTAAGGCTGGCCCTTTAAGCTGGCCCCTTAAGGCTGGCCTTTTAAGCTGGCCCTCTAAGGCTGGCCCTTTAAGCTGGCCCTCTAAGGCTGGCCCTTTAAGGCTGGCCCTTTAAGGCTTGCCCTTTAAGGCTGGCCCTTTAAGCTGGCCCTTTAAGGCTGGCCCTTTAAGCTGGCCCTTTAAGGCTGGCCCTTTAAGGCTGGCCCTTTAAGCTAGCCCTTTAAGGCTGGCCCTTTAAGCTGGCCCTTTAAGGCTGGCCCTTTAAGCTGGCCCTTTAAGGCTGGCACTTTAAGGCCGGCCCTTTAAGCTGGCCCTTTAAGGCTGGCCCTTTAAGCTGGCCCTTTAAGCTGGTCATTTAAGGCTGGCCCTTTAAGGCTGGCCCTTTAAGGCTGGCCCTTTAAGCTGGCCCCTTAAGGCTGGCCCTTTAAGCAGGCCCTCTAAGGCTGGCCCTTTAAGCTGGCCCTCTAAGGCTGGCCCTTTAAGGCTTGCCCTTTAAGGCTGGCCCTTTAAGCTGGCCCCTTAAGGCTGGCCCTTTAAGCTGGCCCCTTAAGGCTGGCCCTTTAAGCAGGCCCTCTAAGGCTGGCCCTTTAAGCTGGCCCTCTAAGGCTGGCCCTTTAAGCTGGCCATCTAAGGCTGGCCCTTTAAGGCTGGCCCTTTAAGGCTGGCCCTTTAAGGCTGGCCCTTTAAGCTGGCCCCTTAAGGCTGGCCCTCTAAGGCTGGCCCTTTAAGCTGGCCCTTTAAGGCTGGCCCTTTAAGCTGGCCCTTTAAGGCTGGCCCTTTAAGGCCGGCTCTTTAAACTGGCCCTTTAAGGCTGGCCCTTTAAGGCTGGCCCTTTAAGCGTGCCCTTTAAGGCTGGCCCTTTAAGCTGGCCCTTTAAGGCTGGCCCTTTAAGGCTGGCCCTTTAAGGCTGGCCCTTTAAAGCTGGCCCTTTAAGCTGGCCCTCTAAGGCTGGCCCTTTAAGGCTGGCCCTTTAAGCTGGCCCTTTAAGGCTGGCCCTTTAAGGCTGGCCCTTTAAAGCTGGCCCTTTAAGGCTGGCCCTTTAAGGCTGGCCCTTTAAGGCTGGCCCTTTAAGCTGGCCCCTTAAGGCTGGCCCTTTAAGCTGGCCCTTTAAGCTGGCCCTCTATGGCTGGCCCTTTAAGGCTTGCCCTTTAAGGCTGGCCCTTTAAGCTGGCCCTCTAAGGCTGGCCCTTTAAGCTGGCCCTTTAAGGCTGGCCCTTTAAGCTGGCCCTGTAAAGCTGGCCCTCTAAGGCTGGCCTTTTAAGCTGGCCCTTTAAGGCTGGCCCTTTAAGCTGGCCCTCTAAGGCTGGCCCTTTAAGGCTGGCCCATTAAGGCTGGCCCTTTAAGCTGGCCCCTTAGGGCTGGCCCTCTAAGGCTGGCCCTTTAAGCTGGCCCTTTAAGGCTGGCCCTGTAAGCTGGCCCTTTAAGGCTGGCCCTTTAAGCTGGCCCTTTAAGGCTGGCCCTTTAAGGCTGGCCCTTTAAGGCTGGCCCTTTAAGGCTGGCCCTTTAAGCTGGCCCTTTAAGGCTGGCCCTCTAAGGCTGGCCCTTTAAGACTGGCCCTTTAAGGCTGGCCCTTTAAGGCTGGCCCTTTAAGCTGGCCCCTTAAGGCTGGCCCTTTAAGCTGGCCCTCTAAGGCTGGCCCTTTAAGGCTGGCCCTTCGAGGCTGGCCCTTTAAGCTGGCCCTTTAAGGCTGGCCCTTTAAGGCTGGCCCTTTAAGCTGGCCCTTTAAGGCTGGCCCTTTAAGCTGGCCCTTTAAGGCTGGCCCTTTAAGGCTGGCCCTTCGAGGCTGGCCCTTTAAGCTGGCCCTCTAAGGCTGGCCCTTTAAGCTGGCCCTCTAAGGCTGGCCCTCTAAGGCTGGCCCTTTAAGGCTTGCCCTTTAAGGCTGGCCCTTTAAGCTGGCCCCTTAAGGCTGGCCCTTTAAGCTGGCCCTCTAAGGCTGGCCCTTTAAGCTGGCCCTTTAAGGCTGGCCCTTTAAGCTGGCCCTGTAAAGCTGGCCCTCTAAGGCTGGCCCTTTAAGCTGGCCCTTTAAGGCTGGCCCTTTAAGCTGGCCCCTTAAGGCTGGCCCTCTAAGGCTGGCCCTTTAAGCTGGCCCTTTAAGGCTGGCCCTTTAAGCTGGCCCTTTAAGGCTGGCCCTTTAAGGCCGGCCCTTTAAGCTGGCCCTTTAAGGCTGGCCCTTTAAGCTGGCCCTTTAAGGCTTGCCCTTTAAGCTGGCCCTTTAAGGCTGGCCCTTTAAGGCTGGCCCTTTAAGGCTGGCCCTTTAAGCTGGCCCCTTAAGGCTGGCCCTTTAAGCAGGCCCTCTAAGGCTGGCCCTTTAAGCTGGCCCTCTAAGGCTGGCCCTTTAAGGCTTGCCCTTTAAGGCTGGCCCTTTAAGCTGGCCCCTTAAGGCTGGCCCTTTAAGCTGGCCCTTTAAAGCTGGCCCTTTAAGGCTGGCCCTTTAAGCTGGCCCTTTAAAGCTGGCCCTTTAAGGCTGGCCCTTTAAGGCTGGCCCTTTAAGCTGGCCCCTTAAGGCTGGCTCTTTAAGCTGGCCCTCTAAGGCTGGCCCTTTAAGCTGGCCCTCTAAGGCTTGCCCTTTAAGGCTTGCCCTTTAAGGCCGGCCCTTTAAGCTGGCCCCTTAAGGCTGGCCCTTTAAGCTGGCCCTTTAAGGCTGGCCCTTTAAGGCTGGCCCTTTAAGGCTGGCCCTTTAAGGCTGGCCCTTTAAGGCTGGCCCTTTAAGCTGGCCCCTTAAGGCTGGCCATCTAAGGCTGGCCCTTTAAGCTGGCCCTTTAAGGCTGGCCCTTTAAGCTGGCCCTTTAAGGCTGGCCCTTTAAGCTGGCCCTTTAAGGCTGGTCCTCTAAGGCTGGCCCTTTAGGACTGGCCCTTTAAGGCTGGCCCTTTAAGGCTGGCCCTTTAAGCTGGCCCCTTAAGGCTGGCCTTTTAAGCTGGCCCTCTAAGGCTGGCCCTTTAAGCTGGCCCTCTAAGGCTGGCCCTTTAAGGCTGGCCCTTTAAGGCTTGCCCTTTAAGGCTGGCCCTTTAAGCTGGCCCTTTAAGGCTGGCCCTTTAAGCTGGCCCTTTAAGGCTGGCCCTTTAAGGCTGGCCCTTTAAGCTAGCCCTTTAAGGCTGGCCCTTTAAGCTGGCCCTTTAAGGCTGGCCCTTTAAGCTGGCCCTTTAAGGCTGGCACTTTAAGGC
This sequence comes from Doryrhamphus excisus, assembly GCF_037039965.1. NCBI lineage: Eukaryota > Metazoa > Chordata > Actinopteri > Syngnathiformes > Syngnathidae > Doryrhamphus > Doryrhamphus excisus. The sequence goes on along the minus strand of NW_027621866.1, from coordinate 84,480 downwards.
CGGCCCTTTAAGCTGGCCCTTTAAGGCTGGCCCTTTAAGCTGGCCCTTTAAGCTGGTCATTTAAGGCTGGCCCTTTAAGGCTGGCCCTTTAAGGCTGGCCCTTTAAGCTGGCCCCTTAAGGCTGGCCCTTTAAGCAGGCCCTCTAAGGCTGGCCCTTTAAGCTGGCCCTCTAAGGCTGGCCCTTTAAGGCTTGCCCTTTAAGGCTGGCCCTTTAAGCTGGCCCCTTAAGGCTGGCCCTTTAAGCTGGCCCCTTAAGGCTGGCCCTTTAAGCAGGCCCTCTAAGGCTGGCCCTTTAAGCTGGCCCTCTAAGGCTGGCCCTTTAAGCTGGCCCTCTAAGGCTGGCCCTTTAAGCTGGCCATCTAAGGCTGGCCCTTTAAGGCTGGCCCTTTAAGGCTGGCCCTTTAAGGCTGGCCCTTTAAGCTGGCCCCTTAAGGCTGGCCCTCTAAGGCTGGCCCTTTAAGCTGGCCCTTTAAGGCTGGCCCTTTAAGCTGGCCCTTTAAGGCTGGCCCTTTAAGGCTGGCCCTTTAAGGCCGGCCCTTTAAACTGGCCCTTTAAGGCTGGCCCTTTAAGGCTGGCCCTTTAAGCGTGCCCTTTAAGGCTGGCCCTTTAAGCTGGCCCTTTAAGGCTGGCCCTTTAAGGCTGGCCCTTTAAGGCTGGCCCTTTAAAGCTGGCCCTTTAAGCTGGCCCTCTAAGGCTGGCCCTTTAAGGCTGGCCCTTTAAGCTGGCCCTTTAAGGCTGGCCCTTTAAGGCTGGCCCTTTAAAGCTGGCCCTTTAAGGCTGGCCCTTTAAGGCTGGCCCTTTAAGGCTGGCCCTTTAAGCTGGCCCCTTAAGGCTGGCCCTTTAAGCTGGCCCTTTAAGCTGGCCCTCTATGGCTGGCCCTTTAAGGCTTGCCCTTTAAGGCTGGCCCTTTAAGCTGGCCCCTTAAGGCTGGCCCTTTAAGCTGGCCCTCTAAGGCTGGCCCTTTAAGCTGGCCCTTTAAGGCTGGCCCTTTAAGCTGGCCCTGTAAAGCTGGGCCTCTAAGGCTGGCCTTTTAAGCTGGCCCTTTAAGGCTGGCCCTTTAAGCTGGCCCTCTAAGGCTGGCCCTTTAAGGCTGGCCCATTAAGGCTGGCCCTTTAAGCTGGCCCCTTAGGGCTGGCCCTCTAAGGCTGGCCCTTTAAGCTGGCCCTTTAAGGCTGGCCCTGTAAGCTGGCCCTTTAAGGCTGGCCCTTTAAGGCTGGCCCTTTAAGCTGGCCCTTTAAGGCTGGCCCTTTAAGGCTGGCCCTTTAAGCTGGCCCTTTAAGGCTGGCCCTTTAAGGCTGGCCCTTTAAGGCTGGCCCTTTAAGCTGGCCCTTTAAAGCTGGCCCTTTAAGGCTGGCCCTTTAAGGCTGGCCCTTTAAGCTGGCCCCTTAAGGCTGGCCATCTAAGGCTGGCCCTTTAAGCTGGCCCTTTAAGGCTGGCCCTTTAAGCTGGCCCTTTAAGGCTGGCCCTCTAAGGCTGGCCCTTTAAGACTGGCCCTTTAAGGCTGGCCCTTTAAGCTGGCCCCTTAAGGCTGGCCCTTTAAGCTGGCCCTCTAAGGCTGGCCCTTTAAGCTGGCCCTCTAAGGCTGGCCCTTTAAGCTGGCCATCTAAGGCTGGCCCTTTAAGGCTGGCCCTTTAAACTGGCCCCTTAAGGCTGGCCCTCTAAGGCTGGCCCTTTAAGCTGGCCCTTTAAGGCTGGCCCTTTAAGCTGGCCCTTTAAGGCTGGCCCTTTAAGGCCGGCCCTTTAAACTGGCCCTTTAAGGCTGGCCCTTTAAGGCTGGCCCTTTAAGCGTGCCCTTTAAGGCTGGCCCTTTAAGCTGGCCCTTTAAGGCTGGCCCTTTAAGGCTGGCCCTTTAAGGCTGGCCCTTTAAAGCTGGCCCTTTAAGCTGGCCCTCTAAGGCTGGCCCTTTAAGGCTGGCCCTTTAAGCTGGCCCTTTAAGGCTGGCCCTTTAAGGCTGGCCCTTTAAGCTGGCCCTTTAAGGCTGGCCCTTTAAGGCTGGCCCTTTAAGGCTGGCCCTTTAAGTTGGCCCCTTAAGGCTGGCCCTTTAAGCTGGCCCTCTAAGGCTGGCCCTTTAAGCTGGCCCTCTAAGGCTGGCCCTTTAAGGCTTGCCTTTTAAGGCTGGCCCTTTAAGCTGGCCCCTTAAGGCTGGCCCTTTAAGCTGGCCCTTTAAGGCTGGCCCTTTAAGGCTGGCCCTTTAAGGCTGGCCCTTTAAGGCTGGCCCTTTAAGGCTGGCCCTTTAAGCTGGCCCCTTAAGGCTGGCCATCTAAGGCTGGCCCTTTAAGCTGGCCCTTTAAGGCTGGCCCTTTAAGCTGGCCCTTTAAGGCTGGCCCTTTAAGCTGGCCCTTTAAGGCTGGCCCTCTAAGGCTGGCCCTTTAAGACTGGCCCTTTAAGGCTGGCCCTTTAAGCTGGCCCCTTAAGGCTGGCCCTTTAAGCTGGCCCTCTAAGGCTGGCCCTTTAAGGCTGGCCCTTCGAGGCTGGCCCTTTAAGCTGGCCCTTTAAGGCTGGCCCTTTAAGGCTGGCCCTTTAAGCTGGCCCTTTAAGGCTGGCCCTTTAAGCTGGCCCTTTAAGGCTGGCTCTTTAAGGCTGGCCCTTCGAGGCTGGCCCTTTAAGCTGGCCCTCTAAGGCTGGCCCTTTAAGCTGGCCCTCTAAGGCTGGCCCTCTAAGGCTGGCCCTTTAAGGCTTGCCCTTTAAGGCTGGCCCTTTAAGCTGGCCCCTTAAGGCTGGCCCTCTAAGCTGGCCCCTTAAGGCTGGCCCTCTAAGGCTGGCCCTTTAAGCTGGCCCTTTAAGGCTGGCCCTTTAAGGCCGGCCCTTTAAGCTGGCCCTTTAAGGCTGGCCCTTTAAGCTGGCCCTTTAAGGCTTGCCCTTTAAGCTGGCCCTTTAAGGCTGGCCCTTTAAGGCTGGCCCTTTAAGGCTGGCCCTTTAAGCTGGCCCCTTAAGGCTGGCCCTTTAAGCAGGCCCTCTAAGGCTGGCCCTTTAAGCTGGCCCTCTAAGGCTGGCCCTTTAAGGCTTGCCCTTTAAGGCTGGCCCTTTAAGCTGGCCCCTTAAGGCTGGCCCTTTAAGCTGGCCCTTTAAAGCTGGCCCTTTAAGGCTGGCCCTTTAAGCTGGCCCTTTAAAGCTGGCCCCATTAAGGCTGGCCCTTTAAGGCTGGCCCTTTAAGCTGGCCCCTTAAGGCTGGCTCTTTAAGCTGGCCCTCTAAGGCTGGCCCTTTAAGGCTGGCCCTTTAAGCTGGCCCCTTAAGGCTGGCTCTTTAAGCTGGCCCTCTAAGGCTGGCCCTTTAAGCTGGCCCTCTAAGACTTGCCCTTTAAGGCTTGCCCTTTAAGGCTGGCCCTTTAAGCTGGCCCCTTAAGGCTGGCCCTTTAAGCTGGCCCTTTAAGGCTGGCCCTTTACGGCTGGCCCTTTAAGGCTGGCCCTTTAAGGCTGGCCCTTTAAGGCTGGCCCTTTAAGGCTGGCCCTTTAAGCTGGCCCCTTAAGGCTGGCCATCTAAGGCTGGCCCTTTAAGCTGGCCCTTTAAGGCTGGCCCTTTAAGCTGGCCCTTTAAGGCTGGCCCTTTAAGCTGGCCCTTTAAGGCTGGTCCTCTAAGGCTGGCCCTTTAAGACTGGCCCTTTAAGGCTGGCCCTTTAAGGCTGGCCCTTTAAGCTGGCCCCTTAAGGCTGGCCCTTTAAGCTGGCCCTCTAAGGCTGGCCCTTTAAGCTGGCCCTCTAAGGCTGGCCCTTTAAGGCTGGCCCTTTAAGGCTTGCCCTTTAAGGCTGGCCCTTTAAGCTGGCCCTTTAAGGCTGGCCCTTTAAGCTGGCCCTTTAAGGCTGGCCCTTTAAGGCTGGCCCTTTAAGCTGGCCCTTTAAGGCTGGCCCTTTAAGCTGGCCCTTTAAGGCTGGCCCGTTAAGCTGGCCCTTTAAGGCTGGCACTTTAAGGCCGGCCCTTTAAGCTGGCCCTTTAAGGCTGGCCCTTTAAGCTGGCCCTTTAAGCTGGTCATTTAAGGCTGGCCCTTTAAGGCTGGCCCTTTAAGCTGGCCCCTTAAGGCTGGCCCTTTAAGGCTGGCCCTTTAAGCTGGCCCCTTAAGGCTGGCCCTTTAAGTTGGCCCTCCAAGGCTGGCCCTTTAAGCTGTCCCTCTAAGGCTGGCCCTTTAAGGCTGGCCCTTTAAGGCTTGCCCTTTAAGGCTGGCCCTTTAAGCTGGCCCTTTAAGGCTGGCCCTTTAAGGCTGGCCCTTTAAGGCTTGCCCTTTAAGGCTGGCCCTTTAAGCTGGCCCCTTAAGGCTGGCCCTTTAAGCTGACCCTTTAAGGCTGGCCCTTTAAGGCTGGCCCTTTAAGGCTGGCCCTTTAAGGCTGGCCCTTTAAGCTGGCCCTTTAAGGCTGGCCCTTTAAGCTGGCCCTTTAAGGCTGGCCCTCTAAGGCTGGCCCTTTAAGACTGGCCCTTTAAGGCTGGCCCTTTAAGGCTGGCCCTTTAAGGCTGGCCCTTTAAGCTGGCCCCTTAAGGCTGGCCCTTTAAGCTGGCCCTCTAAGGCTGGCCCTTTAAGCTGGCCCTCTAAGGCTGGCCCTTTAAGGCTTGCCCTTTAAGGCTGGCCCTTTAAGCTGGCCCTTTAAGGCTGGCCCTTTAAGCTGGCCCTTTAAGCCTGGCCATCTAAGTCTGGCCCTTTAAACTGGCCCTTTAAGGCTGGGCCTCTAAGGCTGGACTTCAAAGGCTGGCCCTTTAAGCTGGCCCTTTAAGGCTGGCCCCCTAAGGCTGGCCCTTTAAGGCTGGCCCTTTAAGGCTGGCCCTTTAAGGCTGGCCCTCTAAGGCTGGCCCTTTAAGGCTGGCCCTTTAAGGCTGGCCCTTTAAGCTGGCCCCTTAAGGCTGGCCATCTAAGGCTGGCCCTTTAAGCTGGCCCTTTAAGGCTGGCCCTTTAAGCTGGCCCTTTAAGGCTGGCCCTTTAAGCTGGCCCTTTAAGGCTGGCCCTCTAAGGCTGGCCCTTTAAGACTGGCCTGTTAAGGCTGGCCCTTTAAGGCTGGCCCTTTAAGCTGGCCCCTTAAGGCTGGCCCTTTAAGCTGGCCCTCTAAGGCTGGCCCTTTAAGCTGGCCCTCTAAGGCTGGCCCTTTAAGGCTTGCCCTTTAAGGCTGGCCCTTTAAGCTGGCCCTTTAAGGCTGGCCATTTAAGCTGGCCCTTTAAGGCTGGCCCTTTAAGGCTGGCCCTTTAAGCTGGCCCTTTAAGGCTGGCCCTTTAAGCTGGCCCTTTAAGGCTGGCCCTTTAAGGCTGGCCCTTTAAGGCTGGCCCTTTAAGCTGGCCCCTTAAGGCTGGCCCTTTAAGCTGGTCCTCTAAGGCTGGCCCTTTAAGCTGGCCCTTTAAGGCTGGGCCTCTAAGGCAGGACCTCAAAGGCTGGCCCTTTAAGCTGGCCCTTTAAGGCTGGCCCTCTAAGGCTGGCCCTTTAAGCTGGCCCTTTAAGGCTGGCCCTTTAAGGCTGGCCCTTTAAGGCTGGCCCTTTAAGCTGGCCCTTTAAAGCTGGCCCTTTAAGGCTGGCCCTTTAAGGCTGGCCCTTTAAGCTGGCCCCTTAAGGCTGGCCATCTAAGGCTGGCCCTTTAAGCTGGCCCTTTAAGGCTGGCCCTTTAAGCTGGCCCTTTAAGGCTGGCCCTCTAAGGCTGGCCCTTTAAGACTGGCCCTTTAAGGCTGGCCCTTTAAGGCTGGCCCTTTAAGCTGGCCCCTTAAGGCTGGCCCTTTAAGCTGGCCCTCTAAGGCTGGCCCTTTAAGCTGGCCCTCTAAGGCTGGCCCTTTAAGGCTGGCCCTTTAAGGCTGGCCCTTTAAGCTGGCCCTTTAAAGCTGGCCCTTTAAGGCTGGCCCTTTAAGGCTGGCCCTTTAAGCTGGCCCCTTAAGGCTGGCCCTTTAAGCTGGCCCTCTAAGGCTGGCCCTTTAAGCTGGCCCTCTAAGGCTGGCCCTTTAAGGCTTGCCCTTTAAGGCTGGCCCTTTAAGCTGGCCCCTTAAGGCTGGCCCTTTAAGCTGGCCCTTTAAGGCTGGCCCTTTAAGGCTGGCCCTTTAAGGCTGGCCCTTTAAGGCTGGCCCTTTAAGGCTGGCCCTTTAAGGCTGGCCCTTTAAGCTGGCCCCTTAAGGCTGGCCATCTAAGGCTGGCCCTTTAAGCTGGCCCTTTAAGGCTGGCCCTTTAAGCTGGCCCTTTAAGGCTGGCCCTTTAAGCTGGCCCTTTAAGGCTGGTCCTCTAAGGCTGGCCCTTTAAGACTGGCCCTTTAAGGCTGGCCCTTTAAGGCTGGCCCTTTAAGCTGGCCCCTTAAGGCTGGCCCTTTAAGTTGGCCCTCCAAGGCTGGCCCTTTAAGCTGTCCCTCTAAGGCTGGCCCTTTAAGGCTGGCCCTTTAAGGCTTGCCCTTTAAGGCTGGCCCTTTAAGCTGGCCCTTTAAGGCTGGCCCTTTAAGGCTGGCCCTTTAAGCTGACCCTTTAAGGCTGGCCCTTTAAGGCTGGCCTTTTAAGGCTGGCCCTTTAAGGCTGGCCCTTTAAGCTGGCCCTTTAAGGCTGGCCCTTTAAGCTGGCCCTTTAAGGCTGGCCCTCTAAGGCTGGCCCTTTAAGGCTGGCCCTTTAAGGCTGGCCCTTTAAGGCTGGCCCTTTAAGCTGGCCCCTTAAGGCTGGCCCTTTAAGCTGGCCCTCTAAGGCTGGCCCTTTAAGCTGGCCCTCTAAGGCTGGCCCTTTAAGGCTGGCCCTTTAAGGCTTGCCCTTTAAGGCTGGCCCTTTAAGCTGGCCCTTTAAGGCTGGCCCTTTAAGCTGGCCCTTTAAGCCTGGCCATCTAAGTCTGGCCCTTTAAACTGGCCCTTTAAGGCTGGGCCTCTAAGGCTGGACTTCAAAGGCTGGCCCTTTAAGCTGGCCCTTTAAGGCTGGCCCCCTAAGGCTGGCCCTTTAAGGCTGGCCCTTTAAGGCTGGCCCTTTAAGGCTGGCCCTCTAAGGCTGGCCCTTTAAGGCTGGCCCTTTAAGGCTGGCCCTTTAAGCTGGCCCCTTAAGGCTGGCCATCTAAGGCTGGCCCTTTAAGCTGGCCCTTTAAGGCTGGCCCTTTAAGCTGGCCCTTTAAGGCTGGCCCTTTAAGCTGGCCCTTTAAGGCTGGCCCTCTAAGGCTGGCCCTTTAAGACTGGCCTGTTAAGGCTGGCCCTTTAAGGCTGGCCCTTTAAGCTGGCCCCTTAAGGCTGGCCCTTTAAGCTGGCCCTCTAAGGCTGGCCCTTTAAGCTGGCCCTCTAAGGCTGGCCCTTTAAGGCTTGCCCTTTAAGGCTGGCCCTTTAAGCTGGCCCTTTAAGGCTGGCCATTTAAGCTGGCCCTTTAAGGCTGGCCCTTTAAGGCTGGCCCTTTAAGCTGGCCCTTTAAGGCTGGCCCTTTAAGCTGGCCCTTTAAGGCTGGCCCTTTAAGGCTGGCCCTTTAAGGCTGGCCCTTTAAGCTGGCCCCTTAAGGCTGGCCCTTTAAGCTGGTCCTCTAAGGCTGGCCCTTTAAGCTGGCCCTTTAAGGCTGGGCCTCTAAGGCTGGACCTCAAAGGCTGGCCCTTTAAGCTGGCCCTTTAAGGCTGGCCCTCTAAGGCTGGCCCTTTAAGGCTGGCCCTTTAAGCTGGCCCTTTAAGGCTGGCCCTTTAAGGCTGGCCCTTTAAGCTGGCCCTTTAAGGCTGGCCCTTTAAGCTGGCCCTTTAAGGCTGGCCATCTAAGGCTGGCCCTTTAAGCTGGCCCTTTAAGGCTGGCCCTTTAAGGCTGGCCCTTTAAGGCTGGCCCTTTAAGCTGGCCCCTTAAGGCTGGATCTTTAAGCAGGCCCTCTAAGGCTGGCCCTTTAAGCTGGCCCTCTAAGGCTGGCCCTTTAAGGCTTGCCCTTTAAGGCTGGCCCTTTAAGCTGGCCCCTTAAGGCTGGCCCTTTAAGCTGGCCCTTTAAGGCTGGCCCTTTAAGGCTGGCCCTTTAAGCTGGCCCTTTAAAGCTGGCCCTTTAAGGCTGGCCCTTTAAGGCTGGCCCTTTAAGCTGGCCCCTTAAGGCTGGCCCTTTAAGCTGGCCCTCTAAGGCTGGCCCTTTAAGCTGGCCCTCTAAGGCTGGCCCTTTAAGGCTTGCCCTTTAAGGCTGGCCCTTTAAGCTGGCCCCTTAAGGCTGGCCCTTTAAGGCTGGCCCTTTAAGGCTGGCCCTTTAAGGCTGGCCCTTTAAGGCTGGCCCTTTAAGGCTGGCCCTTTAAGCTGGCCCCTTAAGGCTGGCCATCTAAGGCTGGCCCTTTAAGGCTGGCCCTTTAAGGCTGGCCCTTTAAGCTGGCCCTCTAAGGCTGGCCCTTTAAGGCTTGCCCTTTAAGGCTGGCCCTTTAAGCTGGCCCTTTAAGGCTGGCCATTTAAGCTGGCCCTTTAAGGCTGGCCCTTTAAGCTGGCCCTTTAAGGCTGGCCCTTTAAGCTGGCCCTTTAAGGCTGGCCCTTTAAGGCTGGCCCTTTAAGGCTGGCCCTTTAAGCTGGCCCCTTAAGGCACACACACACAGATCATGCTCATCATTTTAAGGGCTAGGGCTACAAGCCTATGCTGGTGGCTTATGAGAGCCAATGTTTGAACCATTTCATGTCTGCATATCAAAAGCCAAAAACTTGAATAGATAGACAGTCCATTCTTTGAAGTAGGCCTAATGGAAACATTAGTCAAGATTTAAGACTGGCCTATGCTCTTTTTGATAGTCACATGGACCAAGACTGTCTGTGACAATTCAAGTATGACTGACAAATAAATCATGACTGTAACTTCAATGAATCTACCATTGTGAATGCAGGACAATGAGAATTGCCATGTAGGCTACCGTAAGTAACAGAACATTTCCCAGTGTTACTTTATGTTACATTATATTTCATCAACGGCCTTTCAATGAAGTGTGATGTCATTGTTGATGATTTGTTGCAGCAAATAAATGAATGTATGGGTATGCTCCACCACTCTGCCAATCAGAACAAAGAAGACGCACTGACAGGCTACAACTTTGGAAGAACTTTTCACTCATTTCCCGGTAAGTCAGCATGATGTATTTTGTATGGATGAATTCATTGAAATCTCAAGATATATGATGGTTTGGCAGTAGTTTTAAAGCTCAGTCCGCTATATTGTCAAAAGTGTCACTCTTGTATTTTTTTCCTCTTATACAGCATGATACTCCAAAACAATTAGCTGCACCACATACAGTTGAAATAAAAGTCTATGGTCACGTCGCGGTAAAACAGTTCAACTTTGCAACAACTTTTCACTCCTTTCCCGGTCAGCAAGCATGATGTATTTGGTGTCAATGGATTGGTTGAAATCTCAAGATTCATATAATACCACTGGTTTGGTGCTACCTTTGAGTCCGCTAGATTGTCAAACATGTCCATGTTGCATTTTTCTCTCTTATGCAGTACGCTAGGAGCCTCCAGCACGCTAGGCCTAATGTTTGTAAACATTGCCAATCATGAATTGTTATTAGTAAGGATCATTTGAGATGGTTATGTTTTAATGTGATGTTTTGCTTAATGTCTATAGCCTGTACTATTTACAGCATCATTTAGTTTGTTTTTGTAACCCACATGGAAGTTATGCATCCTTGGAAAATAATGAAAATATATTTTATAATCAAATGATGATTATGAATATTTCTATCATATAAAAATATTCCCCGGTCTTTTATAACGTCCGTGAATGCAACCCAGTCACATGACGGAAGACGGAACGTTCTTCCGCTTGCGCTGCGTCTCAGCCAATCAGGTTCGCCAGGGCCGCAATCAAATACACCGGTGCGCTCTCCCTCACACACAGTGGTGAGGAGACAGGCTACAGGACGCTGCTAACACGGTTAGTCTCGAACAAACTACTTCAACTTATATATATTGTTGATCGTTCTCTAAAACTTTGTGCATTATAAAACTTGTAGAAGCCGCGTGCCGTCGCTGCAGACATCTGGGTTCTAGCGGGGACTGAATTACGAGGGAATCGGTGAGTCTGGATGCTATTGTTGCGTGTGGTTAGCTTATGTAGCGTTAGCATATCAATGCGATCGGCAACCAACTTCGCTGCTGTAATGCGATTCATTGTTATGCTAACCCCCAAAACGATAATCAAACTTTTTAACTTGATTAACTGTTTAAATATTGAGCCACTGCTTTTGATTACTGTGTATTCTGAATGTTATGCACCTTAAATTGCATTTTAAAACAATCCTCTTTAAAGCTAAACCGGGGTTGATCATTGAAAATGTATTTTTATATTCTGATTTTGCATACTGATTCATTGATTTGTGTACACTGAGCTAGCTGATGATAATTATGACTGATTTACTGATAGTGGTCCTGTCTGTGATATACAGGCCAGGTGTGCCTGGTTGGGGACCCCGAGGCGAGCTAGACCCAAAGAGAACCGAACCACTTCAACATCCTCCTGCGGTCTGGTAGGGGTGTTGGCAGCCAGTTCTCTCCCACCTATGCACTGGTCACTTTATCTGTTCACATATGAACTCTGTTGCGCGCGATCATGGACAATTTCCACATATACCATGGACTCTGGGTTCCTATGAGATGGACATTCGCTCCACACATTGTTGTGGCCACTGACCCTTTATTGTGAATACTGTGATTTTGTGCTTTGTGTGATTTGAAGGGCATTTACACCCTGGACTGTGCTGAGCCACTGTTGAATTGTGATTTCTTTATTTGTAAGAAACAAATGAACTAGATTGAAAGACTGAAGTGCACTTCATCAAACAGCTATAGGAATTCCCAAAACCTCTATACCATTTTACTGCCGTTTGTAAATATTGTCAATAATTTGTCACTGTTTGCACTTAAAGCAAATAATAAGGCACCAAGCCACTTAAAAGTACATTTTGTGTCTTGTGTGATATTACTGTACCTCAACCTCCCTAGAGCCGAGCATAGATCTTCTGAGCTAGTCCGTACTTGTATTTAATTCATCTTGACCTTTTCTTGCATTTCTCATACGTATATGCTACATTTTCACAAAATGCAATTTGATATTGTAATACTTACTTGTAATACATTACCGTTGTGGTGTACTGGCCACCGGTCCAGGGTGTACCCCGCCTCTCGCCCCCAAGTCAGCCGTACTATGTACTATGTACTATGTACTATGTACTATGTACTATGACTGTTGTGATCAGAGGTGTAAATGTTCAGAAATCCTATGTGTTTGATTGTAGGACCTTCTGGGCTGTGACCTGTCTGAGACTTCAGGACCATAGACAGCGATGGTCACAGACTGAGTGCTGTCAGTCTTAAAGGTACTATATGTAAGAAATGTGTAGATTGATTGATTTTTGAAAAAATGGGACATGGGAGATGATAGCCGTATGGCTAATTTGCACTTCCCATTGGCAGCTTGGTTTTGAACATATAAATCACATTATTCATAAAACATGCAAGGTTATGTGTTTCATGCGTATTACTATATTGCAACTTGCCCAAGTGCACACTAGATGCTGTAAAGTGCTATTTTCATTTGACAATTCTCAAAACATTTTACAATCATGAAATACCAACAATGGTCATTTTATAATACTGAGAGAACTAGACTCTAAAAATGATTCATGGGATTAGTTAGTTGAGCTTAAAATCAAGAGCTTTTTCAACATAAAAGAATAAGGTTGTTACATGGACTTATTATAACAAGTTGGTAACTTATTTGAAGAAGTTGGTCCAGCTGAAAATATGGGCTTAGTTAGTTGAGTTGAGTTAAAATCAAGAGCTTTTTCAACATAAAACGATAAACTTGTGTCACTGACTTATTAAAACAAGTTGTTAACTTATTTGAAGAAGTTGGCCCAGCTGAAAATAGAAAAATAGAAATGTTAACTTAAATATGTATGTATATTTTGAAGCAAACTTTTGAACAAATTCAAATACAAAAACTTTATCTGTCCCCAGGGGTAATTCAAAGGCCACATTAAACATGCCGTTTCAAAACAAGAGCACCGCTCATGTTTCATGTTCATAGTAATGGGAGCTTTTATTTTGAAAAAAACAGGGAAGACGTTCTATTGTACGATGTCTCCGAGATGTCAGGACCAAACGTTTCTCCGAATTTTCTGGATGAAGGTAAGCTACAGGGTCACATTCTCACTTAAAAGGTTGTTAAAACTTGATGAAATGACATATTCCCACAGCTAGAGCCAAATGTTCAACAGCTTTCAGAAGCTGCTCTGCTCCTGCTCCTGCTTCTGGTTTTATCCTGCAATCACGTACAGAGAGGAGCCAGACTGCGACTGCTATTAATGCCTGTTGGAAAATCCCCAAAATCCCAAGAAAAAAACAAGAGTTTCTATGGAGCAATACGAGGTAAGTAACTGTTTTTGCTTTATTTTGTTCATAACGGCTACTAACTGTATCAGCAAATGTTGCACTAATTCGTGTTAACGCAGACATCATTGAAATGAAGCTAATGTAGCCATTTTGTAAAATGGTAGCTTCATAGCTGCCTATAACTGCATGTTACAAAACTTTAGAACTGAAGCTGTTCATAAATGTCCTTTTGCCCGCGCTCTCTCGCCCAGCGCCGCCCCTCGACCGTTTATCGTCAGACAAAGACGTCTGTGGCAGCCGAACGATTTGAATTAGCGGTAAACGTTAGTTAGTATATCACTCTTATCAAGGTAAGAGAAATGAGTGTATTGTTTTGTTCACATTTTTTCCAAGTTTGGACTACATTGATGAAGTTTGGCCAGCTAGTAGTTTCTGTTTTAAGTGACGTGTTGGTGTGTGTCTATGAGAGGTTAAGGCACCCACATTAGTTGTAGATACGCCATAGAACAAGTTTCCTTTTAGTAAGGCTGCAGTAGGCCTGGCTATTTTTCTCTTTTGCTATTGAGACAGGTGGCATTTTCTGAAGTTAGGAATGAATGTATACACACAAAATGTGTGTATAGTGGTGTGTAGTGTTTTTTTTTTTCTCATTTAGCTCACTTTAAAAGTCCAAAATATTGTGAAGCAGTTCAACCATATTTCAAATCCTTTAGAACCCAAGACAAAGGATCATTTTTGTGCAGTTGGTTGCAAGCACATTTTTCACACTTTTTCCATCTTCAATTTAGAAACACATCATAGGCAATATATTTTTCCAAGTCATGCTGCACACGCTGTAAGCACTAAAGCTATGAATCACTAAACAATTCCAAATGTCATGAAAAAATTCAAAGCCGTTTAAATAGAGCTTTGTTTAGTTTTAAAAATGAATTGGACCTGTAAACTTGTGTCAAGAAAAAGTGATCTTTGAAAGCATTATAGGCTTAGACCATGGTGGCCATGGTGGAGAACTTCTCCCTTGCCTCCATTGGGAGCGTTATTGGGAGCGTTATTGCTCGTTTAAAACATGGGGCAGCCTGAGAACCCATCTGTCAAGAAGCCATTCAACTCGTGAGACAGGGACACGCAGAGAAGTTCTGTCTTTGAAATGTTCATGTTGCTCTTTAAACACCATCTCCACAGAAAGAGAATACTTTGAACACATTGGCCGTCATTTAAAAAAGCAGGAAACAGTGTCTTGTGTTTTTGAAAATTGCTCTTGCTCTCAAAACAAACATTTCTGGAACATTTGCCTCTCATAGGAGCCGGAAACACACTCCTCTGGATCATTCCCTGGATGACTTCAAGCCTGAGCTCTTGCAGAGGTACTGTATGTTCATCTTTCAAATACAGGGGTCCTTTTGATATGATCCTTTTGACGAGGATATGGAGGTTACAGTGAGTGAAGATCCTGAAGATGAAGAAATGAGAGAACTGCCACTGCAACTTCATTGAAAAAAATGTAGCCCACCTGCTGTTGAAAATGGAAAGCATATTCAATGTACCACAAAGGTGTATTCATGAGTTAGTGGAAGAACTGCACTTTATTTCTTCATCAGCTTCAGGTCCTCTTTTGAAAGATATTTTACAGTCATGCTTAAAGAGGCATAATTGTTGATGAAAAGTTGATGATGTGATCATCTCAGAGATGGCGACAGACCTATCTGTGCAAGTCTAAGCCAATGACATTAGCTCTAGGACATACTGCTCCTCTTTCCACCTTTCCACCTACAAAAGAAGGGAGCATTTTTCCATGGTGGAACCTACAGAATATCTAATCATGTCTTCTCAGTTCTTCTCAGGGAGAAGAAAAGTTTCCAACATGTACCAATTTGAAAGTCCTTGCATGAGGTTTTGAAGAAAAAAAGAGATCCAGGATTTGCTCAAACATAGCTCTGAAGCAGACAGCAGCTCTGACACTCACTACAATTCATTTCATGATGGCATACATTTGAAAAACAATAAATTGCTATGAGAAAAGAATCCAGCCATTTCTCTCATTCTGTATGTGGATGATTTTGAAGTGTGTAATCCACTTGGCACATCAAGAAAAAAACACAAAATGACTGCTGTGTATTGGGTTTTAGCCAATGTGCCACCATTGCTCAGATCCTCGCTCACATCAATCTACCTTGCCATTCTCTGCAAGGCTGATGATGTTCAAAAGTTTGGCTATAGTGCTGTGTTAGAACCACTGCTTAAGGACCTTCCTTGCCAGCCTAGAAGAAGAAGGACTTTACATTCCTTCAATAGGTCTACGAGTCAAAGGTACTGTGTATTGTGTCGTTGCAGATAACCTTGGTGCCCACTCTATTGGAGGGTTTGTGGAGAGCTTCTCACGTCTCACAAGTACACACACCTGCAGGTTCTGTCTTGGAGAAAGATCTCAATTCCAGGTGAGTGAAGTTAAAACAGGAACAACACAAGAGCACAGGTTGCATGTTCAGACAGCACAGAGAGATACAAGTGCATTCTTCTCATTGTTATGGAGTAAAGAGACAGTGCCCACTGACTGACAAACTCAAATATTTCAATGTTTTATCTGGCTATCCACCTGATTTGCTACATGATCTCTTTGAAGGCGTTGTGCCTTTAGAGTTAGCACTATGCCTAAATGTGTTCATCAAAGAGAAATATTTCACACTCGAGGAATGAAATCAATGAATCAAAGAGTTCCCATACAGATGGACAGATAGAACGGATGCACCGCAACCAGTTCCACTGACTTTTGCTGCAAGAAAAACTGTTGGTGGAAATGCCCATGAAAACTGGGCTTTGCTTCGCCTCCTTCCCCTGATAGTTGGAGAAAGAATCCCTGAGAATGAACCAGCATGGCTGATCCTTCTGAACCTTAAGGACATAGTTGAACTTGTCCTTTCTCCTGTTCACACAGACCTCGCTGTTTGTTTCCTTGAAAGCAAGATTTCTGAGCATCGGCACAGATTCCTGGAGGTTTTCCCTCAGGAAAGCATCATTTTCTTGAACACTACCCACACCAGCCAGATGAAAGCTTTTGGTCCACTTGGTTCATTTGGTTCACTTTGTGGACTATGCGCTTTGAAGCTAAGCACAGCTTTTTGAAGCGTGTGGTCAGACATACGCATAGCTTCCGAAACATTCTGTTGTCTCTTGCAGTGAAGCATCAGTTAATGATTGCATACCATCTACATGGCAGTAAAATTGTTCAGTCTCTACAAGTAGCAAAAGTGTCAACAGTGGATTTGACTGTGCTGAGGGAAGACATTAAGAAAGCAGTGGAATGAAAATTCCCTGGTGAATCATTTGTCCACATGGCAAACACAGTGTGCTACAGTGGCACCAGTTGTTCCACTGGCATGATCTTGGCACGTGGTTCAACAGGTGGTCTGCCAGATTTTGTAGAATTGATGCAGCTTGTTGTCATAAATGGCAAGGTTGGCTTCATTGTCAAATGTTTCAATTCATGGTATATTGAGCATCTTAGAAACACAACAAGTGTTTTCAAGCTCATTGAGCCTCGTGAGTTGTTTGACATCTTCCCCATGGCAGCATACGGTGTTGCAGGGAAGCGTACCATAGATTGCAAAGGGGTCAGTATAACTCATCATTTGTTTGAGTTTATAGGAGAGACCTCAAAAATGGCATCATCCTCTCTGTATATGGGGTTACTGTCTCATTACAAAAACAAAGTTGTTGTTTTTTTTCAATGAACGTGCTTGCCCCACACTTGAGCACAAATGATCATTTTCACTTGCAGGTGTAGTGAGAATATACAACTCCTTGAATGTGTGTATTCCAATCATATTTTTGTGATGAAGTGTGATAATGTTCAACCTATAATCAAACATGAGACAATATTAGTTTGTCAATTTGCCAGAAGCATGGTAAGACTTTTAAACCCAGACCACACTGATTCTCGCTGAGGAGAGGATGTTAGGCTCTTGATGACTATGCCAATATGGAGATCTGAAATTATGATTAGTAGTAGTTGTAAATATGAGCTCCATAATACTGACACGAGATGGACAACAAGATGGTACAAGATCTTTGTAGTTTGACTTTTATGACATTATTCTTCAGGGGGAAATGTTCAAGTGAACAAAGCTTTGTTCCTATCCTTGTCTTTGCCACAGAAATAAAAGTCTTCAACATTTAATCATAGTATAAGCAGGCATATAGGATTCTTTGCATTGGCTTTTGTAGAAGTATACTTATGGACACAAATCTAAGACTTGGTGTGAAGTTTGATGATGAGGAAATGTCACGGATGTGTGATGTCAAATTTCTTGGAGACTGAATCAACCAGTACTTGTCAGCATACTAGTTTACTATATGATAAATGTGATGAAAATTCAAGGTCCAAAGCTTTTATTTATCTAGAGTCATTTTTAGTGGTCATATTCTTCTCCCATACTGAATGATGATGATTATATGATGTGTCTGCATGTATTCTAGAACCCAAACTGATGTCATGTTTTCTCTAATAGATACCCTGATGTCTCCTCAAGCCAAACTTGGGATCATTCTTCAGGACCGTGAAATTGGCAAACTGGACTTACCGGATGGAATCCCTGATGAACTTGAGTCTATTGTGAGGGAGAAATTTGGGCTTGATGGGAACTTTACCTTGCATTATAAGGATGCTGACTTTGGAGAGGAATATTTTTCTCTTACCTCAACAAGTGACACCAAGGACAAGGATACCATTAAGGTGGTTCACATTGTTGAACCTCCTACAGTTACTCTGACCTTTACTGATGGGTACTGACAGTTCCTTTGAAAGTGCATCAGTAGCCTCGCTCCCTAATTCTGAGACCTCTGTCCATCCTGCTAGCAGCAGCTGTTCCTCTGGATCGCAGGACACACTGATCACACTTTCATCACCTGAACAGGTTACTCACCGTACACAGTGTTGGCCCACTACATTTCCTGTACCTAATTTTGCTTACGACACAGAGCTTGTGCTGGCCTCAGGAAATGAAGTTTTCAAGAAGGATGGAATTCAGCTCAACTTTGCCACAATCCTTTGCCTCCAGACATCCTTGAGAAGCTGGCTGAAAGCATCTTACCCCACTAGTGCGCAGTTTAACCATGTTGCTGAGGCACTGATTCAGAAGCATCCTTGCCTTAAAGAACCAGGGTCATATAATGGATGCTACGCATGGCAACAAAGACTAAAACATAAAATGGCCAGCTATAGATCTAAATGGAGAGGGCTAGGATGCCCTGAGCTTGATGTGAACTCTCTCAGAAAGAAGCGAGCATAGAGCATGAGAAAGCCCCTGCAAAGAATATCCAAAAAAAAAGCCAAGAAGGGCAGGCAGAGGTGAACTATTTACCTCCTCACCCACAAGGAGAAACAGAAGGAACTTTGGAGCTCCTTGATGAAGTAAAGAAGAGGAACAACTGCCAGGTCATCAGTGAGAAAATGGCAAAGACTTTCTCCATTCGCAGGCAGGAAGTTGCACCACAAGCACCACAAATCTGTGACATAAGAGACCGATGGCCGGCTCTTTTCGATGCAACTCAGGTTAATCTTGTTTTATAAAATGGTTTGCAGTATGTGCTATGTCAGTCAATTTACTACATGAACAAATTGCACCTTTTTATTTGTATTTTACACAGATAAATGAAGAATTCAGAAGGATCACCGCTGGTTGCCTTGAGAGAACATTCATGGCAAAACTGGACCAGTATACCCCAAAAATAATGGCACTGGTGTCCTCAAGAGGAGGAGATTCAGCACATAAAGAACATGCTGCTAGAGGTATAAATAAATGTAACAAGGTTCATTTCAAATAGAAAGAAAAATCACTTTATTTTTAGGAGGTGTTGATGGGTTAGTTAAATAAATATTTCAATCAATAAATCATAAATTCATCTTTTTAAAGATTGTTTCATTTTCTTGTATTATTTTATTTACAGGACCAGTCGGTAGAAAGTAGGAGAGAAGCTGCAATCCGTAGCCTAATCGTGTACCTGAGAGAACAGGAGGAGGATCTCTTTAAAGAACAGCTGCTAAGTAATCCAACACTTCAACTTCAAGGATTTAACCTGGGCAGTATTTAGGGGTGGCAGACTGAATGACTGGGTGCAACTGAATGATAGGAACCAAAATCAGGACCATCAGTGATATATTCAGGAAGTTTGGTGAAAAGTGAAAGTTTTCTACGTTTTATCAGAACTTTATGGGCAGCGTTTGTTTGTCAAAAGTATGTCATTAAAAATGTTTGTTTTGCTACTAAACAGCCGTCCCCAAAGCCCACGTTAAATCCTGAAGTTAACCCAAGTGCAGATTCACTGTACATTATTCTTGTTTTTACATAAGACAAAAAACACTGATGTTGACTCTGATCTACTTATGCCAGAATGGTGATGAAGTGATGAAGATTGTTGTGAGCAGAGGGGCATCTGAACCAGCCAACGCAACAGTGGTGATTGAGGGAGCAGAAGTCCTGGATGGCCTGACTGTCCCAAGAGCATGTGCCTTGCTCATGGGACTAATGTATGCACTCAACCTGAGTTACCCAAAAGAGTTACCTGAAAAGCACTTTTGAGGTATTTCAAAAGATATTCCTTGAGCTGGATGCTCTGAGAGCAAGTCCCAAGGTAATGTCTCTAAAAGCTAAACTGCTGCACTGAAAATTAGGCTGCATTCTAATTTCACTGTTATGTTTAATGCAGTTTAATACAAGTCATTTCTTTGAAGGATCATTTTGAAGACTAGTTTGTCATTTTTTTTTTTTACTTTTGAGCTGTTAGCTGTCAATATTTAGACCTACATACATACGTACACATTTGATATATTCTGTGTTCTTTTTTGGAAGAAGTATGACTGCTATGTAAAATATGTTTCAATATTCTTCAGGAAGAAATATGTATAATATGTAATATTTGATTTCATGTCTTCATTTGGAGCTCCTCCATGTTTATTTGATGGTAAACAGTTGGACAAGTTGGCCATTATATGCAGTGGTGGAGTGAGTACACGACTTCAGTACTTGAGTAAGAGTACAAATCCTCCTTGTCAAATTTACTCCACTACAAGTAAAAGTAGCTCTGTCAAAATGTTACTCGAGTAAGAGTATGAAATCAATTTTCTACTCGAGTAAAGTACAAATCCTTAAAATCTGTACTCAAGTAAATTTACTCCGTTACTTTCCACCACTGATTATATGTAATAAACAAGTTTGACCATTAAACTGACTGAACTGTATTTATGTTCATAAAATTAATGTTATTGATAAAAAAAACAATTGAGAAAACAATTTGAAATATTTGTGATGAGGAATGAAAAACAAATGAGCTGGAATAGCTTAAATTAATTATATTGACAACTTCATTGAACTTGAACCATTTTATTAAAATTGAGTTGGTTCACCTGAATTGAACTTGAACCATTTTATTAAAATGAAGTTGGTTCACCTTAATTAACTGTTTGCAGGATGAAGTAAATCATGTCGGTTGTCCTTAAATAACTTAGTTTCTAACATTAAAAGACTTGTTGGATTTACTGAAAGGTTTTAGTTGGAATTTCTTAAAAAGATTGACGCAAATTGTTACCTTCATTGAATTAAGCTGAGCCACTATATATTTTTTTAGAGTGTATAGAACAGAAATATAAAGTGCTTGTTGAATTGCACGTTGCTCTCCTGCCTAAGAATAAAAGATAAATGATGACAGAATTACAGACTTATGACATACTACAATAATGAATTAGCAGTTATAATTTGTGGCTACCCAACTATGTAAAAATGCAACATTATAACATACAATAGATAATAACACACAACAAATCAGCAGCAGTGGACAAGTTAAAAATGATCACAATCAGTGGCAACGGGTTTGATTTTCCAAAGTTGAAGATGCTTGGAAAATGAAGCAATAGTGGGTAGATCAGGCACTTGGTGCGGAGTTCCAAGAATTTGTCGCTCCGTAGGAAAAAGTTGCTTGACCAAAGGTCCTTCTCCTTAAAAGAACAGTGGGTTAGCACAGCAAATCAGAGACCTTTTCTCCAAAAATAACAGGTGGGCGAGAGCTTGGATGACTCTGACCTATCTCGCTTATGGGCGGTACAAAGTCAAAGTCTTCTTTTGGAAGCCTCAGTCCTCCTGTGGGCGTCTCTTTCCCGAGTGAATGGTCTTATATGCTAGAAGCACATGCATGCAGAAGCCAACTTTTAACATACACTTGCATACTTGCACTTAAGTGCGTTCACACTGTGTACAAGCAGAACAGAGACACCTAGTGCCAAAAACGCAGAACTACAGCACACAGACTTCCCACAATGCCATTTTTCTTAAAGGGCCATGACGCACTTTCCGGAAACGATGGTCGCAACATTCAGATGAAGCACGGACGGCCGGAAGCCCCGCCCGGCACGCTATAGAGCGGTTTCAAATAAAAGAGGGACGGCCTGAGGGCAACCTGCTTCTTACGCACTTTGAAGAAAATTGAACAAGTGTGAGTAGTAAGTACGCAAACTCTCTGTACTCTTTGTACACGCTATTAAAACATTATAATTGTTAAATGGCTTTAAGTGACCTTTAAACGGCATACATTGAGCTAGCTTAAGTAGCACACGGCCTTCAACGTCAGAGGCTCATATTCAAAAAACTAAAGCAGACAGCAGGCTGAATTCTATATAGTTTGAAAGCATATTGACTGCGCTTTCCCTCCTTTTTTTGTTTTACAGAACTCCCTTCTATGGCAGGAGGCTGGTCCACCGGTCACACCTGTAATTGATTGCAGCAGCTACTAACAGTGAACATGGCCACCTTGTGCCATGCCATTCTGCGCATGCGTCAGAGGATCGTTTGAGCTCAGACTTCCCAAGACGAAGTTCGAGGGCGCCATGTTTTCACGGGAAGACAATGGAAGACGACGTGGACAGTCGTTTAACAAGGAAATTCATCGATGTGGAGCCATATGGGTAGGTCATATGCTTATCTGACTTGTTTTCTGTCACCTTTCCTGTTCCTGTTCAATGTTTACGTCAGTGTCATAATGTGACATACGCGACGTTAGCATTAGCTTACCTTTAGCCTGCCAGCCAGCTAGCTAGCTAGCTAGCTAGCTCGCTATCAACTGCGAGCTGTTTTCGGTTGCAGAACAGGAGATTTTTATGTTTATTAAATGTGTAAGGATTCGTCCCTTTTATATATGTTATGTGATTATTTTGGCAGCAGCAGTGTCCTCTAAGCCATGGGAACCGCGTGTAGCGCAAACATTTGTTGAAGTATGCTAGCGACCTGAGTCTTGTGGATACCGTCGGGGAGCGGGAGTTTTTGTTTGTGACAAGTATTCCATGGAAGTGAATTTTGGAACTTTAATTTCACCTATACACATACACCATCTCTAGACACCTGGGGTGAAGGACGCGCCACAGAGAGGCCGCCGCCGGGGTCAAGGTGGCCAACCCCTACAGAAGGTAACATTACAATATGTATATGGTTATTTGAATCTGGAAATGGCAGTTTAGCCT
Organism: Doryrhamphus excisus; assembly: GCF_037039965.1. Classification (NCBI taxonomy): domain Eukaryota; kingdom Metazoa; phylum Chordata; class Actinopteri; order Syngnathiformes; family Syngnathidae; genus Doryrhamphus; species Doryrhamphus excisus. Next base: position 62,754 of record NW_027621866.1, on the reverse strand, counting down.
TTTAAGTTTTATTGATTTAAAGAGTTGGATAATGGAGTTCCTCAACGATATCCCGTTGTGAGGAAAAAAGAGTTTTGTTTAGGTTAGGTTTCAAGACACAGATGAAAAATGTGTATTAACCCGTAGATGCATAAGTGGGTCAAAAATGACCCAGTCAGGTTGTTTTCTTGAAATATCTTCATAATGAATTTTTTTTTTATCATTTCATATTCCAGTTATTCCGAAAAAAAACATGTTTTCAATATAATACCATTCAAATTTTTAACTTAGCTTTTATACATTTCAAGAAATATGGACTCTTATGGAAGAGTGTAGGGTCCAGTCACTCATGCATCTTAGGGTTAAGAACTAAGTTGATTTTGAGTGTTTTGTTTAAAAAAAAAAAAAAAAAAAAAAAAAACCCAACAAATATTGTCAAGCAGCTTTGTCGTTTGGACTACTAACCATTGTGATGATTTTAGATTTTGTAGTTGCCATAATTGAAATGATTTCTCCATCCATTTAACAGAATGCTGAAGGATGTTGACGCTCAAGAATTTGGTCCCAACAGCTTAGACAAGGTAAGATTACAGTACAGCTGTTGAATGACACCAACATGGTTTAGTTATTCATTCATTTTCTATGTCTCTTATCCTCACTAGGGTGGGGGTATGCTGGAGCCTGATTTGGGGCGAGAGGCGGGGTACACCCTGGACCGGTGGCCAGCCAATCCCAGGGCACATACAGTACATCCGGAAAGTATTCACAGCGCTTCACTTTTTCCACATTTTGTCAAGTTACAGCCTCATTCCCAATTGTATTAATTTAATCTCTTAGCTCAAAATACTCCATTATGACAATGTGAAAAAGGTTTTTTTTTTTTACGTTTTTGAATTTATTAAAAATAGAAAACAAAAAAATCACATTTACATAAGTATTCACAGCCTTTGCCATGAAGCTCAAAATTGAGCTCAGGTGCATCTTTTTTCCACTGATCATCCTTGAGATAATAACTGTCTATATAAGGTCCCACAGTTGACTGTGCATGTCAGAGCACAAACGCCAAGCATGAAGTCAAAAGAACTGTCTGTAGACCTGCGAGACAGGATTGTCTTTAGGCACAAATCTGGGGAAGGATACAGAAACATTTCTGCTGCTTTGAAGGTCCCAATGAGCACAGTGGCCTCCATCCCTACAGTGAAGCATGGTGGTGGCAGCATCATGCTGTGGGGATGTTTTTCAGCAGCAGGAACTGGCAGACTAGTCAGGATAGAAGGAAAAATGAATGCAGCAATATATAGAGATATCCTGGATGAAAATATTGCTGCATTCATTTTTCCTTCTATCCTGGCTAGTCGAATAATGGGGGCCACTGTGCTCATTGGGACCTTCAAAGCAGCAGAAATGTTTCTGTATCCTTCCCCAGATTTGTGCCTCAAGACAATCCTGTCTCGCAGGTCTACAGACAGTTCTTTTGACTTCATGCTTGGCGTTTGTGCTCTGACATGCACAGTCAACTGTGGGACCTTATATAGACAGTTGTTATATTTCCAAATCATGTCCAATCAACTGAATTTACTGCAGGTGGACTCCAATTGAGTGTATAGTAGACACCAAATGTCCAGAAGGAGGCGTCTGGCACACTAGTGTGGGAAGTCCATACCTGCATGAGGAAAGTGGAAGTCAAAAAATAATCATTCTAATAATACGATTCCCAATTAAGGGAATAAATCCCAGGTCTTTGGTTTAGTTATGAAATGTTGAATTAATTTCACAGGTGCCTCAACCTGTGGCTGTGTTGTGTTTTTGTGCACCGCTATCTGGAAGTAAATACAGCTTTAGTACAAATGCAGTGAAGCTGTTCTGGTTTGAAATAATGTTTTGTAGAAGATGTGTTAAGATCATTTCATTCAAAGAAGGCCATCTTAAAAAAAATACTACACAATCATATTAGAAAAGTGGTGTAGGTGGTAGCTTAAATCATGTAAATATTACTTATAATTTGCTCCAAATAAAGTCAGGGAAAACTAGTTAAACAATCCTGAAAAGCGAGTACATTTATATGGATTTTGAAGTAGATTCAAAGGTAGTTTGGGGTCAAATTTACTAGCAAAGGGTACCTTTTTCATTCAAAAAAAGTAAATTTGACCAGAGTGTTTGCCAAGGAAAAGTTGCTTGGGAATTGTGCGTGCAAATTGTTACCTAGCTTTTCTCAAGTAAATGGCACTCCAAATTTTTTTTCAGTGTACTGCCCAGTGGACCGCGACCTCCTCCAGCTGCTTTTGGGAGTTCTTTTGTCTCTGGACTGCTCCATGGTATGCCTTCTGCCCCCATCGCCTTGCTTTTCCTTTTTTGGACTGCACTAATGAATACAGATATTCTGGCTGCCACATGAATTACATGTGCAGCATTCTCCATCCATTTAACAGAATACTGAAGGATGTTGACGCTCAAGAATTTGGTCCCAACAGCTTAGACAAGGTAAGATTACAGTACAGCTGTTGAATGACACCAACATGGTTTAGTTATTCATTCATTTTCTATGTCTCTTATCCTCACTAGGGTGGGGGTATGCTGGAGCCTGATTTGGGGCGAGAGGCGGGGTACACCCTGGACCGGTGGCCAGCCAATCCCAGGGCACATACAGTACATCCGGAAAGTATTCACAGCGCTTCACTTTTTCCACATTTTGTCAAGTTACAGCCTCATTCCCAATTGTATTAATTTAATCTCTTAGCTCAAAATTCTACACAAAATACTCCATTATGACAATGTGAAAAAGTTTTTTTTTTTTACTTTTTTGAATTTATTAAAAATAGAAAACAAAAAAATCACATTTACATAAGTATTCACAGCCTTTGCCATGAAGCTCAAAATTGAGCTCAGGTGCATCTTTTTTCCACTGATCATCCTTGAGATAATAACTGTCTATATAAGGTCCCACAGTTGACTGTGCATGTCAGAGCACAAACGCCAAGCATGAAGTCAAAAGAACTGTCTGTAGACCTGCGAGACAGGATTGTCTTGAGGCACAAATCTGGGGAAGGATACAGAAACATTTCTGCTGCTTTGAAGGTCCCAATGAGCACAGTGGCCCCCATTATTCGACTAGCCAGGATAGAAGGAAAAATGAATGCAGCAATATTTTCATCCAGGATATCTCTATATATTGTTGCATTCATTTTTCCTTCTATCCTGACTAGTCTGCCAGTTCCTGCTGCTGCTGCATGATGCTGCCACCACCATGCTTCACTGTAGGGATGGAGGCCACTGTGCTCATTGGGACCTTCAAAGCAGCTGAAGTGTTTCTGTATCCTTCCCCAGATTTGTGCCTCAAGACAATCCTGTCTCGCTGGTCTACAGACAGTTCTTTTGACTTCATGCTTGGCGTTTGTGCTCTGACATGCACAGTCAACTGTGGGACCTTATATAGACAGTTATTATATTTCCAAATCATGTCCAATCAACTGAATTTACTGCAGGTGGACTCCAACTGAGTGTATAGTAGACACCAAACGTCCAGAAGGAGGCGACTGGCACACTAGTGTGGGAAGTCCATACCTGCATGAGGAAAGTGGAAGTCAAAAATAATCATTCTAATAATACGATTCCCAATTAAGGGAATAAATCCCAGGTCTTTGGTTTAGTTATGAAATGTTGAATTAATTTCACAGGTGCCTCAACCTGTGGCTGTGTTGTGTTTTTGTGCACCGCCATCTGGAAGTAAATACAGCTTTAGTACAAATGCAGTGAAGCTGTTCTGGTTTGAAATAATGTTTTGTAGAAGATGTGTTAAGATCATTTCATTCAAAGAAGGCCATCTTAAAAAAATACTACACAATCATATTAGAAAAGTGGTGTAGGTGGTAGCTTAAATCATGTAAATATTACTTATAATTTGCTCCAAATAAAGTCAGGGAAAACTAGTTAAACAATCCTGAAAAGCGAGTACATTTATATGGATTTTGAAGTAGATTCAAAGGTAGTTTGGGGTCAAATTTACTAGCAAAGAGTACCTTTTTCATTCAAAAAAAGTAAATTTGACCAGAGTATTTCCCAAGGAAAAGTTGCTTGGGAATTGTGCGTGCAAATTGTTACCTAGCTTTGCTCAAGTAAATGGCACTCCAAATTTTTTTTCAGTGTACTGCCCAGTGGACCGCGACCTCCTCCAGCTGATTTTGGGAGTTCTTTTGTCTCTGGACTGCTCCATGGTATGCCTTCTGCCCCCATCGCCTTGCTTTTCCTTTTTTGGACTGCACTAATGAATACAGATATTCTGGCTGCCACATGAATTACATGTGCAGCATTCTCCATCCATTTAACAGAATACTGAAGGATGTTGACGCTCAAGAATTTGGTCCCAACAGCTTAGACAAGGTAAGATTACAGTACAGCTGTTGAATGACACCAACATGGTTTAGGTTATTCTATGCTTTACAGTGTCAAAACCTTTTTTCAAGTCGAAGATTGGTTTGAAATTGGAAACGGACAAGGATCTACGTTCTTATATATTGAATGACAGCTGATGCCTTCCATACACAAGGAAAAACTGCCGCAGAAATTGAGAGAGTGAGATTTGTGGTTACAGGAGTTATTGATGTACAATTGAGTTCTTTCAACATAAAAGTATCAATGCCCAATCTGCATCTTTTGTTTTAGAATATTTAATCCTTAATCCATTTGTAGAAAGCTTGCTGGCCACAGTAAAGTAGCAACTCGTCACATTATGAATACATGTACCAGATGATAAATGATGAGTTTTGTTGCTCCATCAGGTTACATCTGGAGGTGTTTGATAAAGACATGGACATGAAGGATGACTTTATGGGAAGGTACTGCTTCCAGTACACATTAGTAGTGTTGTTATTATCGATACTGTCACATACTGCAACTGCTTGATAATACTGCTTACTACCTCCAGCGCAGCGATGCCAGTATTGAGAAGAGCACCGCCATCCTCCTTTATCTACACTTTATTGTCCGATTCACAAGAAAAATTATGTCACACACTTACAGTATATTAAAGACAGGTTGTAGAATTTGATATGGTTGGAATCATTTAGAACATTCATGTAGAACGCAAATGATATTAAATATATATGTATAAATATCAAATATTGCAGTGTAAATAAATAAAAATAAACATGAATTAGAGAAAAGAAATCCATTCCATTATCAAGTGGTTGAAATAATTGTCATGTTTCTCAACATGCAGGCTGAAGGTCAAACTGAAGGACATAATTGATTCTCAGTACACGGATCAGGTATGGAAACGGCTTATATTATTGTCATTGAATTGTTCAAGCATTCAAAGGATTGTGTGTGTTTTATGTATCAGTGTATCAGTACACGCTCAGTGATGTCAAGTCAGGTCGCGTTCACCTGATCCTGGAATGGCTTCCAACAGCCTCGGAGGCAGACCAACTGGATAAGGGGGGTGCTTCCAGAAGAAGAAAAAGCGTACTAATGCTTCATTCAACTATAAAAAATACTAATATCGAACCATTCTCTTCAGATTCTCAAGTTCTACTCCAGGCAGTCCTACCAGAACAAAGCCGTTCCATCTGTGGGACTTTTGTTTGTCTTCATCGAACAAGCAGATGGTTTACCAGTAAGTGAGTCGAGGAGGTACTGAGGAGGCATGATCTGTGTTTTATTATGACCCATGTGGCGTGTCAACAGGTGGAAAAGAGTGGAAAAGAGCCAAAAGTGGGAGCGGATATGCTTCTTGGAAAAACATCCCACAAAACTACTGTGAGACTACTAAGCGTGGCAACTAGCCAAATAATAACCAGGGTATTGGCATCCGGGACTAACACGTCCATCTTTGCTGTAGGTGTGTGATCGCACGACATCACCTCAGTGGAATGAGGCGTTCTGCTTCCTGGTTCATGACCCTAGAGAAGAGAATGTTGTTGTCAAGGTAAGTTAACAATATTATTTTTAGTATTTCCACCATGTGATATCAACAAACTTGACTTGTATTACTACCTTTACACTTTGTTTCTCCAGCTCTCTCACAGCTGGACGTTGCCCATGGGTTCCTTAGTCGTCCCAATCAGAGAGCTGCTCTCGGAACCAGAACTGGTCCTGGATCAGTGGTTCCATCTGGATGGCGCCTCCCCAGAGAGTCAGATTCTTCTTCGAGCTGAACTCAAGGTAGGCGATCTCTCATTCTAGTCTTAACTCGCACCAGACTTCACATGCAATTGTTGCAGATGCTGATTCCGAGCAAATGTCCTCGTGGTGATCATGAGGCTAAATTCACTTCCAAAGACTCCGACCGCTCGACTGAGCAGCAGAAACGGGAGGCAGATGTGATGCAAAAGTGAGCGCTGCGTATATCCAAGCACACTAGTCTCAGGTCTTATTTGGTTTTCATGCTACATTGGGTTCTTAGGTCAAGTTTGGTGGACACTCCGGTAGAAACTCTTTTCTATGTCTTATCCTCACTAGGGTTGGGGTATGCTGGAGCCTGATTTGGGGCGAGAGGCGGGGTACACCCTGGACCGGTGGCCAGCCAATCCCAGGGCACATACAGTGCATCCGGAAAGTATTCACAGCGCTTCACTTTTTCCACATTTTGTCAAGTTACAGCCTCATTCCAAATTGTATTAATTTAATCTCTTACCTCAAAATACTCCACTCCACTAATGAACTGCACTAATGAATACAGATATTCTTGCTGCCACATGAATTACATGTGCAGCATTTTTGGTAGGTTGAGCGTTGTTGCGCTTCCACCTGAATTGGCATCAGCTGTTGGGGCTCGATTGCGAGGCGGTGCCAGGGTTATTGATGGGTCTTGGCGTCACCGGGGCGCTCATTGTTCCTTGCTGTTCACCTGTCGAGGCTGTGTTGGCGCGCTCCGGTGGCGGGCTCTGGTCTGTCGTGCCATCAGCAGCGTATGTGAAAGGTAGGCATAAAATTACTGGGCGTGTACCGGTGACGGTGCATCATGTGACCGCAGCCATGGTTGTTTTAATTTGCAGCGGGGTTGGTTGTTGAGGACCTGGCGTGCATTTTGGAGGGCTTGCAGGAAGTGCAGTGTCAGCCTCTTGAGGCTAGGATTGCACTGGCTGTGTGTTAAGCTACCTTTGCTCCGGTAAGCTGCCGATGCTTTAAACAAGCAGAAAGCTAACTTTAGCACCACATGTTGTCTGTCTCAAAGTTAAATGATCTGGTTAGATAATTAATTTTCTTTTTTGTGGTTAGCACAGAGAGGTTGTCACGTTCCGGCTTGGGAGCTTTACGGCACGACCCCAGGATGCAGAGATGAGGACCCAATAGCAGGTAAAAAGGCATTTATTGTTGATACTATGCAGCAGACCAACGCACTAGCATGTTCAACAGAGAAAACAACATCAATGACCCAACAAAGAAAGGAGCGCGCACCTGAACCAAATAGGCATCACAAATAATGAGAAACAGGTGCGGGAGATAATGGACATCAACTGAAAACACAGCAGAGCAACACAGGAAGGAAATACAAAACAAGGGCATGAACGAGGAACTGAGGAAAACTAAGAGCTGTCACAAGGGGGTGACAGACGTTAAACTATTTGTTGGCAAATTCAGGTTCAACATTCAGTGTGTGTGTGTAAAATGTTGCAGATTGAATAGTTTAACAGGCTAACACACATAATATTGTTTGAAGCAATGTCGGTGTGTTCTGTTGTACTTTGCTAGCTCTGACAGAGGTTTAAACTTCAAAAGTGGTGCCCTGTCTAATATTTTGTGTATGTGTTTTCAGGTTGCTGCAACGAACGTGACTCGGCACTGTAAGTTCTGTTCAGCTTTTTTTTTTACCACTAGAACATCTATTTAAACACTGTAGATTGCAGCACAACCACTTTTCAAAAATGAGCCCCCTCCCATGCCTCCATGATGATTGCATGTGCACATTTCAGACACTTGGTGCACTGAGTAGTCACCTGTCAAGATATCATACTTAATTGTGACTTTTTAGTGTCCTTTATGCACATCTGAGCAACCATTTTCAGTCTGTACTCCTCAGTCACATAAGATCACACTTAAAAAAGAACGAGACAGAGGTATAGTATATAAAATAATTATCTAACCAGATCATTTAACTTTTAAATAGACACAACACATGGTGCTAGAGTTAGCACAAATGTCTACTCTTCATTGAACGCCATAAAAGTAGAGTGCACCAAGGGAGTCTTGCATCAGACTTTTCTAGTGACATTGTCTTTGAGCATACTCACAATCAACATGCTTTCGGCTGGCTATATTTTCCTAATAACACGGTATCTATAGACATTAACTGTAGATACTGTACAAGGTGAGCTGATCCAAGAGCAGCCCCAGTCCTGTTTTTGTGAATGATTATATTTTGTTGTTGTTGACATGTGCTGGCAATTTGCTCCTCATGTGCTGGAATGTTGTTGACAAATGGTATGACGTTATTGTACATTTTTAGCGCGCGCGCTTTTATTTTGAATTTCTTTCAAACCCCGCCGACGGCAGCAGTGCGCTTTCGTCACTGGTGAGTAGCATGTCTTTATCTCTATCATGTAATATTCTCGTATTAAACCAACATTACCACAGACGTATTGTGAGCTAAGCCAATGGTAAATTTGCAAAAGTGCCTGTTTGAACTGTGCTAATGTTCTAGCTAACAAGTGTTTTGGCTAACCTTCTAGCTAACAAATGGTTTAGCTAACGTTTATAGTTAGTTAAACCTGGTTTAGTTAGTTAAATAAACAAAGGTGCAGTAGTACTATGGTGCCAGATATTGACCCCAGTCATTTAAGTAGGGACATTTTTTTTGGTCTTGTTTATGATAGTGTTACTCAACAGCTTGATGTGTTGCTTTCAGGGATTCAATGAGTTTAATTATCATCTCATCAGTTGATGTGTGTGAGTGCATATGTCATAACTTAGAAGAGAGTTAGGAGTCTTAGGAGAGAAAAAGTCACCCATTGTTGAACATCTATGCTGGCTGTACAGTCATAGCTAGTATATAGTTTGTGCTAAAATTGTGAATTTGACCTGAAATTGTATTTTACAGTTGGTGGGTGAATGTTGACCACAAAGCATTTACCTGTGCAAAAACAATAATTATAGGAAGTGTCCCTTGTTAACTTCTCTCAACCATTGTCTTCCTGTCCCATTTAGAATTGTCCAGATCACACTGCCAGAAAGTGTTCTTTGCCACGCGAGTCATTGAAATGTATTAGTTTGCCACATTTGCACAATGTACATGTTGTCAGTTTGTGCTCATCTGTCATTTTCAGTTCTGATATTACTGCACTTGCAAGCTCAAATTGTAGTAGGCCATGTGACGTGCATGATGACCACTAGTTGGCGGTACATACCAAGTAGAAACAGCAGTAGATTACAGTGACCCCTATTTTTGTATTTATATATCTATAAATATATAATATAATTATATATATTTTTGTATTAACCACAAGTGATGATCCCCCGTTGACAACCAGGGTTAGGGTCCGGGGTTGGAGTCAGGGGATAGGATGAACTGAAGTGTTTGTGCTGTCTTCTACAGGCTGGATGAAGGCCAGCCTTGCTAGCGCTCTCCACTCACACCAGGCCTGTGGGGCAAAAACAGTATCTGCAGCTTCAACTCTGGGTTCTTCTCCCCGTCTTAACCAATGGAAGGGTTAGGATGCACTGAAATGTTCATGCTGTCTTCTCCTGACAATAGTCACAAGTTAGCAAAGGTGGGGTGTTTGTGCTTCCAGGTTCTTCTGTTGATCCCGAAGGACAACACCAGTTTTTCCACCTTTGTGGGAACGATTGCGTTGGCAAGAAGATCCTTGGCATTCCTGAAGGTGTCCCCCGGAAAGCTGTCCACCTGCAGGTCTGGGAAGTCATTTGGTGGAAACTGGAATCTCCCAGGATGACGAATCTCTTCCGCACGGCAAGTTGCCAATCAACCATTTTCCTGGTGGTGTGCCGATGACGCTGGACCAGTTGCTTTTGGCTCCCGCCGATTGAGCCGGACATAGAACTGTCGAAGCTGATGTCCGCCAGTATATCTTCCCATTGGCCTTTTTCCGCAGGTGACTCCCTTGGTGGCGTAAGTAGTGGGGCGTCGTCAAGCAAATTCTGACTCCCAACAGCAAAGGGCCTATGTGGTCCGAGTTGGTAGGGGACCGGGGGGTAACCGATTCCCCTCGCGCCATCTGATCCAAGAGCAGGGACAGCTGGTCACCGTAATCGTCGGATTCCTCTCCCGGTGGCTGACCTTGGTCGAGGTTTTTCTCTTTCCTCGTGCGTTTGCGCTGGGTGCTGACCCAGGGGGTAGCGCTGGAGTCTCAGGGGTTTTGTCCTTCGGCGGTAAGGATGTTTTGCAGGTCTTGGGATGAGGATACCTCTGGTTCTGTTTGGATACCGGCATCCAGGCAGGCCCCGGCAACTGTTGGATCGAGCCGAGAACGAAGAGAAGTGGTTGGGATGGATGGCCTTCCGGCGTCCCAGAGGTGGAGGGTTCCCAGAGGTGGAGGGTTCCTCCAAATCTTGTTCCAATCCTTGGATGTCAGGGTTTGTCGGTGGCGGATCTTCGTTTTGTGCGGGTGGTTTTACAGGTTCATATTCCTGGATTCTATTTTTCAATTTCTCTAGGGTTCTCAACGGAAAGCGAATTCTGACTCCCAACGCCGAAGGGCCTCTGTGGCCTGGGTTGGTGGGGGAGTGGGGGGAACCGATTCCCCTCGCGCCATCAGATCCAAGAGCAGGGACAGCTGGTCACCGTAATCGTCGGATTCCTCTCCCGGTGGCTGACCTTGGTCGAGGTTTTTCTCTTTACTCGTGCGGTAGCGCTGGAGTCTCAGGGGTTTTGTCCTTCGGCGGTAAGGATGTTTTGCAGGTCTTGGGATAAGGATTTACAGGTTTTACAGGTTTTACAGGTTTCACAGGTTTTCACAGGTTTTCACAGGTTTTCACAGGTTTCACAGGTTTCACTTTCTTAGGGTTCTCAACGGAAAGCGAATTCTGACTCCCAACGCCGAAGGGCCTCTGTGGCCCGGGTTGGTGGGGGAGTGGGGGGAACCAATTCCCCTCGCGCCATCAGATCCAAGAGCAGGGACAGCTGGTCACCGTAATGGTCGGATTCCTCTCCCGGTGGCTGACCTTGGTCGAGGTTTTTCTCTTTACTCGTGCGGTAGCGCTGGAGTCTCAGGGGTTTTGTCCTTCGGCGGTAAGCATGTTTTGCAGGTCTTGGGATGAGGTTTTACAGGTTTTACAGGTTCATATTCCTGGATTCTATTTTTCAATTTCTTAGGGTTCTCAACAGAAAGCGAATTCTGACTCCCAACGCCGAAGGGCCTCTGTGGCCCGGGTTGGTGGGGGAGTGGGGGGAACCGATTCCCCTCGCGCCATCAGATCCAAGAGCAGGGACAGCTGGTCACCGTAATCGCCGGATTCCTCTCCCGGTGGCTGACCTTGGTCAAGGTTTTTCTCTTTCCTCGTGCGTTTGCGCTGGGTGCTGACCCAGGGGGTAGCGCTGGAGTCTCAGGGGTTTTGTCCTTTGGCGGTAAGGATGTTTTGCAGGTCTTGGGATGGAATGAGGGCACCCAAGTTTGTTTGGCTTGGGGGTCTCAACGGAAAGCTTGCAGCTGAATTTGTGTAGGCAGAAGTCGGTTCTATGTTTATACGACCTTTCGTTGGGGAGTTACTGGCGAAAAACGTCGCCCATTGAGATTGCATTGTTGGAAGCAGCAGTCCATTAAAGTGACCACGAGATGGTGGTATTTACCGAGTAGAATAGCATTACTTTAAAGTGACCCCTAGTTGGCAGTACATAGCAAGTAGAAATAGCAGCCTCCCCCCTCCCTCACCCCCTGCCTTCCTCATTTGGGCCCAGCCTTCCACACCCCAGTCCCCGAGCCCCCCAGCCTTCTACATTTAGGCCCAGCCTCCCCCGTCCCACACCCCAGCCCCCCACTCCCTCGCCCCAGCCCCCCCAGCCTTCTTACACTTGTGCCCAACCTGTGGAGGGCAGTAATACGCCTTGGAGCGTTGAAACAAAAGAGGAAGAAGACAGACTGGCAGAGAATGGTGGTATCAACGGACCAGCTAACCGAAGGAAACATGAGTAGTCTGCGCTGCGCCGTTGGGTAAGTAGTCAACATAGATCTCGTTTGAATGTTTGGGTTAGGGTTTTAGGGCTATGGTTGGAGGAGGGTTTTAGGGCCGAGTTAGGGCTGGCTAGGGCGAGTTGGGGCCAGGGCTGGCTAGGGCGAGTTGGGGCCAGGGCTCTTTAGGGCTGGCTAGGGCGAGTTAGGGCGAGTTGGGGCCAGGGCTGGCTAGGGCGAGTTGGGGCTAGGGCGAGTTGGGGCCAGGGCTGGCTAGGGCGAGTTGGGGCCAGGGCTCTTTAGGGCTGGCTAGGGCTCGTTAGGGCCAGATATAAATTTGACCATCCATTTAACAGAATACTGAAGGATGTTGACGCTCAAGAATTTGGTCCCAACAGCTTAGACAAGGTAAGATTACAGTACAGCTGTTGAATGACACCAACATGGTTTAGTTATTCATTCATTTTCTATGTCTCTTATCCTCACTAGGGTGGGGGTATGCTGGAGCCTGATTTGGGGCGAGAGGCGGGGTACACCCTGGACCGGTGGCCAGCCAATCCCAGGGCACATACAGCGCATCCGGAAAGTATTCACAGCGCTTCACTTTTTCCACATTTTGTCAAGTTACAGCCTCATTCCAAATTGTATTAATTTAATCTCTTACCTCAAAATACTCCATTATGACAATGTGAAAAAGGTTATTATATTTCCAAATCATGTCCAATCAACTGAATTTACTGCAGGTGGACTCCAATTGAGTGTATAGTAGACACCAAAAGTCCAGAAGGAGGCGACTGGCACACTAGTGTGGGAAGTCCATACCTGCATGAGGAAAGTGGAAGTCAAAAAATAATCATTCTAATAATACGATTCCCAATTAAGGGAATAAATCCCAGGTCTTTGGTTTAGTTATGAAATGTTGAATTAATTTCACAGGTACCTCAACCTGTGGCTGTGTTGCGTTTTTGTGCACCGTCATCTGGAAGTAAATACAGCTTTAGTACAAATGCAGTGAAGCTGTTCTGGTTTGAAATAATGTTTTGTAGAAGATGTGTTAAGATCATTTCATTCAAAGAAGGCCATCTTAAAAAAAATACTACACAATCATATTAGAAAAGTGGTGTAGGTGGTAGCTTAAATCATGTAAATATTACTTATAAATTGCTCCAAATAAAGTCAGGGAAAACTAGTTAAACAATCCTGAAAAGCGAGTACATTTATATGGATTTTGAAGTAGATTCAAAGGTAGTTTGGGGTCAAATTTACTAGCAAAGAGTACCTCTTTCATTCAAAAAAAGTAAATTTGACCAGAGTATTTCCCAAGGAAAAGTTGCTTGGGAATTGTGCGTGCAAATTGTTACCTAGCTTTTCTCAAGTAAATGGCACTCCAAATTTTTTTTCAGTGTACTGCCCAGTGGACCGCGACCTCCTCCAGCTGTTTTTGGGAGTTCTTTTGTCTCTGGACTGCTCCATGGTATGCCTTCTGCCCCCATCGCCTTGCTTTTCCTTTTTTGGACTGCACTAATGAATACAGATATTCTGGCTGCCACATGAATTACATGTGCAGCATTCTCCATCCATTTAACAGAATACTGAAGGATGTTGACGCTCAAGAATTTGGTCCCAACAGCTTAGACAAGGTAAGATTACAGTACAGCTGTTGAATGACACCAACATGGTTTAGGTTATTCTATGCTTTACAGTGTCAAAACCTTTTTTCAAGTCGAAGATTGGTTTGAAATTGGAAACGGACAAGGATCTACGTTCTTATATATTGAATGACAGCTGATGCCTTCCATACACAAGGAAAAACTGCCGCAGAAATTGAGAGAGTGAGATTTGTGGTTACAGGAGTTATTGATGTACAATTGAGTTCTTTCAACATAAAAGTATCAATGCCCAATCTGCATCTTTTGTTTTAGAATATTTAATCCTTAATCCATTTGTAGAAAGCTTGCTGGCCACAGTAAAGTAGCAACTCGTCACATTATGAATACATGTACCAGATGATAAATGATGAGTTTTGTTGCTCCATCAGGTTACATCTGGAGGTGTTTGATAAAGACATGGACATGAAGGATGACTTTATGGGAAGGTACTGCTTCCAGTACACATTAGTAGTGTTGTTATTATCGATACTGTCACATACTGCAACTGCTTGATAATACTGCTTACTACCTCCAGCGCAGCGATGCCAGTATTGAGAAGAGCACCGCCATCCTCCTTTATCTACACTTTATTGTCCGATTCACAAGAAAAATTATGTCACACACTTACAGTATATTAAAGACAGGTTGTAGAATTTGATATGGTTGGAATCATTTAGAACATTCATGTAGAACGCAAATGATATTAAATATATATGTATAAATATCAAATATTGCAGTGTAAATAAATAAAAATAAACATGAATTAGAGAAAAGAAATCCATTCCATTATCAAGTGGTTGAAATAATTGTCATGTTTCTCAACATGCAGGCTGAAGGTCAAACTGAAGGACATAATTGATTCTCAGTACACGGATCAGGTATGGAAACGGCTTATATTATTGTCATTGAATTGTTCAAGCATTCAAAGGATTGTGTGTGTTTTATGTATCAGTGTATCAGTACACGCTCAGTGATGTCAAGTCAGGTCGCGTTCACCTGATCCTGGAATGGCTTCCAACAGCCTCGGAGGCAGACCAACTGGATAAGGGGGGTGCTTCCAGAAGAAGAAAAAGCGTACTAATGCTTCATTCAACTATAAAAAATACTAATATCGAACCATTCTCTTCAGATTCTCAAGTTCTACTCCAGGCAGTCCTACCAGAACAAAGCCGTTCCATCTGTGGGACTTTTGTTTGTCTTCATCGAACAAGCAGATGGTTTACCAGTAAGTGAGTCGAGGAGGTACTGAGGAGGCATGATCTGTGTTTTATTATGACCCATGTGGCGTGTCAACAGGTGGAAAAGAGTGGAAAAGAGCCAAAAGTGGGAGCGGATATGCTTCTTGGAAAAACATCCCACAAAACTACTGTGAGACTACTAAGCGTGGCAACTAGCCAAATAATAACCAGGGTATTGGCATCCGGGACTAACACGTCCATCTTTGCTGTAGGTGTGTGATCGCACGACATCACCTCAGTGGAATGAGGCGTTCTGCTTCCTGGTTCATGACCCTAGAGAAGAGAATGTTGTTGTCAAGGTAAGTTAACAATATTATTTTTAGTATTTCCACCATGTGATATCAACAAACTTGACTTGTATTACTACCTTTACACTTTGTTTCTCCAGCTCTCTCACAGCTGGACGTTGCCCATGGGTTCCTTAGTCGTCCCAATCAGAGAGCTGCTCTCGGAACCAGAACTGGTCCTGGATCAGTGGTTCCATCTGGATGGCGCCTCCCCAGAGAGTCAGATTCTTCTTCGAGCTGAACTCAAGGTAGGCGATCTCTCATTCTAGTCTTAACTCGCACCAGACTTCACATGCAATTGTTGCAGATGCTGATTCCGAGCAAATGTCCTCGTGGTGATCATGAGGCTAAATTCACTTCCAAAGACTCCGACCGCTCGACTGAGCAGCAGAAACGGGAGGCAGATGTGATGCAAAAGTGAGCGCTGCGTATATCCAAGCACACTAGTCTCAGGTCTTATTTGGTTTTCATGCTACATTGGGTTCTTAGGTCAAGTTTGGTGGACACTCCGGTAGAAACTCTTTTCTATGTCTTATCCTCACTAGGGTTGGGGTATGCTGGAGCCTGATTTGGGGCGAGAGGCGGGGTACACCCTGGACCGGTGGCCAGCCAATCCCAGGGCACATACAGTGCATCCGGAAAGTATTCACAGCGCTTCACTTTTTCCACATTTTGTCAAGTTACAGCCTCATTCCAAATTGTATTAATTTAATCTCTTACCTCAAAATACTCCACTCCACTAATGAACTGCACTAATGAATACAGATATTCTTGCTGCCACATGAATTACATGTGCAGCATTTTTGGTAGGTTGAGCGTTGTTGCGCTTCCACCTGAATTGGCATCAGCTGTTGGGGCTCGATTGCGAGGCGGTGCCAGGGTTATTGATGGGTCTTGGCGTCACCGGGGCGCTCATTGTTCCTTGCTGTTCACCTGTCGAGGCTGTGTTGGCGCGCTCCGGTGGCGGGCTCTGGTCTGTCGTGCCATCAGCAGCGTATGTGAAAGGTAGGCATAAAATTACTGGGCGTGTACCGGTGACGGTGCATCATGTGACCGCAGCCATGGTTGTTTTAATTTGCAGCGGGGTTGGTTGTTGAGGACCTGGCGTGCATTTTGGAGGGCTTGCAGGAAGTGCAGTGTCAGCCTCTTGAGGCTAGGATTGCACTGGCTGTGTGTTAAGCTACCTTTGCTCCGGTAAGCTGCCGATGCTTTAAACAAGCAGAAAGCTAACTTTAGCACCACATGTTGTCTGTCTCAAAGTTAAATGATCTGGTTAGATAATTATTTTTCTTTTTTGTGGTTAGCACAGAGAGGTTGTCACGTTCCGGCTTGGGAGCTTTACGGCACGACCCCAGGATGCAGAGATGAGGACCCAATAGCAGGTAAAAAGGCATTTATTGTTGATACTATGCAGCAGACCAACGCACTAGCATGTTCAACAGAGAAAACAACATCAATGACCCAACAAAGAAAGGAGCGCGCACCTGAACCAAATAGGCATCACAAATAATGAGAAACAGGTGCGGGAGATAATGGACATCAACTGAAAACACAGCAGAGCAACACAGGAAGGAAATACAAAACAAGGGCATGAACGAGGAACTGAGGAAAACTAAGAGCTGTCACAAGGGGGTGACAGACGTTAAACTATTTGTTGGCAAATTCAGGTTCAACATTCAGTGTGTGTGTAAAATGTTGCAGATTGAATAGTTTAACAGGCTAACACACATAATATTGTTTGAAGCAATGTCGGTTCATATTCAGGTTCATATTCCTGGATTCTATTTTTCAATTTCTCTAGGGTTCTCAACGGAAAGCGAATTCTGACTCCCAATGCCGAAGGGCCTCTGTGGCCTGGGTTGGTGGGGGAGTGGGGGGAACCGATTCCCCTCGCGCCATCAGATCCAAGAGCAGGGACAGCTGGTCACCGTAATCGTCGGATTCCTCTCCCGGTGGCTGACCTTGGTCGAGGTTTTTCTCTTTCCTCGTGCGGTAGCGCTGGAGTCTCAGGGGTTTTGTCCTTCGGCGGTAAGGATGTTTTGCAGGTCTTGGGATGAGGATTTACAGGTTTTACAGGTTTTACAGGGTTCACAGGGTTCATATTCCTGGATTCTATTTTTCAATTTCTTAGGGTTCTCAACGGAAAGCGAATTCTGACTCCCAACGCCGAAGGGCCTCTGTGGCCTGGGTTGGTGGGGGAGTGGGGGGAACCGATTCCCCTCGCGCCATCAGATCCAAGAGCAGGGACAGCTGGTCACCGTAATCGTCGGATTCCTCTCCCGGTGGCTGACCTTGGTCGAGGTTTTTCTCTTTCCTCGTGCGGTAGCGCTGGAGTCTCAGGGGTTTTGTCCTTCGGCGGTAAGGATGTTTTGCAGGTCTTGGGATGAGGATTTACAGGTTTTACAGGTTTTACAGGGTTCACAGGGTTCATATTCCTGGATTCTATTTTTCAATTTCTCTAGGGTTCTCAACGGAAAGCGAATTCTGACTCCCAACGCCGAAGGGCCTCTGTGGCCTGGGTTGGTGGGGGAGTGGGGGGAACCGATTCCCCTCGCGCCATCAGATCCAAGAGCAGGGACAGCTGGTCACCGTAATCGTCGGATTCCTCTCCCGGTGGCTGACCTTGGTCGAGGTTTTTCTCTTTACTCGTGCGGTAGCGCTGGAGTCTCAGGGGTTTTGTCCTTCGGCGGTAAGGATGTTTTGCAGGTCTTGGGATAAGGTTTTACAGGTTTTACAGGTTTTACAGGTTTTACAGGTTTTACAGGTTTCACAGGTTTCACAGGTTTCACAGGTTTTACAGGTTTTACAGGTTTTACAGGTTTTACAGGTTTTACAGGTTTTACAGGTTTTACAGGTTTCACAGGTTTCACAGGTTTCACAGGTTTCACAGGTTTCACAGGTTTCACAGGTTTCACAGGTTTCAATTTCTTAGGGTTCTCAACGGAAAGCGAATTCTGACTCCCAACGCCGAAGGGCCTCTGTGGCCCGGGTTGGTGGGGGAGTGGGGGGAACCAATTCCCCTCGCGCCATCAGATCCAAGAGCAGGGACAGCTGGTCACCGTAATGGTCGGATTCCTCTCCCGGTGGCTGACCTTGGTCGAGGTTTTTCTCTTTACTCGTGCGGTAGCGCTGGAGTCTCAGGGGTTTTGTCCTTCGGCGGTAAGCATGTTTTGCAGGTCTTGGGATGAGGTTTTACAGGTTTTACAGGTTCAGATTCCTGGATTCTATTTTTCAATTTCTTAGGGTTCTCAACAGAAAGCGAATTCTGACTCCCAACGCCGAAGGGCCTCTGTGGCCCGGGTTGGTGGGGGAGTGGGGGGAACCGATTCCCCTCGCGCCATCAGATCCAAGAGCAGGGACAGCTGGTCACCGTAATCGCCGGATTCCTCTCCCGGTGGCTGACCTTGGTCAAGGTTTTTCTCTTTCCTCGTGCGTTTGCGCTGGGTGCTGACCCAGGGGGTAGCGCTGGAGTCTCAGGGGTTTTGTCCTTTGGCGGTAAGGATGTTTTGCAGGTCTTGGGATGGAATGAGGGCACCCAAGTTTGTTTGGCTTGGGGGTCTCAACGGAAAGCTTGCAGCTGAATTTGTGTAGGCAGAAGTCGGTTCTATGTTTATACGACCTTTCGTTGGGGAGTTACTGGCGAAAAACGTCGCCCATTGAGATTGCATTGTTGGAAGCAGCAGTCCATTAAAGTGACCACGAGATGGTGGTATTTACCGAGTAGAATAGCATTACTTTAAAGTGACCCCTAGTTGGCAGTACATAGCAAGTAGAAATAGCAGCCTCCCCCCTCCCTCACCCCCTGCCTTCCTCATTTGGGCCCAGCCTTCCACACCCCAGTCCCCGAGCCCCCCAGCCTTCTACATTTAGGCCCAGCCTCCCCCATCCCACACCCCAGCCCCCCACTCCCTCGCCCCAGCCCCCCCAGCCTTCTTACACTTGTGCCCAACCTGTGGAGGGCAGTAATACGCCTTGGAGCGTTGAAACAAAAGAGGAAGAAGACAGACTGGCAGAGAATGGTGGTATCAACGGACCAGCTAACCGAAGGAAACATGAGTAGTCTGCGCTGCGCCGTTGGGTAAGTAGTCAACATAGATCTCGTTTGAATGTTTGGGTTAGGGTTTTAGGGCTATGGTTGGAGGAGGGTTTTAGGGCCGAGTTAGGGCTGGCTAGGGCGAGTTGGGGCCAGGGCTGGCTAGGGCGAGTTGGGGCCAGGGCTGGCTAGGGCGAGTTGGGGCTAGGGCGAGTTGGGGCCAGGGCTGGCTAGGGCGAGTTGGGGCCAGGGCTCTTTAGGGCTGGCTAGGGCTCGTTAGGGCCAGATATAAATTTGACCATCCATTTAACAGAATACTGAAGGATGTTGACGCTCAAGAATTTGGTCCCAACAGCTTAGACAAGGTAAGATTACAGTACAGCTGTTGAATGACACCAACATGGTTTAGTTATTCATTCATTTTCTATGTCTCTTATCCTCACTAGGGTGGGGGTATGCTGGAGCCTGATTTGGGGCGAGAGGCGGGGTACACCCTGGACCGGTGGCCAGCCAATCCCAGGGCACATACAGCGCATCCGGAAAGTATTCACAGCGCTTCACTTTTTCCACATTTTGTCAAGTTACAGCCTCATTCCCAATTGTATTAATTTAATCTCTTAGCTCAAAATACTCCATTATGACAATGTGAAAAAGGTTATTATATTTCCAAATCATGTCCAATCAACTGAATTTACTGCAGGTGGACTCCAATTGAGTGTATAGTAGACACCAAAAGTCCAGAAGGAGGCGACTGGCACACTAGTGTGGGAAGTCCATACCTGCATGAGGAAAGTGGAAGTCAAAAAATAATCATTCTAATAATACGATTCCCAATTAAGGGAATAAATCCCAGGTCTTTGGTTTAGTTATGAAATGTTGAATTAATTTCACAGGTACCTCAACCTGTGGCTGTGTTGCGTTTTTGTGCACCGTCATCTGGAAGTAAATACAGCTTTAGTACAAATGCAGTGAAGCTGTTCTGGTTTGAAATAATGTTTTGTAGAAGATGTGTTAAGATCATTTCATTCAAAGAAGGCCATCTTAAAAAATACTACACAATCATATTAGAAAAGTGGTGTAGGTGGTAGCTTAAATCATGTAAATATTACTTATAATTTGCTCCAAATAAAGTCAGGGAAAACTAGTTAAACAATCCTGAAAAGCGAGTACATTTATATGGATTTTGAAGTAGATTCAAAGGTAGTTTGGGGTCAAATTTACTAGCAAAGAGTACCTTTTTCATTCAAAAAAAGTAAATTTGACCAGAGTATTTCCCAAGGAAAAGTTGCTTGGGAATTGTGCGTGCAAATTGTTACCTAGCTTTTCTCAAGTAAATGGCACTCCAAATTTTTTTCAGTGTACTGCCCAGTGGACCGCGACCTCCTCCAGCTGTTTTTGGGAGTTCTTTTGTCTCTGGACTGCTCCATGGTATGCCTTCTGCCCCCATCGCCTTGCTTTTCCTTTTTTGGACTGCACTAATGAATACAGATATTCTGGCTGCCACATGAATTACATGTGCAGCATTCTCCATCCATTTAACAGAATACTGAAGGATGTTGACGCTCAAGAATTTGGTCCCAACAGCTTAGACAAGGTAAGATTACAGTACAGCTGTTGAATGACACCAACATGGTTTAGTTATTCATTCATTTTCTATGTCTCTTATCCTCACTAGGGTGGGGGTATGCTGGAGCCTGATTTGGGGCGAGAGGCGGGGTACACCCTGGACCGGTGGCCAGCCAATCCCAGGGCACATACAGCGCATCCGGAAAGTATTCACAGCGCTTCACTTTTTCCACATTTTGTCAAGTTACAGCCTCATTCCCAATTGTATTAATTTAATCTCTTACCTCAAAATACTCCATTATGACAATGTGAAAAAGTATTTTTTTTACTTTTTTGAATTTATTAAAAATAGAAAACAAAAAATCACATTTACATAAGTAGTCACAGCCTTTGCCATGAAGCTCAAAATTGAGCTCAGGTGCATCTTTTTTCCACTGATCATCCTTGAGATCTTTCTACAGCGTAATTGGAGTCCACCTGCAGTAAATTCAGTTGATTGGACATGATTTGGAAAATATAATAACTGTCTATATAAGGTCCCACAATATTTTCATCCAGGATATCTCTATATATTGCTGCATTCATTTTTCCTTCTATCCTGACTAGTCGAATAATGGGGGCCACTGTGCTCATTGGGACCTTCAAAGCAGCAGAAATGTTTCTGTATCCTTCCCCAGATTTGTGCCTCAAGACAATCCTGTCTCGCAGGTCTACAGACAGTTCTTTTGACTTCATGCTTGGCGTTTGTGCTCTGACATGCACAGTCAACTGTGGGACCTTATATAGACAGTTATTGTATTTCCAAATCATGTCCAATCAACTGAATTTACTGCAGGTGGACTCCAATTGAGCTGTAGAAAGATCTGTGAATACTTATGTAAATGTGATTTTTTTGGTTTTCTATTTTTAATATATTCAAAACATGAATGTAACATGACAAAATGTAGAAAAAGTGAAGCGCTGTGAATACTTTCCGGATGCACTGTACCTTCATGGAGACAAACGTGTGACGTCTCATGTAAGGTTAGTTGTTGTGACCTTTGACCCGTACTGTGCACTTTGCTTCCTCTGTCTTTCTTGTGGTTGGTTCAGGACTGAGCGATGACATCCTAGAGACTCATTTGGATCTCGACGTGGACCCCATGCTGTACGACTCTGCTGCAAACTCAGACGAGGATGTCGTGTACTCCAGCAGCCCTTTCACTGACTCTCAACTGTTGGACGTATCTTTGCTGCCGCCCGCTCTCTGACATCCCTGCTTTGGACATGGAGGATTGTCCTTGTCTTCAATTGCTGCTTGGAACCCCAGCCAAGCCCGCCTCACCCATGTGTGTGATGAAATGGCATTGTGTATATTATGCAATAAAAAATAAGTCAACTAAAGAGACCCACTCCAAAGGGCTGGCCTCTATGTGGTTTATATACGGTATGAATATATGGGTTGGTCAAGTAGTTCAAGGTGGAGGACAGCTGGGCTATGGTGGGTCCCGTGCCTGTATCTAGTGCGGTTAAAATAGAAGGGTGACCGAGCCAGAACCATGCCGAGGGCAAAGGAGTAGCCCCAAGGAAACCCCTCACCCCCTCCACACCCAATTGTAGACCAGCCCCCAAGGTTCCTAACGCAGCAGGGAGGATACTTAATAGGTATCATAGCTACATGACAACCTTCCCTCAATCGTTGGAACAAAGTGACAATTTGAAATCACTGCAGTACTGCCATAACGCCACTAGGTGACAGCATTGCTCCGCTAACACCCTCATAACTCCGAGTTAACTCCCAAGACCCAAAGTTTCCACCGTTTTGGGAAATGTGGTGCGTAAATCCGTGTAAAAATTGGCCATGAAGCTCAAGCATGCGACGAAACGATGAACATGCACACTGTAAGAAGGCGAATAGATGTTACACGCATTATTTTCATGATTTCTGCTTTTCCATCAACTATTTGTTTTTAGTAGAGATGGTGAAATGAGCCCGAAGCCTCGAAGTGTGTCAAGTCTTCCTGAGTCACACTGCTTCCAAATGGTGACCATTTCATCACGTGACCGCTGACGTCATGAGCATCTTATGTCACAGCGCGCATTGAAACGGACTGGTTATTTTGGCGCTAACTTGTGCATATAATGACCACCAAGCAATTGAACTGTTAATGACATGAACTAATTAAAGCATTTTTGTTTGTAATGGCGATCTGTCTTTCACTCGTTGTAGCGAGATTGCTTTGCCTTCCTTCTTCCACCAGATGTCGCTAATATTGCCTTTGACGGAGACAACGCTCCCAATGTGTTCCGGGACAATGTGAAGGACAACAAAGCTCAAGTTTTCATCTTCCGAGTACACTCGGACGTTAGGAACACACCATTTCCAGCACATGCATATTTCAACTGCTAAACACATTGCTAGACAGTAGAGTGGGATGAATGCCAATAGTGAACTTTTACTGCAACTATGAAGGATGGCCATCTTGAATTGGATGTATAAGTGTTGGATTATTTACCGGTAAATTTTGTAAAGTGGACTGACATGTTGCTACATGTTTCTGGCCTGAAAGGGCCAGCCTTAGAGGGCCAGCCTTAAAGGGCCAGCCTTAAAGGGCCAGCCTTAAAGGCCCAGCTTAAAGGGCCAGCCTTAGAGGGTCAGCTTTAAAGGGCCAGCTTAAAGGGCCAGCCTTATAGGGCCAGCCTTAGAGGGCCAGCCTTAAAGGGCCAGCCTTAGAGGGCCAGCCTTAAAGGCCCAGCTTAAA
Organism: Doryrhamphus excisus; assembly: GCF_037039965.1. Classification (NCBI taxonomy): domain Eukaryota; kingdom Metazoa; phylum Chordata; class Actinopteri; order Syngnathiformes; family Syngnathidae; genus Doryrhamphus; species Doryrhamphus excisus. The sequence continues at coordinate 39,202 of NW_027621866.1, read as the reverse complement.
GGGCCAGCCTTAAAGGGCCAGCCTTAGAGGGCCAGCCTTAAAGGCCCAGCTTAAAGGGCCAGCCTTAAAGGGCCAGCTTAAAGGGCCAGCCTTAGAGGGTCAGCTTTAAAGGGCCAGCTTAAAGGGCCAGCCTTATAGGGCCAGCTTAAAGGGCCAGCCTTAGAGGGCCAGCCTTAAAGGGCAAGCCTTAAAGGGCCAGCCTTAGAGGGCCAGCCTTAGAGGGCCAGCTTAAAGGGCCAGCCTTAGAGGGCCAGCTTAAAGGGCCAGCCTTAAGGGGCCAGCTTAAAGGGCCAGCCTTAAAGGGCCAGCCTTAAAGGGCCAGCTTAAAGGGCCAGCCTTAAAGGGCCAGCTTAAAGGGCCAGCCTTAAAGGGCCAGCCTTAAAGGGCCAGCTTAAAGGGCCAGCCTTAAAGGGCCAGCTTAAAGGGCCAGCCTTAAAGGGCAAGCCTTAAAGGGCCAGCCTTAAAGGGCCAGCTTAAAGGGCCAGCCTTAAAGGGCCAGCTTAAAGGGCCAGCCTTAAAGGGCAAGCCTTAAAGGGCCAGCCTTAAAGGGCCAGCCTTAGAGGGCCAGCTTAAAGGGCCAGCCTTAGAGGGCCAGCTTAAAGGGCCAGCCTTAAGGGGCCAGCTTAAAGGGCCAGCCTTAAAGGGCCAGCCTTAAAGGGCCAGTCCTAAAGGGCCAGCCTTAGAGGGCCAGCCTTAAAGGGCCAGCTTAAAGGGCCAGCCTTAAAGGGCCAGCCTTAAAGGGCCAGCCTTAAAGGGCCAGCTTAAAGGGCCAGCCTTAAAGGGCCAGCTTAAAGGGCCAGCCTTAAAGGGCCAGCCTTAGAGGGCCAGCTTAAAGGGCCAGCCTTAAAGGGCCAGCTTAAAGGGCCAGCCTTAGAGGGCCAGCTTAAAGGGCCAGCCTTAAAGGGCCAGCTTAAAGGGCCAGCCTTAGAGGGCCAGCTTAAAGGGCCAGCCTTAAAGGGCCAGCTTAAAGGGCCAGCTTAAAGGGCCAGCCTTAGAGGGCCAGCCTTAAGGGGCCAGCTTAAAGGGCCAGCTTAAAGGGCCAGCCTTAGATGGCCAGCTTAAAGGGCCAGCCTTAGAGGGCCAGCTTAAAGGGCCAGCCTTAAGGGGCCAGCTTAAAGGGCCAGCCTTAAAGGGCCAGCCTTAAAGGGCCAGCTTAAAGGGCCAGCCTTAGAGGGCCAGCCTTAAGGGGCCAGCTTAAAGGGCCAGCTTAAAGGGCCAGCCTTAGATGGCCAGCTTAAAGGGCCAGCCTTAGAGGGCCAGCTTAAAGGGCCAGCCTTAAGGGGCCAGCTTAAAGGGCCAGCCTTAAAGGGCCAGCCTTAAAGGGCCAGCCTTAAAGGGCCAGCCTTAGAGGGCCAGCCTTAAAGGGCCAGCCTTAGAGCGCCAGCTTAAAGGGCCAGCCTTAAAGGGCCAGCCTTAGAGGGCCAGCCTTAGAGGGCCAGCTTAAAGGGCCAGCCTTAAAGGGCCAGCCTTAAAGGGCCAGCTTTAAAGGGCCAGCCATAAAGGGCCAGCTTAAAGGGCCAGCCTTAAAGGGCCAGCCTTAAAGGGCCAGCCTTAAAGGGCCAGCCTTAGAGGGCCAGCTTAAAGGGCCAGCCTTAGAGGGCCAGCTTAAAGGGCCAGCCTTAAGGGGCCAGCCTTAGAGGGCCAGCTTTACAGGGCCAGCTTAAAGGGCCAGCCTTAAGGGGCCAGCTTAAAGGGCCAGCCTTAAAGGGCCAGCTTAAAGGGCCAGCTTAAAGGGCCAGCCTTAAAGGGCCAGCTTAAAGGGCCAGCCTTAAAGGGCCAGCCTTAAAGGGCCAGCTTAAAGGGCCAGCCTTAAAGGGCCAGCCTTAAAGGGCCAGCTTAAAGGGCCAGCCTAAAGGGCCAGCCTTAGAGGGCCAGCTTAAAGGGCCAGCCTTAAGGGGCCAGCTTAAAGGGCCAGCCTTAAAGGGCCAGCCTTAAAGGGCCAGTCTTAAAGGGCCAGCCTTAGAGGGCCAGCCTTAAAGGGCCAGCTTAAAGGGCCAGCCTTAGAGGGCCAGCTTAAAGGGCCAGCCTTAAGGGGCCAGCTTAAAGGGCCAGCCTTAAAGGGCCAGCTTAAAGGGCCAGCCTTAAAGGGCCAGCCTTAAAGGGCCAGCTTAAAGGGCCAGCCTTAAAGGGCCAGCTTAAAGGGCCAGCCTTAAAGGGCAAGCCTTAAAGGGCCAGCCTTAAAGGGCCAGCCTTAGAGGGCCAGCTTAAAGGGCCAGCCTTAGAGGGCCAGCTTAAACAGCCAGCCTTAAGGGGCCAGCTTAAAGGGCCAGCCTTAAAGGGCCAGTCTTAAAGGGCCAGCCTTAGAGGACCAGCCTTAAAGGGCCAGCTTAAAGGGCCAGCTTAAAGGGCCAGCCTTAAGGGGGAGGGCTTAAAGGGCCAGCCTTAAAGGGCCTGCCTTAAAGGGCCAGCTTTAAAGGGCCAGCTTAAAGGGCCAGCCTTAAAGGGCCAGCCTTAAAGGGCCAGCTTAAGGGGCCAGCCTTAAGGGGCCAGCTTAAAGGGCCAGCCTTAAAGGGCAAGCCTTAAAGGGCCAGCCTTAGAGGGCCAGCTTAAAGGGCCAGCCTTAGAGGGCCTGCTTAAAGGGCCAGCCTTAAGGGGCAGGCTTAAAGGGCCAGCCTTAAAGGGCCAGCCTTAAAGGGCCAGCTTAAAGGGCCAGCCTTAAAGGGCCAGCTTAAAGGGCCAGCCTTAAAGGGCCAGCTTAAAGGGCCGGCCTTAAAGGGCCAGCCTTAAGGGGCCAGTTTAAAGGGCCAGCTTAAAGGGCCAGCCTTAGAGGGCCAGCTTAAAGGGCCAGCCTTAAGGGGCCAGCTTAAAGGGCCAGCCTTAAAGGGCAAGCCTTAAAGGGCCAGCCTTAGAGGGCCAGCTTAAAGAGCCAGCCTTAGAGGGCCAGCTTAAAGGGCCAGCCTTAAGGGGCCAGCTTAAAGGGCCAGCCTCAAAGGGCCAGCCTTAAAGGGCCAGCTTAAAGGGCCAGCCTCAAAGGGCCAGCCTTAAAGGGCCAGCTTAAAGGGCCAGCCTTAAAGGGCCAGCCTTAAGGGGCCAGCCTTAAAGGGCCAGCCTTAAAGGGCCAGCCTTAAGGGACCAGCTTAAAGGGCCAGCCTTAAAGGGCCAGTCTTAAAGGGCCAGCCTTAGAGGGCCAGCCTTAAAGGGCCAGCTTAAAGGGCCAGCCTTAAAGGGCCAGCTTAAAAGGCCAGCCTTAAAGGGCCAGCTTAAAGGGCCAGCCTTAGATGGCCAGCCTTAAGGGGCCAACTTAAAGGGCCAGCCTTAAAGGGCCAGCCTTAAAGGGCCAGCCTTAAAGGGCCAGCCTTAAAGGGCCAGCCTTAAAGGGCCAGCTTAAAGGGCCAGCTTAAAGGGCCAGCCTTAGAGGGCCAGCTTAAAGGGCCAGCCTTAAGGGGCCAGCTTAAAGGGCCAGCCTTAAAGGGCAAGCCTTAAAGGGCCAGCCTTAGAGGGCCAGCCTTAGAGGGCCAGCTTAAAGGGCCAGCCTTAGAGGGCCAGCTTAAAGGGCCAGCCTTAAGGGGCCAGCTTAAAGGGCCAGCCTCAAAGGGCCAGCCTTAAAGGGCCAGCTTAAAGGGCCAGCCTTAAAGGGCCAGCTTAAAGGGCCAGCCTTAAAGGGCCAGCCTTAAAGGGCCAGCTTAAAGGGCCAGCCTTAAAGGGCAAGCCTTAAAGGGCCAGCTTAAAGGGCCAGCCTTAAAGGGCCAGCTTAAAGGGCCAGCCTTAAAGGGCAAGCCTTAAAGGGCCAGCCTTAAAGGGCCAGCCTTAGAGGGCCAGCTTAAAGGGCCAGCCTTAGAGGGCCAGCTTAAACAGCCAGCCTTAAGGGGCCAGCTTAAAGGGCCAGCCTTAAAGGGCCAGTCTTAAAGGGCCAGCCTTAGAGGACCAGCCTTAAAGGGCCAGCTTAAAGGGCCAGCTTAAAGGGCCAGCCTTAAGGGGGAGGGCTTAAAGGGCCAGCCTTAAAGGGCCTGCCTTAAAGGGCCAGCTTTAAAGGGCCAGCTTAAAGGGCCAGCCTTAAAGGGCCAGCCTTAAAGGGCCAGCTTAAGGGGCCAGCCTTAGAGGGCCAGCTTAAAGGGCCAGCCTTAGAGGGCCTGCTTAAAGGGCCAGCCTTAAGGGGCAGGCTTAAAGGGCCAGCCTTAAAGGGCCAGCCTTAAAGGGCCAGCTTAAAGGGCCAGCCTTAAAGGGCCAGCTTAAAGGGCCAGCCTTAAAGGGCCAGCTTAAAGGGCCGGCCTTAAAGGGCCAGCCTTAAGGGGCCAGTTTAAAGGGCCAGCTTAAAGGGCCAGCCTTAGAGGGCCAGCTTAAAGGGCCAGCCTTAAGGGGCCAGCTTAAAGGGCCAGCCTTAAAGGGCAAGCCTTAAAGGGCCAGCCTTAGAGGGCCAGCTTAAAGGGCCAGCCTTAGAGGGCCAGCTTAAAGGGCCAGCCTTAAGGGGCCAGCTTAAAGGGCCAGCCTCAAAGGGCCAGCCTTAAAGGGCCAGCTTAAAGGGCCAGCCTCAAAGGGCCAGCCTTAAAGGGCCAGCTTAAAGGGCCAGCCTTAAAGGGCCAGCTTAAAGGGCCAGCCTTAAAGGGCCAGCCTTAAAGGGCCAGCTTAAAGGGCCAGCTTTAAAGGGCCAGCTTAAAGGGCCAGCCTTAAAGGGCCAGCCTTAAAGGGCCAGCCTTAAAGGGCCAGCCTTAGAGGGCCAGCTTAAAGGGCCAGCCTTAAGGGGCCAGCTTAAAGGGCCAGCTTAAAAGGCCAGCCTTAGAGGGCCAGCTTAAAGGGCCAGCCTAAAGGGGCCAGCTTAAAGGGCCAGCCTTAAAGGGCAAGCCTTAAAGGGCCAGCCTTAGAGGGCCAGCTTAAAGGGCCAGCCTTAAGGGGCCAGCCTTAAAGGGCCAGCCTTAAAGGGCCAGCCTTAAGGGACCAGCTTAAAGGGCCAGCCTTAAAGGGCCAGTCTTAAAGGGCCAGCCTTAGAGGGCCAGCCTTAAAGGGCCAGCTTAAAGGGCCAGCCTTAAAGGGCCAGCTTAAAAGGCCAGCCTTAAAGGGCCAGCTTAAAGGGCCAGCCTTAGATGGCCAGCCTTAAGGGGCCAACTTAAAGGGCCAGCCTTAAAGGGCCAGCCTTAAAGGGCCAGCCTTAAAGGGCCAGCCTTAAAGGGCCAGCCTTAAAGGGCCAGCTTAAAGGGCCAGCTTAAAGGGCCAGCCTTAGAGGGCCAGCTTAAAGGGCCAGCCTTAAGGGGCCAGCTTAAAGGGCCAGCCTTAAAGGGCAAGCCTTAAAGGGCCAGCCTTAGAGGGCCAGCCTTAGAGGGCCAGCTTAAAGGGCCAGCCTTAGAGGGCCAGCTTAAAGGGCCAGCCTTAAGGGGCCAGCTTAAAGGGCCAGCCTCAAAGGGCCAGCCTTAAAGGGCCAGCTTAAAGGGCCAGCCTTAAAGGGCCAGCTTAAAGGGCCAGCCTTAAAGGGCCAGCCTTAAAGGGCCAGCTTAAAGGGCCAGCTTTAAAGGGCCAGCTTAAAGGGCCAGCCTTAAAGGGCAAGCCTTAAAGGGCCAGCCTTAAAGGGCCAGCCTTAGAGGGCCAGCTTAAAGGGCCAGCCTTAGAGGGCCAGCTTAAAGGGCCAGCCTTAAGGGGCCAGCTTAAAGGGCCAGCCTTAAAGGGCCAGCCTTAAAGGGCCAGTCTTAAAGGGCCAGCCTTAGAGGGCCAGCCTTAAAGGGCCAGCCTTAAAGGGCCAGCCTTAAAGGGCCAGCCTTAGAGGGCCAGCCTTAAAGGGCCAGCTTTAAAGGGCCAGTCTTAAAGGGCCAGCCTTAGAGGGCCAGCCTTAAAGGGCCAGCTTAAAGGGCCAGCCTTAAAGGGCCAGCTTAAAGGGCCGGCCTTAAAGGGCCAGCCTTAAAGGGCCAGCTTAAAGGGCCAGCCTTAAAGGGCCAGCTTAAAGGGCCAGCCTTAGAGGGCCAGCCTTAAGGGGCCAGCTTAAAGGGCCAGCCTTAAAGGGCCAGCCTTAGAGGGCCAGCTTAAAGGGCCAGCCTTAAGGGGCCAGCTTAAAGGGCCAGCCTTAAAGGGCCAGCCTTAGATGGCCAGCTGAAAGGGCCAGCCTTAGAGGGCCAGCTTAAAGGGCAAGCCTTAAGGGGCCAGCTTAAAGGGCCAGCCTTAAAGGGCCAGCCTTAAAGGGCCAGTCTTAAAGGGCCAGCCTTAGAGGGCCAGCTTTAAAGGGCCAGCTTAAAGGGCCAGCCTTAAAGGGCCAGCCTTAAAGGGCCAGGTTAAAGGGCCAGCCTTAGAGGGCAAGCCTTAAGGGGCCAGCTTAAAGGGCCAGCCTTATAGGGCCAGCCTTAAAGGGCCAGCTTAAAGGGCCAGCCTTAAAGGGCCAGCTTAAAGGGCCAGCCTTAAAGGGCCAGCTTAAAGGGCCAGCCTTAAAGGGCCAGCCTTAAAGGGCCAGCTTAAAGGGCCAGCCTTAAAGGGCCAGCTTAAAGGGCCAGCCTTAAAGGGCAAGCCTTAAAGGGCCAGCCTTAAAGGGCCAGCCTTAAAGGGCCAGCTTAAAGGGCCAGCCTCAAAGGGCCAGCTTAAAGGGCCAGCCTTAAAGGGCCAGCTTAAAGGGCCAGCCTTAGAGGGCCAGCTTAAAGGGCCAGCCTTAAGGGGCCAGCTTAAAGGGCCAGCCTTAAAGGGCCAGCCTTAAAGGGCCAGTCTTAAAGGGCCAGCCTTAGAGGGCCAGCCTTAAAGGGCCAGCTTAAAGGGCCAGCCTTAAAGGGCCAGCCTTAGAGGGCCAGCTTAAAGGGCCAGCCTTAGAGGGCCAGCTTAAAGGGCCAGCCTTAAGGGGCCAGCTTAAAGGGCCAGCCTTAAAGGGCCAGCCTTAAGGGGCCAGCTTAAAGGGCCAGCCTTAAAGGGCCAGCCTTAAAGGGCCAGCTTAAAGGGCCAGCCTTAAAGGGCCAGCTTAAAGGGCCAGCCTTAAAGGGCCAGCTTAAAGGGCCGGCCTTAAAGGGCCAGCCTTAAGGGGCCAGCTTAAAGGGCCAGCTTAAAGGGCCAGCCTTAGAGGGCCAGCTTAAAGGGCCAGCCTTAAGGGGCCAGCTTAAAGGGCCAGCCTTAAAGGGCAAGCCTTAAAGGGCCAGCCTTAGAGGGCCAGCTTAAAGGGCCAGCCTTAGAGGGCCAGCTTAAAGGGCCAGCCTTAAGGGGCCAGCTTAAAGGGCCAGCCTCAAAGGGCCAGCCTTAAAGGGCCAGCTTAAAGGGCCAGCCTCAAAGGGCCAGCCTTAAAGGGCCAGCTTAAAGGGCCAGCCTTAAAGGGCCAGCTTAAAGGGCCAGCCTTAAAGGGCCAGCCTTAAAGGGCCAGCTTAAAGGGCCAGCTTTAAAGGGCCAGCTTAAAGGGCCAGCCTTAAAGGGCCAGCCTTAAAGGGCCAGCCTTAAAGGGCCAGCCTTAGAGGGCCAGCTTAAAGGGCCAGCCTTAAGGGGCCAGCTTAAAGGGCCAGCTTAAAGGGCCAGCCTTAGAGGGCCAGCTTAAAGGGCCAGCTTAAAGGGCCAGCCTTAAAGGGCAAGCCTTAAAGGGCCAGCCTTAGAGGGCCAGCTTAAAGGGCCAGCCTTAGAGGGCCAGCTTAAAGGGCCAGCCTTAAGGGGCCAGCCTTAAAGGGCCAGCCTTAAAGGGCCAGCCTTAAGGGACCAGCTTAAAGGGCCAGCCTTAAAGGGCCAGTCTTAAAGGGCCAGCCTTAGAGGGCCAGCCTTAAAGGGCCAGCTTAAAGGGCCAGCCTTAAAGGGCCAGCTTAAAAGGCCAGCCTTAAAGGGCCAGCTTAAAGGGCCAGCCTTAGATGGCCAGCCTTAAGGGGCCAACTTAAAGGGCCAGCTTAAAGGGCCAGCCTTAAAGGGCCAGCCTTAAAGGGCCAGCCTTAAAGGGCCAGCCTTAAAGGGCCAGCCTTAAAGGGCCAGCTTAAAGGGCCAGCTTAAAGGGCCAGCCTTAGAGGGCCAGCTTAAAGGGCCAGCCTTAAGGGGCCAGCTTAAAGGGCCAGCCTTAAAGGGCAAGCCTTAAAGGGCCAGCCTTAGAGGGCCAGCCTTAGAGGGCCAGCCTTAGAGGGCCAGCTTAAAGGGCCAGCCTTAGAGGGCCAGCTTAAAGGGCCAGCCTTAAGGGGCCAGCTTAAAGGGCCAGCCTCAAAGGGCCAGCCTTAAAGGGCCAGCTTAAAGGGCCAGCCTTAAAGGGCCAGCTTAAAGGGCCAGCCTTAAAGGGCCAGCCTTAAAGGGCCATCTTAAAGGGCCAGCCTTAAAGGGCAAGCCTTAAAGGGCCAGCCTTAAAGGGCCAGCCTTAAAGGGCCAGCTTAAAGGGCCAGCCTTAAAGGGCCAGCCTTAAAGGGCCAGCTTAAAGGGCCAGCCTTAAAGGGCCAGCTTAAAGGGCCAGCCTTAGAGGGCCAGCTTAAAGGGCCAGCCTTAAGGGGCCAGCTTAAAGGGCCAGCCTTAAAGGGCCAGCCTTAAAGGGCCAGTCTTAAAGGGCCAGCCTTAGAGGGCCAGCCTTAAAGGGCCAGCTTAAAGGGCCAGCCTTAGAGGGCCAGCTTAAAGGGCCAGCCTTAAGGGGCCAGCTTAAAGGGCCAGCCTTAAAGGGCCAGCTTAAAGGGCCAGCCTTAAAGGGCCAGCCTTAAAGGGCCAGCTTAAAGGGCCAGCCTTAAAGGGCCAGCTTAAAGGGCCAGCCTTAAATGGCAGGCCTTAAAGGGCCAGCCTTAAAGGGCCAGCCTTAGAGGGCCAGCTTAAAGGGCCAGCCTTAGAGGGCCAGCTTAAACAGCCAGCCTTAAGGGGCCAGCTTAAAGGGCCAGCCTTAAAGGGCCAGCCTTAAAGGGCCAGTCTTAAAGGGCCAGCCTTAGAGGACCAGCCTTAAAGGGCCAGCTTAAAGGGCCAGCTTAAAGGGCCGACTTAAGGGGGAGGGCTTAAAGGGCCAGCCTTAAAGGGCCTGCCTTAAAGGGCCAGCTTTAAAGGGCCAGCTTAAAGGGCCAGCCTTAAAGGGCCAGCCTTAAAGGGCCAGCTTAAAGGGCCAGCCTTAAGGGGCCAGCTTAAAGGGCCAGCCTTAAAGGGCAAGCCTTAAAGGGCCAGCCTTAGAGGGCCAGCTTAAAGGGCCAGCCTTAGAGGGCCTGCTTAAAGGGCCAGCCTTAAGGGGCCAGCTTAAAGGGCCAGCCTTAAAGGGCCAGCCTTAAAGGGCCAGCTTAAAGGGCCAGCCTTAAAGGGCCAGCTTAAAGGGCCAGCCTTAAAGGGCCAGCTTAAAGGGCCGGCCTTAAAGGGCCAGCCTTAAGGGGCCAGCTTAAAGGGCCAGCTTAAAGGGCCAGCCTTAGAGGGCCAGCTTAAAGGGCCAGCCTTAAGGGGCCAGCTTAAAGGGCCAGCCTTAAAGGGCAAGCCTTAAAGGGCCAGCCTTAGAGGGCCAGCTTAAAGGGCCAGCCTTAGAGGGCCAGCTTAAAGGGCCAGCCTTAAGGGGCCAGCTTAAAGGGCCAGCCTCAAAGGGCCAGCCTTAAAGGGCCAGCTTAAAGGGCCAGCCTTAAAGGGCCAGCTTAAAGGGCCAGCCTTGAAGGGCCAGCCTTAAAGGGCCAGCCTTAAAGGGCCAGCTTAAAGGGCCAGCTTTAAAGGGCCAGCTTAAAGGGCCAGCCTTAAAGGGCAAGCCTTAAAGGGCCAGCCTTAAAGGGCCAGCCTTAGAGGGCCAGCTTAAAGGGCCAGCCTTAGAGGGCCAGCTTAAAGGGCCAGCCTTAAGGGGGCAGCTTAAAGGGCCAGCCTTAAAGGGCCAGCCTTAAAGGGCCAGTCTTAAAGGGCCAGCCTTAGAGGGCCAGCCTTAAAGGGCCAGCCTTAAAGGGCCAGCCTTAAAGGGCCAGCCTTAGAGGGCCAGCCTTAAAGGGCCAGCTTTAAAGGGCCAGTCTTAAAGGGCCAGCCTTAGAGGGCCAGCCTTAAAGGGCCAGCTTAAAGGGCCAGCCTTAAAGGGCCAGCTTAAAGGGCCAGCCTTAGAGGGCCAGCTTAAAGGGCCAGCCTTAAGGGGCCAGCTTAAAGGGCCAGCCTTAAAGGGCCAGCTTAAAGGGCCAGCCTTAAAGGGCCAGCCTTAAAGGGCCAGCTTAAAGGGCCAGCCTTAAAGGGCCAGCTTAAAGGGCCAGCCTTAAAGGGCAAGCCTTAAAGGGCCAGCCTTAAAGGGCCAGCCTTAGAGGGCCAGCTTAAAGGGCCAGCCTTAGAGGGCCAGCTTAAACAGCCAGCCTTAAGGGGCCAGCTTAAAGGGCCAGCCTTAAAGGGCCAGCCTTAAAGGGCCAGTCTTAAAGGGCCAGCCTTAGAGGACCAGCCTTAAAGGGCCAGCTTAAAGGGCCAGCTTAAAGGGCCAGCCTTAAGGGGGAGGGCTTAAAGGGCCAGCCTTAAAGGGCCTGCCTTAAAGGGCCAGCTTTAAAGGGCCAGCTTAAAGGGCCAGCCTTAAAGGGCCAGCCTTAAAGGGCCATCTTAAAGGGCCAGCCTTAAGGGGCCAGCTTAAAGGGCCAGCCTTAAAGGGCAAGCCTTAAAGGGCCAGCCTTAGAGGGCCAGCTTAAAGGGCCAGCTTAAAGGGCCAGCCTTAGAGGGCCTGCTTAAAGGGCCAGCCTTAAGGGGCCAGCTTAAAGGGCCAGCCTTAAAGGGCCAGCCTTAAAGGGCCAGCTTAAAGGGCCAGCCTTAAAGGGCCAGCTTAAAGGGCCAGCCTTAAAGGGCCAGCTTAAAGGGCCGGCCTTAAAGGGCCAGCCTTAAGGGGCCAGCTTAAAGGGCCAGCTTAAAGGGCCAGCCTTAGAGGGCCAGCTTAAAGGGCCAGCCTTAAGGGGCCAGCTTAAAGGGCCAGCCTTAAAGGGCAAGCCTTAAAGGGCCAGCCTTAGAGGGCCAGCTTAAAGGGCCAGCCTTAGAGGGCCAGCTTAAAGGGCCAGCCTTAAGGGGCCAGCTTAAAGGGCCAGCCTCAAAGGGCCAGCCTTAAAGGGCCAGCTTAAAGGGCCAGCCTTAAAGGGCCAGCTTAAAGGGCCAGCCTTAAAGGGCCAGCCTTAAAGGGCCAGCTTAAAGGGCCAGCTTTAAAGGGCCAGCTTAAAGGGCCAGCCTTAAAGGGCAAGCCTTAAAGGGCCAGCCTTAAAGGGCCAGCCTTAGAGGGCCAGCTTAAAGGGCCAGCCTTAGAGGGCCAGCTTAAAGGGCCAGCCTTAAGGGGCCAGCTTAAAGGGCCAGCCTTAAAGGGCCAGCCTTAAAGGGCCAGTCTTAAAGGGCCAGCCTTAGAGGGCCAGCCTTAAAGGGCCAGCCTTAAAGGGCCAGCCTTAAAGGGCCAGCCTTAGAGGGCCAGCCTTAAAGGGCCAGCTTTAAAGGGCCAGTCTTAAAGGGCCAGCCTTAGAGGGCCAGCCTTAAAGGGCCAGCTTAAAGGGCCAGCCTTAAAGGGCCAGCTTAAAGGGCCGGCCTTAAAGGGCCAGCCTTAAAGGGCCAGCTTAAAGGGCCAGCCTTAAAGGGCCAGCTTAAAGGGCCAGCCTTAGAGGGCCAGCCTTAAGGGGCCAGCTTAAAGGGCCAGCCTTAAAGGGCCAGCCTTAGAGGGCCAGCTTAAAGGGCCAGCCTTAAGGGGCCAGCTTAAAGGGCCAGCCTTAAAGGGCCAGCCTTAGATGGCCAGCTGAAAGGGCCAGCCTTAGAGGGCCAGCTTAAAGGGCAAGCCTTAAGGGGCCAGCTTAAAGGGCCAGCCTTAAAGGGCCAGCCTTAAAGGGCCAGTCTTAAAGGGCCAGCCTTAGAGGGCCAGCTTTAAAGGGCCAGCTTAAAGGGCCAGCCTTAAAGGGCCAACCTTAAAGGGCCAGGTTAAAGGGCCAGCCTTAGAGGGCAAGCCTTAAGGGGCCAGCTTAAAGGGCCAGCCTTATAGGGCCAGCCTTAAAGGGCCAGCTTAAAGGGCCAGCCTTAAAGGGCCAGCTTAAAGGGCCAGCCTTAAAGGGCCAGCTTAAAGGGCCAGCCTTAAAGGGCCAGCCTTAAAGGGCCAGCTTAAAGGGCCAGCCTTAAAGGGCCAGCTTAAAGGGCCAGCCTTAAAGGGCAAGCCTTAAAGGGCCAGCCTTAAAGGGCCAGCCTTAAAGGGCCAGCTTAAAGGGCCAGCCTTAAAGGGCCAGCTTAAAGGGCCAGCCTTAAAGGGCCAGCTTAAAGGGCCAGCCTTAGAGGGCCAGCTTAAAGGGCCAGCCTTAAGGGGCCAGCTTAAAGGGCCAGCCTTAAAGGGCCAGCCTTAAAGGGCCAGTCTTAAAGGGCCAGCCTTAGAGGGCCAGCCTTAAAGGGCCAGCTTAAAGGGCCAGCCTTAAAGGGCCAGCCTTAGAGGGCCAGCTTAAAGGGCCAGCCTTAGAGGGCCAGCTTAAAGGGCCAGCCTTAAGGGGCCAGCTTAAAGGGCCAGCCTTAAAGGGCCAGCCTTAAGGGGCCAGCTTAAAGGGCCAGCCTTAAAGGGCCAGCCTTAAAGGGCCAGCTTAAAGGGCCAGCCTTAAAGGGCCAGCTTAAAGGGCCAGCCTTAAAGGGCCAGCTTAAAGGGCCGGCCTTAAAGGGCCAGCCTTAAGGGGCCAGCTTAAAGGGCCAGCTTAAAGGGCCAGCCTTAGAGGGCCAGCTTAAAGGGCCAGCCTTAAGGGGCCAGCTTAAAGGGCCAGCCTTAAAGGGCAAGCCTTAAAGGGCCAGCCTTAGAGGGCCAGCTTAAAGGGCCAGCCTTAGAGGGCCAGCTTAAAGGGCCAGCCTTAAGGGGCCAGCTTAAAGGGCCAGCCTCAAAGGGCCAGCCTTAAAGGGCCAGCTTAAAGGGCCAGCCTCAAAGGGCCAGCCTTAAAGGGCCAGCTTAAAGGGCCAGCCTTAAAGGGCCAGCTTAAAGGGCCAGCCTTAAAGGGCCAGCCTTAAAGGGCCAGCTTAAAGGGCCAGCTTTAAAGGGCCAGCTTAAAGGGCCAGCCTTAAAGGGCCAGCCTTAAAGGGCCAGCCTTAAAGGGCCAGCCTTAGAGGGCCAGCTTAAAGGGCCAGCCTTAAGGGGCCAGCTTAAAGGGCCAGCTTAAAGGGCCAGCCTTAGAGGGCCAGCTTAAAGGGCCAGCTTAAAGGGCCAGCCTTAAAGGGCAAGCCTTAAAGGGCCAGCCTTAGAGGGCCAGCTTAAAGGGCCAGCCTTAGAGGGCCAGCTTAAAGGGCCAGCCTTAAGGGGCCAGCCTTAAAGGGCCAGCCTTAAAGGGCCAGCCTTAAGGGACCAGCTTAAAGGGCCAGCCTTAAAGGGCCAGTCTTAAAGGGCCAGCCTTAGAGGGCCAGCCTTAAAGGGCCAGCTTAAAGGGCCAGCCTTAAAGGGCCAGCTTAAAAGGCCAGCCTTAAAGGGCCAGCTTAAAGGGCCAGCCTTAGATGGCCAGCCTTAAGGGGCCAACTTAAAGGGCCAGCTTAAAGGGCCAGCCTTAAAGGGCCAGCCTTAAAGGGCCAGCCTTAAAGGGCCAGCCTTAAAGGGCCAGCCTTAAAGGGCCAGCTTAAAGGGCCAGCTTAAAGGGCCAGCCTTAGAGGGCCAGCTTAAAGGGCCAGCCTTAAGGGGCCAGCTTAAAGGGCCAGCCTTAAAGGGCAAGCCTTAAAGGGCCAGCCTTAGAGGGCCAGCCTTAGAGGGCCAGCCTTAGAGGGCCAGCCTTAGAGGGCCAGCCTTAGAGGGCCAGCTTAAAGGGCCAGCCTTAGAGGGCCAGCTTAAAGGGCCAGCCTTAAGGGGCCAGCTTAAAGGGCCAGCCTCAAAGGGCCAGCCTTAAAGGGCCAGCTTAAAGGGCCAGCCTTAAAGGGCCAGCTTAAAGGGCCAGCCTTAAAGGGCCAGCCTTAAAGGGCCATCTTAAAGGGCCAGCCTTAAAGGGCAAGCCTTAAAGGGCCAGCCTTAAAGGGCCAGCCTTAAAGGGCCAGCTTAAAGGGCCAGCCTTAAAGGGCCAGCCTTAAAGGGCCAGCTTAAAGGGCCAGCCTTAAAGGGCCAGCTTAAAGGGCCAGCCTTAGAGGGCCAGCTTAAAGGGCCAGCCTTAAGGGGCCAGCTTAAAGGGCCAGCCTTAAAGGGCCAGCCTTAAAGGGCCAGTCTTAAAGGGCCAGCCTTAGAGGGCCAGCCTTAAAGGGCCAGCTTAAAGGGCCAGCCTTAGAGGGCCAGCTTAAAGGGCCAGCCTTAAGGGGCCAGCTTAAAGGGCCAGCCTTAAAGGGCCAGCTTAAAGGGCCAGCCTTAAAGGGCCAGCCTTAAAGGGCCAGCTTAAAGGGCCAGCCTTAAAGGGCCAGCTTAAAGGGCCAGCCTTAAATGGCAGGCCTTAAAGGGCCAGCCTTAAAGGGCCAGCCTTAGAGGGCCAGCTTAAAGGGCCAGCCTTAGAGGGCCAGCTTAAACAGCCAGCCTTAAGGGGCCAGCTTAAAGGGCCAGCCTTAAAGGGCCAGCCTTAAAGGGCCAGTCTTAAAGGGCCAGCCTTAGAGGACCAGCCTTAAAGGGCCAGCTTAAAGGGCCAGCTTAAAGGGCCGACTTAAGGGGGAGGGCTTAAAGGGCCAGCCTTAAAGGGCCTGCCTTAAAGGGCCAGCTTTAAAGGGCCAGCTTAAAGGGCCAGCCTTAAAGGGCCAGCCTTAAAGGGCCAGCTTAAAGGGCCAGCCTTAAGGGGCCAGCTTAAAGGGCCAGCCTTAAAGGGCAAGCCTTAAAGGGCCAGCCTTAGAGGGCCAGCTTAAAGGGCCAGCCTTAGAGGGCCTGCTTAAAGGGCCAGCCTTAAGGGGCCAGCTTAAAGGGCCAGCCTTAAAGGGCCAGCCTTAAAGGGCCAGCTTAAAGGGCCAGCCTTAAAGGGCCAGCTTAAAGGGCCAGCCTTAAAGGGCCAGCTTAAAGGGCCGGCCTTAAAGGGCCAGCCTTAAGGGGCCAGCTTAAAGGGCCAGCTTAAAGGGCCAGCCTTAGAGGGCCAGCTTAAAGGGCCAGCCTTAAGGGGCCAGCTTAAAGGGCCAGCCTTAAAGGGCAAGCCTTAAAGGGCCAGCCTTAGAGGGCCAGCTTAAAGGGCCAGCCTTAGAGGGCCAGCTTAAAGGGCCAGCCTTAAGGGGCCAGCTTAAAGGGCCAGCCTCAAAGGGCCAGCCTTAAAGGGCCAGCTTAAAGGGCCAGCCTTAAAGGGCCAGCTTAAAGGGCCAGCCTTGAAGGGCCAGCCTTAAAGGGCCAGCTTAAAGGGCCAGCTTTAAAGGGCCAGCTTAAAGGGCCAGCCTTAAAGGGCAAGCCTTAAAGGGCCAGCCTTAAAGGGCCAGCCTTAGAGGGCCAGCTTAAAGGGCCAGCCTTAGAGGGCCAGCTTAAAGGGCCAGCCTTAAGGGGGCAGCTTAAAGGGCCAGCCTTAAAGGGCCAGCCTTAAAGGGCCAGTCTTAAAGGGCCAGCCTTAGAGGGCCAGCCTTAAAGGGCCAGCCTTAAAGGGCCAGCCTTAAAGGGCCAGCCTTAGAGGGCCAGCCTTAAAGGGCCAGCTTTAAAGGGCCAGTCTTAAAGGGCCAGCCTTAGAGGGCCAGCCTTAAAGGGCCAGCTTAAAGGGCCAGCCTTAAAGGGCCAGCTTAAAGGGCCGGCCTTAAAGGGCCAGCCTTAAAGGGCCAGCTTAAAGGGCCAGCCTTAAAGGGCCAGCTTAAAGGGCCAGCCTTAAGGGGCCAGCTTAAAGGGCCAGCCTTAAAGGGCCAGCCTTAGAGGGCCAGCTTAAAGGGCCAGCCTTAGAGGGCCAGCCTTAAGGGGCCAGCTTAAAGGGCCAGCCTTAAAGGGCCAGCCTGAGATGGCCAGCTTTAAAGGGCCAGTCTTAAAGGGCCAGCCTTAGAGGGCCAGCCTTAAAGGGCCAGCTTAAAGGGCCAGCCTTAAAGGGCCAGCTTAAAGGGCCGGCCTTAAAGGGCCAGCCTTAAAGGGCCAGCTTAAAGGGCCAGCCTTAAAGGGCCAGCTTAAAGGGCCAGCCTTAGAGGGCCAGCCTTAAGGGGCCAGCTTAAAGGGCCAGCCTTAAAGGGCCAGCCTTAGAGGGCCAGCTTAAAGGGCCAGCCTTAGAGGGCCAGCCTTAAGGGGCCAGCTTAAAGGGCCAGCCTTAAAGGGCCAGTCTTAAAGGGCCAGCCTTAGAGGGCCAGCTTTAAAGGGCCAGCTTAAAGGGCCAGCCTTAAAGGGCCAGCCTTAAAGGGCCAGGTTAAAGGGCCAGCCTTAAAGGGCCAGCTTAAAGGGCCAGCCTTAGATGGCCAGCCTTAAGGGGCCAGCTTAAAGGGCCAGCCTTAAAGGGCCAGCCTTAAAGGGCCAGCCTTAAAGGGCCAGCCTTAAAGGGCCAGCTTAAAGGGCCAGCCTTAAGGGGCCAGCTTAAAGGGCCAGCCTTAAAGGGCAAGCCTTAAAGGGCCAGCCTTAAAGGGCCAGCCTTAAAGGGCCAGCTTAAAGGGCCAGCCTTAAAGGGCCAGCTTAAAGGGCCAGCCTTAAAGGGCCAGCCTTAAAGGGCCAGCTTAAAGGGCCAGCCTTAGAGGGCCAGCTTAAAGGGCCAGCCTTAAGGGGCCAGCTTAAAGGGCCAGCCTTAAAGGGCAAGCCTTAAAGGGCCAGCCTTAGAGGGCCATCTTAAAGGGCCAGCCTTAGAGGGCCAGCTTAAAGGGCCAGCCTTAAGGGGCCAGCTTAAAGGGCCAGCCTCAAAGGGCCAGCCTTAAAGGGCCAGCTTAAAGGGCCAGCCTTAAAGGGCCAGCTTAAAGGGCCAGCCTTAAAGGGCCAGCCTTAAAGGGCCAGCTTAAAGGGCCAGCCTTAAAGGGCAAGCCTTAAAGGGCCAGCCTTAAAGGGCCAGCCTTAGAGGGCCAGCTTAAAGGGCCAGCCTTAGAGGGCCAGCTTAAAGGGCCAGCCTTAAGGGGCCAGCTTAAAGGGCCAGCCTTAAAGGGCCAGCCTTAAAGGGCCAGTCTTAAAGGGCCAGCCTTAGAGGACCAGCCTTAAAGGGCCAGCTTAAAGGGCCAGCCTTAAAGGGCCAGCTTAAAGGGCCAGCCTTAAAGGGCCAGCTTAAAGGGCCAGCCTTAGATGGCCAGCCTTAAGGGGCCAGCTTAAAGGGCCAGCCTTAAAGGGCCAGCCTTAAAGGGCCAGCCTTAAAGGGCCAGCCTTAAAGGGCCAGCCTTAAAGGGCCAGCCTTAAAGGGCCAGCTTAAAGGGCCAGCCTTAAGGGGCCAGCTTAAAGGGCCAGCCTTAAAGGGCAAGCCTCAAAGGGCCAGCCTTAGAGGGCCAGCTTAAAGGGCCAGCCTTAGAGGGCCAGCTTAAAGGGCCAGCCTTAAGGGGCCAGCTTAAAGGGCCAGCCTTAAAGGGCCAGCCTTAAAGGGCCAGCTTTAAAGGGCCAGCTTAAAGGGCCAGCCTTAAAGGGCCAGCCTTAAAGGGCCAGCTTAAAGGGCCAGCCTTAAGGGGCCAGCTTAAAGGGCCAGCCTTAAAGGGCAAGCCTTAAAGGGCCAGCCTTAGAGGGCCAGCTTAAAGGGCCAGCCTTAGAGGGCCTGCTTAAAGGGCCAGCCTTAAGGGGCCAGCTTAAAGAGCCAGCCTTAAAGGGCCAGCCTTAAAGGGCCAGCCTTAAAGGGCCAGCTTAAAGGGCCAGCCTTAAAGGGCCAGCTTAAAGGGCCAGCCTTAAAGGGCCAGCTTAAAGGGCCGGCCTTAAAGGGCCAGCCTTAAAGGGCCAGCTTAAAGGGCCAGCCTTAAAGGGCCAGCTTAAAGGGCCAGCCTTAGAGGGCCAGCCTTAAGGGGCCAGCTTAAAGGGCCAGCCTTAAAGGGCCAGCCTTAGAGGGCCAGCTTAAAGGGCCAGCCTTAAAGGGCCAGCTTAAAGGGCCAGCCTTAGAGGGCCAGCTTTACAGGGCCAGCTTAAAGGGCCAGCCTTAAAGGGCCAGCTTAAAGGGCCAGCCTTAGAGGGCCAGCTTAAAGGGCCAGCCTTAAGGGGCCAGCTTAAAGGGCCAGCCTTAAAGGGCAAGCCTTAAAGGGCCAGCCTTAGAGGGCCAGTCTTAGAGGGCCAGCTTAAAGGGCCAGCCTTAGAGGGCCAGCTTAAAGGGCCAGCCTTAAGGGGCCAGCTTAAAGGGCCAGCCTCAAGGGGCCAGCTTAAAGGGCCAGCCTCAAAGGGCCAGCCTTAAAGGGCCAGCCTTAAAGGGCCAGCTTAAAGGGCCAGCTTAAAGGGCCAGCCTTAAAGGGCCAGCTTAAAGGGCCAGCCTTAAAGGGCCAGCCTTAAAGGGCCAGCTTAAAGGGCCAGCCTTAAAGGGCCAGCTTAAAGGGCCAGCCTTAAAGGGCCAGCCTTAAAGGGCCAGCCTTAGAGGGCCAGCTTAAAGGGCCAGCCTTAGAGGGCCAGCTTAAACGGCCAGCCTTAAGGGGCCAGCTTAAAGGGCCAGCCTTAAAGGGCCAGCCTTAAAGGGCCAGTCTTAAAGGGCCAGCCTTAGAGGGCCAGCCTTAAAGGGCCAGCTTAAAGGGCCAGCCTTATAGGGCCAGCTTAAAGGGCCAGCCTTAAAGGGCCAGCTTAAAGGGCCAGCCTTAGATGGCCAGCCTTAAGGGGCCAGCTTAAAGGGCCAGCCTTAAAGGGCCAGCTTAAAGGGCCAGCCTTAAAGGGCAAGCCTTAAAGGGCCAGCCTTAAAGGGCCGGCCTTAGAGGGCCAGCTTAAAGGGCCAGCCTTAGAGGGCCAGCTTAAAGGGCCAGCCTTAAGGGGCCAGCTTAAAGGGCCAGCCTTAAAAGGCCAGTCTTAAAGGGCCAGCCTTAAAGGGCCAGCTTAAAGGGCCAGCCTTAAAGGGCCAGCTTAAAGGGCCAGCCTTAAAGGGCCAGCTTAAAGGGCCAGCCTTAGATGGCCAGCCTTAAGGGGCCAGCTTAAAGGGCCAGCCTTAAAGGGCCAGCCTTAGAGGGCCAGCCTTAAAGGGCCAGCCTTAAAGGGCCAGCCTTAAAGGGCCAGCCTTAGGGGGCCAGCCTTAAAGGGCCAGCTTAAAGGGCCAGCCTTTGAGGTCCAGCCTTAGAGGCCCAGCCTTAAAGGGCCAGTTTAAAGGGCCAGACTTAGATGGCCAGCCTTAAAGGGCCAGCTTAAAGGGCCAGCCTTAAAGGGCCAGCTTAAAGGGCCAGCCTTAAAGGGCAAGCCTTAAAGGGCCAGCCTTAAAGGGCCAGCCTTAGAGGGCCAGCTTAAAGGGCCAGCCTTAAGGGGCCAGCTTAAAGGGCCAGCCTTAAAGGTCCAATCTTAAAGGGCCAGTCTTAAAGGGCCAGCCTTAGAGGGCCAGCCTTAAAGGGCCAGCTTAAAGGGCCAGCCTTAAAGGGCCAGCTTAAAGGGCCAGCCTTAAAGGGCCAGCTTAAAGGGCCAGCCTTAGATGGCCAGCCTTAAGGGGCCAGCTTAAAGGGCCAGCCTTAAAGGGCCAGCCTTAAAGGGCCAGCCTTAAAGGGCCAGCTTAAAGGGCCAGCCTTAAGGGGCCAGCTTAAAGGGCCAGCCTTAAAGGGCAAGCCTTAAAGGGCCAGCCTTAAAGGGCCAGCCTTAAAGGGCCAGCTTAAAGGGCCAGCCTTAAAGGGCCAGCTTAAAGGGCCAGCCTTAAAGGGCCAGCCTTAAAGGGCCAGCTTAAAGGGCCAGCCTTAGAGGGCCAGCTTGAAGGGCCAGCCTTAAGGGGCCAGCTTAAAGGGCCAGCCTTAAAGGGCAAGCCTTAAAGGGCCAGCCTTAGAGGGCCAGCTTAAAGGGCCAGCCTTAGAGGGCCAGCTTAAAGGGCCAGCCTTAAGGGGCCAGCTTAAAGGGCCAGCCTCAAAGGGCCAGCCTTAAAGGGCCAGCTTAAAGGGCCAGCCTTAAAGGGCCAGCTTAAAGGGCCAGCCTTAAAGGGCCAGCCTTAAAGGGCCAGCTTAAAGGGCCAGCCTTAAAAGGCCAGCTTAAAGGGCCAGCCTTAAAGGGCAAGCCTTAAAGGGCCAGCCTTAAAGGGCCAGCCTTAGAGGGCCAGCTTAAAGGGCCAGCCTTAGAGGGCCAGCTTAAAGGGCCAGCCTTAAGGGGCCAGCTTAAAGGGCCAGCCTTAAAGGGCCAGTCTTAAAGGGCCAGCCTTAGAGGACCAGCCTTAAAGGGCCAGCTTAAAGGGCCAGCCTTAAAGGGCCAGCTTAAAGGGCCAGCCTTAAAGGGCCAGCTTAAAGGGCCAGCCTTAGATGGCCAGCCTTAAGGGGCCAGCTTAAAGGGCCAGCCTTAAAGGGCCAGCCTTAAAGGGCCAGCCTTAAAGGGCCAGCCTTAAAGGGCCAGCTTAAAGGGCCAGCCTTAAGGGGCCAGCTTAAAGGGCCAGCCTTAAAGGGCAAGCCTTAAAGGGCCAGCCTTAGAGGGCCAGCTTAAAGGGCCAGCCTTAGAGGGCCAGCTTAAAGGGCCAGCCTTAAGGGGCCAGCTTAAAGGGCCAGCCTTAAAGGGCCAGCTTTAAAGGGCCAGCTTAAAGGGCCAGCCTTAAAGGGCCAGCTTAAAGGGCCAGCCTTAAGGGGCCAGCTTAAAGGGCCAGCCTTAAAGGGCAAGCCTTAAAGGGCCAGCCTTAGAGGGCCAGCTTAAAGGGCCAGCCTTAGAGGGCCTGCTTAAAGGGCCAGCCTTAAGGGGCCAGCTTAAAGAGCCAGCCTTAAAGGGCCAGCCTTAAAGGGCCAGCCTTAAAGGGCCAGCTTAAAGGGCCAGCCTTAAAGGGCCAGCTAAAAGGGCCAGCCTTAAAGGGCCAGCTTAAAGGGCCGGCCTTAAAGGGCCAGCCTTAAAGGGCCAGCTTAAAGGGCCAGCCTTAAAGGGCCAGCTTAAAGGGCCAGCCTTAGAGGGCCAGCCTTCAGGGGCCAGCTTAAAGGGCCAGCCTTAAAGGGCCAGCCTTAGAGGGCCAGCTTAAAGGGCCAGGCTTAAAGGGCCAGCCTTAGAGGGCCAGCTTTACAGGGCCAGCTTAAAGGGCCAGCCTTAAAGGGCCAGCTTAAAGGGCCAGCCTTAGAGGGCAAGCTTAAAGGGCCAGCCTTAAGGGGCCAGCTTAAAGGGCCAGCCTTAAAGGGCAAGCCTTAAAGGGCCAGCCTTAGAGGGCCAGCCTTAGAGGGCCAGCTTAAAGGGCCAGCCTTAGAGGGCCAGCTTAAAGGGCCAGCCTTAAGGGGCCAGCTTAAAGGGCCAGCCTCAAAGGGCCAGCCTTAAATGGCCAGCCTTAAAGGGCCAGCTTAAAGGGCCAGCCTTAAAGGGCCAGCTTAAAAGGCCAGCCTTAAAGGGCCAGCCTTAAAGGGCCAGCTTAAAGGGCCAGCCTTAAAGGGCCAGCTTAAAGGGCCAGCCTTAAAGGGCAAGCCTTAAAGGGCCAGCCTTAAAGGGCCAGCCTTAGAGGGCCAGCTTAAAGGGCCAGCCTTAGAGGGCCAGCTTAAAGGGCCAGCCTTAAGGGGCCAGCTTAAAGGGCCAGCCTTAAAGGGCCAGCCTTAAAGGGCCAGTCTTAAAGGGCCAGCCTTAGAGGGCCAGCCTTAAAGGGACAGCTTAAAGAGCCAGCCTTATAGGGCCAGCTTAAAGGGCCAGCCTTAAAGGGCCAGCTTAAAGGGCCAGCCTTAGATGGCCAGCCTTAAGGGGCCAGCTTAAAGGGCCAGCCTTAAAGGGCCAGCCTTAAAGGGCCAGCCTTAAAGGGCCAGCCTTAAAGGGCCAGCCTTAAAGGGCCAGCCTTAAAGGGCCAGCTTAAAGGGCCAGCCTTAAGGGGCCAGCTTAAAGGGCCAGCCTTAAAGGTCCAATCTTAAAGGGCCAGTCTTAAAGGGCCAGCCTTAGAGGGCCAGCCTTAAAGGGCCAGCTTAAAGGGCCAGCCTTAAAGGGCCAGCTTAAAGGGCCAGCCTTAAAGGGCCAGCTTAAAGGGCCAGCCTTAGATGGCCAGCCTTAAGGGGCCAGCTTAAAGGGCCAGCCTTAAAGGGCCAGCCTTAAAGGGCCAGCCTTAAAGGGCCAGCTTAAAGGGCCAGCCTTAAGGGGCCAGCTTAAAGGGCCAGCCTTAAAGGGCAAGCCTTAAAGGGCCAGCCTTAAAGGGCCAGCCTTAAAGGGCCAGCTTAAAGGGCCAGCCTTAAAGGGCCAGCTTAAAGGGCCAGCCTTAAAGGGCCAGCCTTAAAGGGCCAGCTTAAAGGGCCAGCCTTAGAGGGCCAGCTTAAAGGGCCAGCCTTAAGGGGCCAGCTTAAAGGGCCAGCCTTAAAGGGCAAGCCTTAAAGGGCCAGCCTTAGAGGGCCAGCTTAAAGGGCCAGCCTTAGAGGGCCAGCTTAAAGGGCCAGCCTTAAGGGGCCAGCTTAAAGGGCCAGCCTCAAAGGGCCAGCCTTAAAGGGCCAGCTTAAAGGGCCAGCCTTAAAGGGCCAGCTTAAAGGGCCAGCCTTAAAGGGCCAGCCTTAAAGGGCCAGCTTAAAGGGCCAGCCTTAAAGGGCCAGCTTAAAGGGCCAGCCTTAAAGGGCAAGCCTTAAAGGGCCAGCCTTAAAGGGCCAGCCTTAGAGGGCCAGCTTAAAGGGCCAGCCTTAGAGGGCCAGCTTAAAGGGCCAGCCTTAAGGGGCCAGCTTAAAGGGCCAGCCTTAAAGGGCCAGCCTTAAAGGGCCAGTCTTAAAGGGCCAGCCTTAGAGGACCAGCCTTAAAGGGCCAGCTTAAAGGGCCAGCCTTAAAGGGCCAGCTTAAAGGGCCAGCCTTAAAGGGCCAGCTTAAAGGGCCAGCCTTAGATGGCCAGCCTTAAGGGGCCAGCTTAAAGGGCCAGCCATAAAGGGCCAGCCTTAAAGGGCCAGCCTTAAAGGGCCAGCTTAAAGGGCCAGCCTTAAGGGGCCAGCTTAAAGGGCCAGCCTTAAAGGGCAAGCCTTAAAGGGCCAGCCTTAGAGGGCCAGCTTAAAGGGCCAGCCTTAGAGGGCCAGCTTAAAGGGCCAGCCTTAAGGGGCCAGCTTAAAGGGCCAGCCTTAAAGGGCCAGCTTTAAAGGGCCAGCTTAAAGGGCCAGCCTTAAAGGGCCAGCCTTAAAGGGCCAGCTTAAAGGGCCAGCCTTAAGGGGCCAGCTTAAAGGGCCAGCCTTAAAGGGCAAGCCTTAAAGGGCCAGCCTTAGAGGGCCAGCTTAAAGGGCCAGCCTTAGAGGGCCTGCTTAAAGGGCCAGCCTTAAGGGGCCAGCTTAAAGAGCCAGCCTTAAAGGGCCAGCCTTAAAGGGCCAGCCTTAAAGGGCCAGCTTAAAGGGCCAGCCTTAAAGGGCCAGCTAAAAGGGCCAGCCTTAAAGGGCCAGCTTAAAGGGCCGGCCTTAAAGGGCCAGCCTTAAAGGGCCAGCTTAAAGGGCCAGCCTTAAAGGGCCAGCTTAAAGGGCCAGCCTTAGAGGGCCAGCTTAAAGGGCCAGCCTTAAGGGGCCAGCTTAAAGGGCCAGCCTTAAAGGGCAAGCCTTAAAGGGCCAGCCTTAGAGGGCCAGCCTTAGAGGGCCAGCTTAAAGGGCCAGCCTTAGAGGGCCAGCTTAAAGGGCCAGCCTTAGAGGGCCAG
The DNA here is from genome assembly GCF_037039965.1 of Doryrhamphus excisus. Classification (NCBI taxonomy): domain Eukaryota; kingdom Metazoa; phylum Chordata; class Actinopteri; order Syngnathiformes; family Syngnathidae; genus Doryrhamphus; species Doryrhamphus excisus. The sequence goes on along the minus strand of NW_027621866.1, from coordinate 16,004 downwards.
CTTTACAGGGCCAGCGTAAAGGGCCAGCTTAAAGGGCCAGCCTTAGAGGGCCAGCTTAAAGGGCCAGCCTTAAGGGGCCAGCTTAAAGGGCCAGCCTTAAAGGGCAAGCCTTAAAGGGCCAGCCTTAGAGGGCCAGCCTTAGAGGGCCAGCTTAAAGGGCCAGCCTTAGAGGGCCAGCTTAAAGGGCCAGCCTTAAGGGGCCAGCTTAAAGGGCCAGCCTCAAAGGGCCAGCCTTAAAGGGCCAGCTTAAAGGGCCAGCCTTAAAGGGCCAGCCTTAAAGGGCCAGCCTTAAAGGGCCAGCCTTAAAGGGCCAGCCTTAAAGGGCCAGCTTAAAGGGCCAGCTTAAAGGGCCAGCCTTAAAGGGCCAGCCTTAAAGGGCCAGCCTTAAAGGGCCAGCCTTAAAGGGCCAGCCTTAAAGGGCCAGCTTAAAGGGCCAGCCTTAAAGGGCCAGCCTTAAAGGGCCAGCCTTAAAGGGCCAGCCTTAAAGGGCCAGCTTAAAGGGCCAGCCTTAAAGGGCCAGCCTTAGAGGGCCAGCTTAAAGGGCCAGCTTTAAAGGGCCAGCCTTAAAGGGCCAGCCTTAAAGGGCCAGCCTTAAAGGGCCAGCCTTAAAGGGCCAGCTTAAAGGGCCAGCCTTAAGGGGCCAGCTTAAAAGGCCAGCCTTAAAGGGCAAGCCTTAAAGGGCCAGCCTTAGAGGGCCAGCCTTAGAGGGCCAGCTTAAAGGGCCAGCCTTAGAGGGCCAGCTTAAAGGGCCAGCCTTAAGGGGCCAGCTTAAAGGGCCAGCCTCAAAGGGCCAGCCTTAAAGGCCCAGCCTTAAAGGGCCAGCTTAAAGGGCCAGCCTTAAAGGGCCAGCTTAAAGGGCCAACCTTAAAGGGCCAGCCTTAAAGGGCCAGCCTTAGCGGGCCAGCCTTAAAGGGCCAGCTTAAAGGGCCAGCCTTTGAGGTCCAGCCTTAGAGGGCCAGCTTTAAGGGCCAGCTTTAAAGGGCCAGCCTTAAAGGGCCAGCTTAAAGGGCCAGCCTTAAAGGGCCAGCTTAAAGGGCCAGCCTTAGATGGCCAGCCTTAAGGGGCCAGCTTAAAGGGCCAGCCTTAAAGGGCCAGCCTTAGAGGGCCAGCCTTAAAGGGCCAGCCTTAAAGGGCCAGCCTTAAAGGGCCAGCCTTAGGGGGCCAGCCTTAAAGGGCCAGCTTAAAGGGCCAGCCTTTGAGGTCCAGCCTTAGAGGCCCAGCCTTAAAGGGCCAGTTTAAAGGGCCAGACTTAGATGGCCAGCCTTAAAGGGCCAGCTTAAAGGGCCAGCCTTAAAGGGCCAGCTTAAAGGGCCAGCCTTAAAGGGCAAGCCTTAAAGGGCCAGCCTTAAAGGGCCAGCCTTAGAGGGCCAGCTTAAAGGGCCAGCCTTAAGGGGCCAGCTTAAAGGGCCAGCCTTAAAGGTCCAATCTTAAAGGGCCAGTCTTAAAGGGCCAGCCTTAGAGGGCCAGCCTTAAAGGGCCAGCTTAAAGGGCCAGCCTTAAAGGGCCAGCTTAAAGGGCCAGCCTTAAAGGGCCAGCTTAAAGGGCCAGCCTTAGATGGCCAGCCTTAAGGGGCCAGCTTAAAGGGCCAGCCTTAAAGGGCCAGCCTTAAAGGGCCAGCCTTAAAGGGCCAGCTTAAAGGGCCAGCCTTAAGGGGCCAGCTTAAAGGGCCAGCCTTAAAGGGCAAGCCTTAAAGGGCCAGCCTTAAAGGGCCAGCCTTAAAGGGCCAGCTTAAAGGGCCAGCCTTAAAGGGCCAGCTTAAAGGGCCAGCCTTAAAGGGCCAGCCTTAAAGGGCCAGCTTAAAGGGCCAGCCTTAGAGGGCCAGCTTGAAGGGCCAGCCTTAAGGGGCCAGCTTAAAGGGCCAGCCTTAAAGGGCAAGCCTTAAAGGGCCAGCCTTAGAGGGCCAGCTTAAAGGGCCAGCCTTAGAGGGCCAGCTTAAAGGGCCAGCCTTAAGGGGCCAGCTTAAAGGGCCAGCCTCAAAGGGCCAGCCTTAAAGGGCCAGCTTAAAGGGCCAGCCTTAAAGGGCCAGCTTAAAGGGCCAGCCTTAAAGGGCCAGCCTTAAAGGGCCAGCTTAAAGGGCCAGCCTTAAAAGGCCAGCTTAAAGGGCCAGCCTTAAAGGGCAAGCCTTAAAGGGCCAGCCTTAAAGGGCCAGCCTTAGAGGGCCAGCTTAAAGGGCCAGCCTTAGAGGGCCAGCTTAAAGGGCCAGCCTTAAGGGGCCAGCTTAAAGGGCCAGCCTTAAAGGGCCAGTCTTAAAGGGCCAGCCTTAGAGGACCAGCCTTAAAGGGCCAGCTTAAAGGGCCAGCCTTAAAGGGCCAGCTTAAAGGGCCAGCCTTAAAGGGCCAGCTTAAAGGGCCAGCCTTAGATGGCCAGCCTTAAGGGGCCAGCTTAAAGGGCCAGCCTTAAAGGGCCAGCCTTAAAGGGCCAGCCTTAAAGGGCCAGCCTTAAAGGGCCAGCTTAAAGGGCCAGCCTTAAGGGGCCAGCTTAAAGGGCCAGCCTTAAAGGGCAAGCCTTAAAGGGCCAGCCTTAGAGGGCCAGCTTAAAGGGCCAGCCTTAGAGGGCCAGCTTAAAGGGCCAGCCTTAAGGGGCCAGCTTAAAGGGCCAGCCTTAAAGGGCCAGCTTTAAAGGGCCAGCTTAAAGGGCCAGCCTTAAAGGGCCAGCTTAAAGGGCCAGCCTTAAGGGGCCAGCTTAAAGGGCCAGCCTTAAAGGGCAAGCCTTAAAGGGCCAGCCTTAGAGGGCCAGCTTAAAGGGCCAGCCTTAGAGGGCCTGCTTAAAGGGCCAGCCTTAAGGGGCCAGCTTAAAGAGCCAGCCTTAAAGGGCCAGCCTTAAAGGGCCAGCCTTAAAGGGCCAGCTTAAAGGGCCAGCCTTAAAGGGCCAGCTAAAAGGGCCAGCCTTAAAGGGCCAGCTTAAAGGGCCGGCCTTAAAGGGCCAGCCTTAAAGGGCCAGCTTAAAGGGCCAGCCTTAAAGGGCCAGCTTAAAGGGCCAGCCTTAGAGGGCCAGCCTTCAGGGGCCAGCTTAAAGGGCCAGCCTTAAAGGGCCAGCCTTAGAGGGCCAGCTTAAAGGGCCAGGCTTAAAGGGCCAGCCTTAGAGGGCCAGCTTTACAGGGCCAGCTTAAAGGGCCAGCCTTAAAGGGCCAGCTTAAAGGGCCAGCCTTAGAGGGCAAGCTTAAAGGGCCAGCCTTAAGGGGCCAGCTTAAAGGGCCAGCCTTAAAGGGCAAGCCTTAAAGGGCCAGCCTTAGAGGGCCAGCCTTAGAGGGCCAGCTTAAAGGGCCAGCCTTAGAGGGCCAGCTTAAAGGGCCAGCCTTAAGGGGCCAGCTTAAAGGGCCAGCCTCAAAGGGCCAGCCTTAAATGGCCAGCCTTAAAGGGCCAGCTTAAAGGGCCAGCCTTAAAGGGCCAGCTTAAAGGGCCAGCCTTAAAGGGCCAGCCTTAAAGGGCCAGCTTAAAGGGCCAGCCTTAAAGGGCCAGCTTAAAGGGCCAGCCTTAAAGGGCAAGCCTTAAAGGGCCAGCCTTAAAGGGCCAGCCTTAGAGGGCCAGCTTAAAGGGCCAGCCTTAGAGGGCCAGCTTAAAGGGCCAGCCTTAAGGGGCCAGCTTAAAGGGCCAGCCTTAAAGGGCCAGCCTTAAAGGGCCAGTCTTAAAGGGCCAGCCTTAGAGGGCCAGCCTTAAAGGGACAGCTTAAAGAGCCAGCCTTATAGGGCCAGCTTAAAGGGCCAGCCTTAAAGGGCCAGCTTAAAGGGCCAGCCTTAGATGGCCAGCCTTAAGGGGCCAGCTTAAAGGGCCAGCCTTAAAGGGCCAGCCTTAAAGGGCCAGCCTTAAAGGGCCAGCCTTAAAGGGCCAGCCTTAAAGGGCCAGCCTTAAAGGGCCAGCTTAAAGGGCCAGCCTTAAGGGGCCAGCTTAAAGGGCCAGCCTTAAAGGTCCAATCTTAAAGGGCCAGTCTTAAAGGGCCAGCCTTAGAGGGCCAGCCTTAAAGGGCCAGCTTAAAGGGCCAGCCTTAAAGGGCCAGCTTAAAGGGCCAGCCTTAAAGGGCCAGCTTAAAGGGCCAGCCTTAGATGGCCAGCCTTAAGGGGCCAGCTTAAAGGGCCAGCCTTAAAGGGCCAGCCTTAAAGGGCCAGCCTTAAAGGGCCAGCTTAAAGGGCCAGCCTTAAGGGGCCAGCTTAAAGGGCCAGCCTTAAAGGGCAAGCCTTAAAGGGCCAGCCTTAAAGGGCCAGCCTTAAAGGGCCAGCTTAAAGGGCCAGCCTTAAAGGGCCAGCTTAAAGGGCCAGCCTTAAAGGGCCAGCCTTAAAGGGCCAGCTTAAAGGGCCAGCCTTAGAGGGCCAGCTTAAAGGGCCAGCCTTAAGGGGCCAGCTTAAAGGGCCAGCCTTAAAGGGCAAGCCTTAAAGGGCCAGCCTTAGAGGGCCAGCTTAAAGGGCCAGCCTTAGAGGGCCAGCTTAAAGGGCCAGCCTTAAGGGGCCAGCTTAAAGGGCCAGCCTCAAAGGGCCAGCCTTAAAGGGCCAGCTTAAAGGGCCAGCCTTAAAGGGCCAGCTTAAAGGGCCAGCCTTAAAGGGCCAGCCTTAAAGGGCCAGCTTAAAGGGCCAGCCTTAAAGGGCCAGCTTAAAGGGCCAGCCTTAAAGGGCAAGCCTTAAAGGGCCAGCCTTAAAGGGCCAGCCTTAGAGGGCCAGCTTAAAGGGCCAGCCTTAGAGGGCCAGCTTAAAGGGCCAGCCTTAAGGGGCCAGCTTAAAGGGCCAGCCTTAAAGGGCCAGCCTTAAAGGGCCAGTCTTAAAGGGCCAGCCTTAGAGGACCAGCCTTAAAGGGCCAGCTTAAAGGGCCAGCCTTAAAGGGCCAGCTTAAAGGGCCAGCCTTAAAGGGCCAGCTTAAAGGGCCAGCCTTAGATGGCCAGCCTTAAGGGGCCAGCTTAAAGGGCCAGCCATAAAGGGCCAGCCTTAAAGGGCCAGCCTTAAAGGGCCAGCTTAAAGGGCCAGCCTTAAGGGGCCAGCTTAAAGGGCCAGCCTTAAAGGGCAAGCCTTAAAGGGCCAGCCTTAGAGGGCCAGCTTAAAGGGCCAGCCTTAGAGGGCCAGCTTAAAGGGCCAGCCTTAAGGGGCCAGCTTAAAGGGCCAGCCTTAAAGGGCCAGCTTTAAAGGGCCAGCTTAAAGGGCCAGCCTTAAAGGGCCAGCCTTAAAGGGCCAGCTTAAAGGGCCAGCCTTAAGGGGCCAGCTTAAAGGGCCAGCCTTAAAGGGCAAGCCTTAAAGGGCCAGCCTTAGAGGGCCAGCTTAAAGGGCCAGCCTTAGAGGGCCTGCTTAAAGGGCCAGCCTTAAGGGGCCAGCTTAAAGAGCCAGCCTTAAAGGGCCAGCCTTAAAGGGCCAGCCTTAAAGGGCCAGCTTAAAGGGCCAGCCTTAAAGGGCCAGCTAAAAGGGCCAGCCTTAAAGGGCCAGCTTAAAGGGCCGGCCTTAAAGGGCCAGCCTTAAAGGGCCAGCTTAAAGGGCCAGCCTTAAAGGGCCAGCTTAAAGGGCCAGCCTTAGAGGGCCAGCTTAAAGGGCCAGCCTTAAGGGGCCAGCTTAAAGGGCCAGCCTTAAAGGGCAAGCCTTAAAGGGCCAGCCTTAGAGGGCCAGCCTTAGAGGGCCAGCTTAAAGGGCCAGCCTTAGAGGGCCAGCTTAAAGGGCCAGCCTTAGAGGGCCAGCTTTACAGGGCCAGCGTAAAGGGCCAGCTTAAAGGGCCAGCCTTAGAGGGCCAGCTTAAAGGGCCAGCCTTAAGGGGCCAGCTTAAAGGGCCAGCCTTAAAGGGCAAGCCTTAAAGGGCCAGCCTTAGAGGGCCAGCCTTAGAGGGCCAGCTTAAAGGGCCAGCCTTAGAGGGCCAGCTTAAAGGGCCAGCCTTAAGGGGCCAGCTTAAAGGGCCAGCCTCAAAGGGCCAGCCTTAAAGGGCCAGCTTAAAGGGCCAGCCTTAAAGGGCCAGCCTTAAAGGGCCAGCCTTAAAGGGCCAGCCTTAAAGGGCCAGCCTTAGAGGGCCAGCTTAAAGGGCCAGCTTAAAGGGCCAGCCTTAAAGGGCCAGCCTTAAAGGGCCAGCCTTAAAGGGCCAGCCTTAAAGGGCCAGCCTTAAAGGGCCAGCTTAAAGGGCCAGCCTTAAAGGGCCAGCCTTAAAGGGCCAGCCTTAAAGGGCCAGCCTTAAAGGGCCAGCCTTAAAGGGCCAGCCTTAAAGGGCCAGCTTAAAGGGCCAGCCTTAAAGGGCCAGCCTTAGAGGGCCAGCTTAAAGGGCCAGCTTTAAAGGGCCAGCCTTAAAGGGCCAGCCTTAAAGGGCCAGCCTTAAAGGGCCAGCCTTAAAGGGCCAGCTTAAAGGGCCAGCCTTAAGGGGCCAGCTTAAAAGGCCAGCCTTAAAGGGCAAGCCTTAAAGGGCCAGCCTTAGAGGGCCAGCCTTAGAGGGCCAGCTTAAAGGGCCAGCCTTAGAGGGCCAGCTTAAAGGGCCAGCCTTAAGGGGCCAGCTTAAAGGGCCAGCCTCAAAGGGCCAGCCTTAAAGGCCCAGCCTTAAAGGGCCAGCTTAAAGGGCCAGCCTTAAAGGGCCAGCTTAAAGGGCCAACCTTAAAGGGCCAGCCTTAAAGGGCCAGCCTTAGCGGGCCAGCCTTAAAGGGCCAGCTTAAAGGGCCAGCCTTTGAGGTCCAGCCTTAGAGGGCCAGCTTTAAGGGCCAGCTTTAAAGGGCCAGCCTTAAGGGGCCAGCTTAAAAGGCCAGCCTTAAAGGGCAAGCCTTAAAGGGCCAGCCTTAGAGGGCCAGCCTTAGAGGGCCAGCTTAAAGGGCCAGCCTTAGAGGGCCAGCTTAAAGGGCCAGCCTTAAGGGGCCAGCTTAAAGGGCCAGCCTCAAAGGGCCAGCCTTAAAGGGCCAGCCTTAAAGGGCCAGCTTAAAGGGCCAGCCTTAAAGGGCCAGCTTAAAGGGCCAACCTTAAAGGGCCAGCCTTAAAGGGCCAGCCTTAGCGGGCCAGCCTTAAAGGGCCAGCTTAAAGGGCCAGCCTTTGAGGTCCAGCCTTAGAGGCCCAGCCTTAAAGGGCCAGCTTAAAGGGCCAGCCTTAGAGGACCAGCTTAAAGGGCCAGCCTTTGAGGTCCAGCCTTAGAGGCCCAGACTTAAAGGGCCAGCTTAAAGGGCCAGCCTTAGAGGACCAGCTTAAAGGGCCAGCCTTAAGGGGCCAGCTTAAAGGGCCAGCCTTAAAGGGCCAGCCTTAAAGGGCCAGCCTTAAAGGGCCAGCTTAAAGGGCCAGCCTTAAAGGGCCAGCCTTAAAAGGCCAGTCTTAAAGGGCCAGCCTTAGAGGGCCAGCTTAAAGGGCCAGCCTTAAAGGGCAAGCCTTAAAGGGCCAGCCTTAAAGGGCCAGCCTTAGAGGGCCAGCTTAAAGGGCCAGCCTTAGAGGGCCAGCTTAAAGGGCCAGCCTTAAGGGGCCAGCTTAAAGGGCCAGCCTTAAAGGGCCAGTCTTAAAGGGCCAGCCTTAGAGGACCAGCCTTAAAGGGCCAGCTTAAAGGGCCAGCCTTAAAGGGCCAGCTTAAAGGGCCAGCCTTAAAGGGCCAGCTTAAAGGGCCAGCCTTAGATGGCCAGCCTTAAGGGGCCAGCTTAAAGGGCCAGCCTTAAAGGGCCAGCCTTAAAGGGCCAGCCTTAAAGGGCCAGCCTTAAAGGGCCAGCTTAAAGGGCCAGCCTTAAGGGGCCAGCTTAAAGGGCCAGCCTTAAAGGGCAAGCCTTAAAGGGCCAGCCTTAGAGGGCCAGCTTAAAGGGCCAGCCTTAGAGGGCCAGCTTAAAGGGCCAGCCTTAAGGGGCCAGCTTAAAGGGCCAGCCTTAAAGGGCCAGCTTTAAAGGGCCAGCTTAAAGGGCCAGTCTTAAAGGGCCAGCTTAAAGGGCCAGCCTTAAGGGGCCAGCTTAAAGGGCCAGCCTTAAAGGGCAAGCCTTAAAGGGCCAGCCTTAGAGGGCCAGCTTAAAGGGCCAGCCTTAGAGGGCCTGCTTAAAGGGCCAGCCTTAAGGGGCCAGCTTAAAGAGCCAGCCTTAAAGGGCCAGCCTTAAAGGGCCAGCCTTAAAGGGCCAGCTTAAAGGGCCAGCCTTAAAGGGCCAGCTAAAAGGGCCAGCCTTAAAGGGCCAGCTTAAAGGGCCGGCCTTAAAGGGCCAGCCTTAAAGGGCCAGCTTAAAGGGCCAGCCTTAAAGGGCCAGCTTAAAGGGCCAGCCTTAGAGGGCCAGCCTTCAGGGGCCAGCTTAAAGGGCCAGCCTTAAAGGGCCAGCCTTAGAGGGCCAGCTTAAAGGGCCAGGCTTAAAGGGCCAGCCTTAGAGGGCCAGCTTTACAGGGCCAGCTTAAAGGGCCAGCCTTAAAGGGCCAGCTTAAAGGGCCAGCCTTAGAGGGCAAGCTTAAAGGGCCAGCCTTAAGGGGCCAGCTTAAAGGGCCAGCCTTAAAGGGCAAGCCTTAAAGGGCCAGCCTTAGAGGGCCAGCCTTAGAGGGCCAGCTTAAAGGGCCAGCCTTAGAGGGCCAGCTTAAAGGGCCAGCCTTAAGGGGCCAGCTTAAAGGGCCAGCCTCAAAGGGCCAGCCTTAAATGGCCAGCCTTAAAGGGCCAGCTTAAAGGGCCAGCCTTAAAGGGCCAGCTTAAAGGGCCAGCCTTAAAGGGCCAGCCTTAAAGGGCCAGCTTAAAGGGCCAGCCTTAAAGGGCCAGCTTAAAGGGCCAGCCTTAAAGGGCAAGCCTTAAAGGGCCAGCCTTAAAGGGCCAGCCTTAGAGGGCCAGCTTAAAGGGCCAGCCTTAGAGGGCCAGCTTAAAGGGCCAGCCTTAAGGGGCCAGCTTAAAGGGCCAGCCTTAAAGGGCCAGCCTTAAAGGGCCAGTCTTAAAGGGCCAGCCTTAGAGGGCCAGCCTTAAAGGGACAGCTTAAAGAGCCAGCCTTATAGGGCCAGCTTAAAGGGCCAGCCTTAAAGGGCCAGCTTAAAGGGCCAGCCTTAGATGGCCAGCCTTAAGGGGCCAGCTTAAAGGGCCAGCCTTAAAGGGCCAGCCTTAAAGGGCCAGCCTTAAAGGGCCAGCCTTAAAGGGCCAGCCTTAAAGGGCCAGCCTTAAAGGGCCAGCTTAAAGGGCCAGCCTTAAGGGGCCAGCTTAAAGGGCCAGCCTTAAAGGTCCAATCTTAAAGGGCCAGTCTTAAAGGGCCAGCCTTAGAGGGCCAGCCTTAAAGGGCCAGCTTAAAGGGCCAGCCTTAAAGGGCCAGCTTAAAGGGCCAGCCTTAAAGGGCCAGCTTAAAGGGCCAGCCTTAGATGGCCAGCCTTAAGGGGCCAGCTTAAAGGGCCAGCCTTAAAGGGCCAGCCTTAAAGGGCCAGCCTTAAAGGGCCAGCTTAAAGGGCCAGCCTTAAGGGGCCAGCTTAAAGGGCCAGCCTTAAAGGGCAAGCCTTAAAGGGCCAGCCTTAAAGGGCCAGCCTTAAAGGGCCAGCTTAAAGGGCCAGCCTTAAAGGGCCAGCTTAAAGGGCCAGCCTTAAAGGGCCAGCCTTAAAGGGCCAGCTTAAAGGGCCAGCCTTAGAGGGCCAGCTTAAAGGGCCAGCCTTAAGGGGCCAGCTTAAAGGGCCAGCCTTAAAGGGCAAGCCTTAAAGGGCCAGCCTTAGAGGGCCAGCTTAAAGGGCCAGCCTTAGAGGGCCAGCTTAAAGGGCCAGCCTTAAGGGGCCAGCTTAAAGGGCCAGCCTCAAAGGGCCAGCCTTAAAGGGCCAGCTTAAAGGGCCAGCCTTAAAGGGCCAGCTTAAAGGGCCAGCCTTAAAGGGCCAGCCTTAAAGGGCCAGCTTAAAGGGCCAGCCTTAAAGGGCCAGCTTAAAGGGCCAGCCTTAAAGGGCAAGCCTTAAAGGGCCAGCCTTAAAGGGCCAGCCTTAGAGGGCCAGCTTAAAGGGCCAGCCTTAGAGGGCCAGCTTAAAGGGCCAGCCTTAAGGGGCCAGCTTAAAGGGCCAGCCTTAAAGGGCCAGCCTTAAAGGGCCAGTCTTAAAGGGCCAGCCTTAGAGGACCAGCCTTAAAGGGCCAGCTTAAAGGGCCAGCCTTAAAGGGCCAGCTTAAAGGGCCAGCCTTAAAGGGCCAGCTTAAAGGGCCAGCCTTAGATGGCCAGCCTTAAGGGGCCAGCTTAAAGGGCCAGCCATAAAGGGCCAGCCTTAAAGGGCCAGCCTTAAAGGGCCAGCTTAAAGGGCCAGCCTTAAGGGGCCAGCTTAAAGGGCCAGCCTTAAAGGGCAAGCCTTAAAGGGCCAGCCTTAGAGGGCCAGCTTAAAGGGCCAGCCTTAGAGGGCCAGCTTAAAGGGCCAGCCTTAAGGGGCCAGCTTAAAGGGCCAGCCTTAAAGGGCCAGCTTTAAAGGGCCAGCTTAAAGGGCCAGCCTTAAAGGGCCAGCCTTAAAGGGCCAGCTTAAAGGGCCAGCCTTAAGGGGCCAGCTTAAAGGGCCAGCCTTAAAGGGCAAGCCTTAAAGGGCCAGCCTTAGAGGGCCAGCTTAAAGGGCCAGCCTTAGAGGGCCTGCTTAAAGGGCCAGCCTTAAGGGGCCAGCTTAAAGAGCCAGCCTTAAAGGGCCAGCCTTAAAGGGCCAGCCTTAAAGGGCCAGCTTAAAGGGCCAGCCTTAAAGGGCCAGCTAAAAGGGCCAGCCTTAAAGGGCCAGCTTAAAGGGCCGGCCTTAAAGGGCCAGCCTTAAAGGGCCAGCTTAAAGGGCCAGCCTTAAAGGGCCAGCTTAAAGGGCCAGCCTTAGAGGGCCAGCTTAAAGGGCCAGCCTTAAGGGGCCAGCTTAAAGGGCCAGCCTTAAAGGGCAAGCCTTAAAGGGCCAGCCTTAGAGGGCCAGCCTTAGAGGGCCAGCTTAAAGGGCCAGCCTTAGAGGGCCAGCTTAAAGGGCCAGCCTTAGAGGGCCAGCTTTACAGGGCCAGCGTAAAGGGCCAGCTTAAAGGGCCAGCCTTAGAGGGCCAGCTTAAAGGGCCAGCCTTAAGGGGCCAGCTTAAAGGGCCAGCCTTAAAGGGCAAGCCTTAAAGGGCCAGCCTTAGAGGGCCAGCCTTAGAGGGCCAGCTTAAAGGGCCAGCCTTAGAGGGCCAGCTTAAAGGGCCAGCCTTAAGGGGCCAGCTTAAAGGGCCAGCCTCAAAGGGCCAGCCTTAAAGGGCCAGCTTAAAGGGCCAGCCTTAAAGGGCCAGCCTTAAAGGGCCAGCCTTAAAGGGCCAGCCTTAAAGGGCCAGCCTTAGAGGGCCAGCTTACAGGGCCAGCTTAAAGGGCCAGCCTTAAAGGGCCAGCCTTAAAGGGCCAGCCTTAAAGGGCCAGCCTTAAAGGGCCAGCCTTAAAGGGCCAGCTTAAAGGGCCAGCCTTAAAGGGCCAGCCTTAAAGGGCCAGCCTTAAAGGGCCAGCCTTAAAGGGCCAGCCTTAAAGGGCCAGCCTTAAAGGGCCAGCTTAAAGGGCCAGCCTTAAAGGGCCAGCCTTAGAGGGCCAGCTTAAAGGGCCAGCTTTAAAGGGCCAGCCTTAAAGGGCCAGCCTTAAAGGGCCAGCCTTAAAGGGCCAGCCTTAAAGGGCCAGCTTAAAGGGCCAGCCTTAAGGGGCCAGCTTAAAAGGCCAGCCTTAAAGGGCAAGCCTTAAAGGGCCAGCCTTAGAGGGCCAGCCTTAGAGGGCCAGCTTAAAGGGCCAGCCTTAGAGGGCCAGCTTAAAGGGCCAGCCTTAAGGGGCCAGCTTAAAGGGCCAGCCTCAAAGGGCCAGCCTTAAAGGCCCAGCCTTAAAGGGCCAGCTTAAAGGGCCAGCCTTAAAGGGCCAGCTTAAAGGGCCAACCTTAAAGGGCCAGCCTTAAAGGGCCAGCCTTAGCGGGCCAGCCTTAAAGGGCCAGCTTAAAGGGCCAGCCTTTGAGGTCCAGCCTTAGAGGGCCAGCTTTAAGGGCCAGCTTTAAAGGGCCAGCCTTAAGGGGCCAGCTTAAAAGGCCAGCCTTAAAGGGCAAGCCTTAAAGGGCCAGCCTTAGAGGGCCAGCCTTAGAGGGCCAGCTTAAAGGGCCAGCCTTAGAGGGCCAGCTTAAAGGGCCAGCCTTAAGGGGCCAGCTTAAAGGGCCAGCCTCAAAGGGCCAGCCTTAAAGGGCCAGCCTTAAAGGGCCAGCTTAAAGGGCCAGCCTTAAAGGGCCAGCTTAAAGGGCCAACCTTAAAGGGCCAGCCTTAAAGGGCCAGCCTTAGCGGGCCAGCCTTAAAGGGCCAGCTTAAAGGGCCAGCCTTTGAGGTCCAGCCTTAGAGGCCCAGCCTTAAAGGGCCAGCTTAAAGGGCCAGCCTTAGAGGACCAGCTTAAAGGGCCAGCCTTTGAGGTCCAGCCTTAGAGGCCCAGACTTAAAGGGCCAGCTTAAAGGGCCAGCCTTAGAGGACCAGCTTAAAGGGCCAGCCTTAAGGGGCCAGCTTAAAGGGCCAGCCTTAAAGGGCCAGCCTTAAAGGGCCAGCCTTAAAGGGCCAGCTTAAAGGGCCAGCCTTAAAGGGCCAGCCTTAAAAGGCCAGTCTTAAAGGGCCAGCCTTAGAGGGCCAGCTTAAAGGGCCAGCCTTAAAGGGCCAGCTTAAAGGGCCAGCCTTAAAGGGCCAGCTTAAAGGGCCAGCCTTAGATGGCCAGCCTTAAGGGGCCAGCTTAAAGGGCCAGCCTTAAAGGGCCAGCCTTAAAGGGCCAGCCTTAGAGGGCCAGCCTTAAAGGGCCAGCCTTAAAGGGCCAGCCTTAAAGGGCCAGCCTTAGAGGGCCAGCCTTAAAGGGCCAGCTTAAAGGGCCAGCCTTTGAGGTCCAGCCTTAGAGGCCCAGCCTTAAAGGGCCAGTTTAAAGGGCCAGACTTAGCTGGCCAGCCTTAAAGGGCCAGCTTAAAGTGCCAGCCTTAGAGGGCCAGCTTAAAGGGCCAGCCTTAGAGGGCCTGCTTAAAGGGCCAGCCTTAAGGGGCCAGCTTAAAGAGCCAGCCTTAAAGGGCCAGCCTTAAAGGGCCAGCCTTAAAGGGCCAGCTTAAAGGGCCAGCCTTAAAGGGCCAGCTAAAAGGGCCAGCCTTAAAGGGCCAGCTTAAAGGGCCGGCCTTAAAGGGCCAGCCTTAAAGGGCCAGCTTAAAGGGCCAGCCTTAAAGGGCCAGCTTAAAGGGCCAGCCTTAGAGGGCCAGCCTTAAGGGGCCAGCTTAAAGGGCCAGCCTTAAAGGGCCAGCCTTAGAGGGCCAGCTTAAAGGGCCAGCCTTAAAGGGCCAGCTTAAAGGGCCAGCCTTAGAGGGCCAGCTTTACAGGGCCAGCTTAAAGGGCCAGCCTTAGAGGGCCAGCTTAAAGGGCCAGCCTTAAGGGGCCAGCTTAAAGGGCCAGCCTTAGAGGGCCAGCTTAAAGGGCCAGCCTTAAGGGGCCAGCTTAAAGGGCCAGCCTTAAAGGGCAAGCCTTAAAGGGCCAGCCTTAAAGGGCCAGCCTTAAAGGGCCAGCCTTAGCGGGCCAGCCTTAAAGGGCCAGCTTAAAGGGCCAGCCTTTGAGGTCCAGCCTTAGAGGCCCAGCCTTAAAGGGCCAGCTTAAAGGGCCAGCCTTAGAGGACCAGCTTAAAGGGCCAGCCTTTGAGGTCCAGCCTTAGAGGCCCAGACTTAAAGGGCCAGCTTAAAGGGCCAGCCTTAGAGGACCAGCTTAAAGGGCCAGCCTTAAGGGGCCAGCTTAAAGGGCCAGCCTTAAAGGGCCAGCCTTAAAGGGCCAGCCTTAAAGGGCCAGCTTAAAGGGCCAGCCTTAAAGGGCCAGCCTTAAAAGGCCAGTCTTAAAGGGCCAGCCTTAGAGGGCCAGCTTAAAGGGCCAGCCTTAAAGGGCCAGCTTAAAGGGCCAGCCTTAAAGGGCCAGCTTAAAGGGCCAGCCTTAGATGGCCAGCCTTAAGGGGCCAGTTTAAAGGGCCAGCCTTAAAGGGCCAGCCTTAAAGGGCCAGCCTTAGAGGGCCAGCCTTAAAGGGCCAGCCTTAAAGGGCCAGCCTTAAAGGGCCAGCCTTAGAGGGCCAGCCTTAAAGGGCCAGCTTAAAGGGCCAGCCTTTGAGGTCCAGCCTTAGAGGCCCAGCCTTAAAGGGCCAGTTTAAAGGGCCAGACTTAGCTGGCCAGCCTTAAAGGGCCAGCTTAAAGGGCCAGCCTTAGAGGGCCAGCTTAAAGGGCCAGCCTTAGAGGGCCTGCTTAAAGGGCCAGCCTTAAGGGGCCAGCTTAAAGAGCCAGCCTTAAAGGGCCAGCCTTAAAGGGCCAGCCTTAAAGGGCCAGCTTAAAGGGCCAGCTAAAAGGGCCAGCCTTAAAGGGCCAGCTTAAAGGGCCGGCCTTAAAGGGCCAGCCTTAAAGGGCCAGCTTAAAGGGCCAGCCTTAAAGGGCCAGCTTAAAGGGCCAGCCTTAGAGGGCCAGCCTTAAGGGGCCAGCTTAAAGGGCCAGCCTTAGAGGGCCAGCTTAAAGGGCTAGCCTTAGAGGGCCAGCTTAAAGGGCCAGCCTTAAGGGGCCAGCTTAAAGGGCCAGCCTTAAAGGGCCAGCCTTAAAGGGCCAGCCTTTAAGGGCCAGCCTTAGAGGGCCAGCTTAAAGGGCCAGCCTTAAAGGGCCAGCTTAAAGGGCCAGCCTTAGAGGGCCAGCTTTACAGGGCCAGCTTAAAGGGCCAGCCTTAGAGGGCCAGCTTAAAGGGCCAGCCTTAAGGGGCCAGCTTAAAGGGCCAGCCTTAAAGGGCAAGCCTTAAAGGGCCAGCCTTAAAGGGCCAGCCTTAAAGGGCCAGCCTTAGCGGGCCAGCCTTAAAGGGCCAGCTTAAAGGGCCAGCCTTTGAGGTCCAGCCTTAGAGGCCCAGCCTTAAAGGGCCAGCTTAAAGGGCCAGCCTTAGAGGACCAGCTTAAAGGGCCAGCCTTTGAGGTCCAGCCTTAGAGGCCCAGACTTAAAGGGCCAGCTTAAAGGGCCAGCCTTAGAGGACCAGCTTAAAGGGCCAGCCTTAAGGGGCCAGCTTAAAGGGCCAGCCTTAAAGGGCCAGCCTTAAAGGGCCAGCCTTAAAGGGCCAGCTTAAAGGGCCAGCCTTAAAGGGCCAGCCTTAAAAGGCCAGTCTTAAAGGGCCAGCCTTAGAGGGCCAGCTTAAAGGGCCAGCCTTAAAGGGCCAGCTTAAAGGGCCAGCCTTAAAGGGCCAGCTTAAAGGGCCAGCCTTAGATGGCCAGCCTTAAGGGGCCAGCTTAAAGGGCCAGCCTTAAAGGGCCAGCCTTAAAGGGCCAGCCTTAGAGGGCCAGCCTTAAAGGGCCAGCCTTAAAGGGCCAGCCTTAAAGGGCCAGCCTTAGAGGGCCAGCCTTAAAGGGCCAGCTTAAAGGGCCAGCCTTTGAGGTCCAGCCTTAGAGGCCCAGCCTTAAAGGGCCAGTTTAAAGGGCCAGACTTAGCTGGCCAGCCTTAAAGGGCCAGCTTAAAGGGCCAGCCTTAGAGGGCCAGCTTAAAGGGCCAGCCTTAGAGGGCCTGCTTAAAGGGCCAGCCTTAAGGGGCCAGCTTAAAGAGCCAGCCTTAAAGGGCCAGCCTTAAAGGGCCAGCCTTAAAGGGCCAGCTTAAAGGGCCAGCCTTAAAGGGCCAGCTAAAAGGGCCAGCCTTAAAGGGCCAGCTTAAAGGGCCGGCCTTAAAGGGCCAGCCTTAAAGGGCCAGCTTAAAGGGCCAGCCTTAAAGGGCCAGCTTAAAGGGCCAGCCTTAGAGGGCCAGCCTTAAGGGGCCAGCTTAAAGGGCCAGCCTTAAAGGGCCAGCCTTAGAGGGCCAGCTTAAAGGGCCAGCCTTAAAGGGCCAGCTTAAAGGGCCAGCCTTAGAGGGCCAGCTTTACAGGGCCAGCTTAAAGGGCCAGCCTTAAAGGGCCAGCTTAAAGGGCCAGCCTTAGAGGGCCAGCTTAAAGGGCCAGCCTTAAGGGGCCAGCTTAAAGGGCCAGCCTTAAAGGGCAAGCCTTAAAGGGCCAGCCTTAGAGGGCCAGCCTTAGAGGGCCAGCTTAAAGGGCCAGCCTTAGAGGGCCAGCTTAAAGGGCCAGCCTTAAGGGGCCAGCTTAAAGGGCCAGCCTCAAAGGGCCAGCCTTAAAGGGCCAGCCTTAAAGGGCCAGCTTAAAGGGCCAGCCTTAAAGGGCCAGCTTAAAGGGCCAGCCTTAAAGGGCCAGCCTTAAAAGGCC
>NW_027621865.1:0-214641 GCF_037039965.1 Doryrhamphus excisus | reverse complement strand
TCAGCTGCTCCAGCTGCTTCAGCTGCTTCAGCTGCTCCAGCTGCTCCAGCTGCTTCAGCTGCTCCAGCTGCTCCAGCTGCTCCAACTACTCCAGCTACTCCAGCTACTCCAGCTACTCCAACTACTCCAGCTACTCCAGCTACTCCAGCTACTCCAGCTACTCCAGGCGTCGATGGCTCAGATTGTGGATATTCTACAATCGATTGTTGATTGTCATTCACAGACGCGTGCTTGAGTCCGGTTCCGGGTTAGAAGCTAAGCTCCGGCGGCCATACGCACGCTTACAGAAATATTCAGCAGCTGTAACAGTAGCCAATGCTGATGCAATGTTAACCATTGCCACAACCCCCTTTTCCACTCTCTATACAATAATCACCACATAAAGATCAGTCACCGTGGTAGATCTTTAGACGATGGTCACAATCCTTTTAAACAATCGTTTGTGTAGGTCAAGATAGGAAAAAATGGGGGCACAAACCGAAAAGAGTGAAAACTCTAACAGAATTGCGCTACAAAGTACCGGCTAGAACTATGGAGAGTATCACCACTGTGTGAGTTAAGCACAATGAGGGGAAGATGAGGGGAAAAAACCTGATACAAAACTGGACTTTTCAACAGGCAGTCGACATTGTCGGCTGTTCTTTAAGGAATCCAATTTCTTATCACACTCTCACTCTCCCTCCGCCAGAATACTCTCTGCTATTGACAAGCGTCGATTTGACAATATAATAGATTGGAAAAATATTTTTCCAATCTTTCTAAGTTTGGGATTGGTATCGGCCTCGATGATGAGACTGTTTTTTTTTCTCCAACACAAAAGCCGAATCAGTGGTTGGGTGTGTTCCAATTTGAGTGTTTAAAAACGCTTCAACAAGCACATTGGCAGATGCTGATCGATCACGTTCTCATCGATTTGGAACATGTCAACAAACCATAATCTAGATCACAGTTGTGAAAACTGTCGGTTCTGACCGCTGGAATTTTTTTATGTCCCAGTTCTCTTTTTTTTTTGCTCACGGTTACAGAATGCGTTGTCACAAGAGATATGTCCTCTCGCTCTATCGCGTTTAAAAATGAGAACCGTATGCTTGTTGCCAATGATGGCCCATTGCCCCATCAGTCGTTTTAAGACTAAACACTGCCGCTTTGCCATCGCACTGATCATTACGATCGTAGGCTTGTGCGGATTAGCGTTAATGGCATTAACGGCCGCCAACGTGCCGAAACAGCTGATGCGGCTGATTTGGGGTGAGCCGGTCGGTAGATGCGGTGTAGAGGACGTTGATGTGTAGCTTGTTGGCGTTGAGACCGTGTTTATACATAACAGTCGGGTGATACATGTGAGTCTTTCTAACTTCTGATTGAAAATGAGTCGACTGCGGCTTTTTGTGGGTGGGGTGAGAAAGGGATCAAACAGAAATAGGTATTCTACCACAAAAGTTTTAACACAATACAACAGCAAACTTGCTCAAATAAAGGTCCAAACAGCTTTTGATGCAATGAGGCGATGATGTAACATACATATATATATATATGTCATTACATTGTAAATGTGTATGATATATATATATTCTAAATGTAAACATATCCAACACTCTTAACGGGCAGACTGCTACCTAAACATAGACCTAAGCATAACGCTGAACTAGAATAGGTGTGACTAGGAGTCTGGTTTTTTGTGTGGAAAAAGTAAGAAAGGAAACCTAAACCGTCTTGTAAAATTTCCAGATAGTCTAAAGTCTAAACAAACATCCAATCAGAAAGATCACCAAACCAGCATCAAAGTAGATGGATAGAAACCCAACCGATAAGAAACCTGACCAACGGCTGAAAAGACGGACGACCAAACAGAAAGCCAACCGAGTCCACCAAGACAGATATCCAATCAGACAGAAATCTAGATAAACACAAGTCTAACCATACACTCAAGCGGTACCGTTAAACAGAAATAAACCCAAAGATGACAACTCCAAAAAGGGGTTAAAAGCTTGACCACATATATATATATACACGCATATATATATATGCAGAAATTCCAAATAGAAAGTCTAACTGAACAGACATCTTAGCAAAGGTAAATCCAACTTAAAAAGTCCACCCAAATAGAATTCCAACTTGGAATAATCTTAATTGTAAGTATTGTTTGTTCAAAACTCTAACAAACTATACAATTTAATTGACGGTTCAGACGGGCAAGCTTCCAACCAGAAGTCCAACTATACAGACATCCAAACAGAAAGCTGATCGAGTCTGTTCAAACAGAAGTCTAATTGGAAATCCAAACAGACAGAACCCATAAACAAAACCCTAAATATAGATCAACCATATGTCTAGATAGATAACCGAAAACCAAAAAAAAACCAAAAAAAACCAAAGAAAGAAAACCAATCCGGGCGTCAACGGATCAGTCCCTTTTGCTTGCCCCCATTTAAATAGGCAACCAAAAAAAAGCCCAACATAACATACAGACCATATAAAATGGTTTAGATCGATGTAGATTGGGTCAATTTAAAATGTCTTAACCGTGACAAATTAAGGTGGGGTAATATCGAAACAACTGCTCTCTGTGCAAAGATTGCAAAATTGGAGCATCTTCTCTGTCAACACGACAGATTCTAATGAGAGTTAAAATGTTAATGGTGCGGGTAAAAGATGTTGTGACCTATCTATTTGTTGTTCAAAACATTAATTTGAGGTAAGTTTCATAGCAATCAACAAAGGGTGTATATATATATATATATATATATTTTCACAGCTTTGTATATGTATACGTATACCGTTACAGCCAAATCGGCGCAGTCTTAAACTTTTAACAGAGCTGTTAAAAGTTTGTCTGTAATGTTAAACATATATATATATATATATATACGGGTTTGGTTCCAACAAAGTTTGCTCAGTCAACGGTTTGGCTCGGCGACAGTCACACAGATTTGGAACGTAACCTATGCTGTTCTAAAGCCGATCGCTCACGTCTCATAATTAAGGGCATCCGATCTATCACCATCATCATCATCACCGCCACCATCACCGCCACCATCACCCTTGTTACCGTCGTTATTCTCGTTACCAGCTTCCCATTTGACGGCGCTTGCGGCGGTTGCGGCGATTTCTAGACGCATGACGGATGCTATCGACGCAGCCGCCCGATGAGATCGAATATATCGCCTTTGGCTGTCGAGATGAGCACAAAGAGAGCTATGTGGGGAAGCGTGTGCGGAGACAGCTGCGCGTTCATCGGGAAAGCTGTGCTCTGTAACAAATGTTAACCCGAAAAAGGTTGTTTCAACAACAACGGTTGACAATTCTGATAGGTCTGAATGGTTTTTGTTAAATATACTTTGGTACGGATCCACGCGCGCGACGGCAGATTGAACATTATCATCAATCGTCGGCCTCTTGGCTATTGCATATCATCGGTTTCCTGTCAACCTGTGGGAACTGGGAGAGCTGTGGATGTGCAAGTTTTGTGATTGCCCATACAAGGTTGTGGTTTAGCCGGATATATTGTTTGTTGTAAAAAAAATTTTTTTAACTAAATCCAAACGGTTGCCCGATTTTGGCTTGCGTCGTTGTCGTATCGTTTATAATCTCATAGTTTCCTCACAGATCCATACACGTTTCTACACTAAGCTACCGTTCAGACACTATTATTTCCGGGATAGCTGTTGCCTACGCTGCAGTCGTCGATCGGGTTGCACCAGAACAGTTCCCTAACCGGTTTGGCATATCGGCAATTATTGCCGTGATCACCACCATTCCGCTGAAGCTGACAATTGCGACAATCAGCAGGACGACCGTAAGACAGTGGAGGTACTTGGAACTGTAGCAGCCGGTAGGCCAGTAGGCTGCGTATGCGGGTGCAGACAAAGGTCGAGTCCTCATTTTTATTACGTGGCTGATGCGTGCAACAGGTTAGCCGTTGCAACTCTTTTAAACAATGCTGGTCAATGCAAATTTACTTTAGAAAAATGGGGGGGGAAAGAGAAAACCGGCGAGCGGGATAGAAGGTTTTCTCTTACGCGCCAATTGACCCTTCTTTAAAATTTCATTGCCTGCCGCAAGTTTGCCTGGAGGGGGCCGTGGGGATCGTTTCTTCCGTTGCATCCTTGACGCTTTTCTCTTGAGACGCAATGAGACGCAATGAGACGCAACGGGACGCAACGGGACGCAACGGGACGCAACGGGACGCAATGAGCCGCAATGAGCCGCAACAGAATGCAGCAAGACGCAGCAAGACGCAGCAAGACGCAGCGGGACGCAGTGGGACTCAGTGGGACTCAGTGGGACTCAGTAGGACTCAGTGGGACTCAGTGGGACTCAGTGGGACTCAGCGGGACTCAGTGGGACTCAGTAGGACTCAGTGGGACTCAGTGGGACTCAGCGGGACTCAGTAGGACTCAGTAGGACTCAGTAGGACTTGTGGACGCATGGATGTCGGGTTTGGTAAGCTCCGGGTGTTAAGGTTCGAGCAGTCGATCCAGGTTGTTTGCGACGTAGGTTGTTTTGTTGTTTTGTTATTTTGTTGTTTAGGTCGATGACCTTAATAATGCTAAATCAGGTCACCTTCTTTATATTATTGTCTTTGATCTTACAGACGGGCAAATCGGACGATGGAATTTCAGCGCACAAGTAGTCCTCTATGCTCATCGATTCAATGTCATCGGCGCAACTCAACAGGATTGCTGTTGCTACCGTTGCTACCGTTGCTACCGTTGCTACCGTTGCTACCGTTGCTACCGTTGCTACCGTTGCTACCGGCACTGCAACGGCAGCGACCGTGACAAGCACAGTCCTCATGGCTTCACACGCGCTAGATCAACAAATTGGGAAACAGATCTATTGTTTGGCCAAAAACTGCAGCCATTGCAGATTCAACGGTTTTAAAACGTTTAGAGACGTAGAAGACGAGTACGTGTATTTCCGCTCATAACCCTTTCATTGTCGCCGCCAGGTTGGCTGGAAGGAAGCGACCGGCTGAGACAGGTTGGCGGTGCGAGTCGTGCGAGTTGTGCGAGTCGTGTGAGTTGTGCGAGTCGTGCGAGTTGTGCGAGTTGTGCGAGTCGTGTGAGTTGTGCGAGTTGTGCGAGTCGTGCGAGTTGTGCGAGTTGTGCGAGTCGTGCGAGTTGTGCGAGTCGTGCGAGTCGTGCGAGTTGTGCGAGTCGTGTGAGTCGTGTGAGTCGTGCGAGTTGTGCGAGTCGTGCGAGTTGTGCGAGTTGTGCGAGTTGTGCGAGTTGTGCGAGTTGTGCGAGTTGTGCGAGTCGTGCGAGTTGTGCGAGTTGTGCGAGTTGTGCGAGTTGCTCTTGGTTATGTTCATTCCAACAGCAGCTTGTAGGTTGCCAGGCTTGCAAAACAGATCACCCTCTTCTCTTGGCTCTCATTTTCCACTCTCTTTTTGAGCCTGGTTCAGCCTTGGCATGCCAAACAATCGTCCGCTCGGCTGCACGTTTGGCCGCCGGGCTCTCTGCTGTTCTTGTCTTCACCCTTGTTGTCACCTCCCTCTCCCTCCTTCTTGACCGGCCGAACAGCGGCGGGCAGATCGCCGGCGCGGCCGGCTTCCGTCCGCAGGTAGTACAGGCCCTTGCAGCCGCGTCTCCAGGCCTCCAAGTGGACGCGGTTCAGGTACGCGCGGTCTGTGGGCGCCGGGAAGTACAGGTTGAGCGACTGGCCCTGGCAGATGTGCTGCTGTCGGACAGCCGCCTGCCGCACGACCGCCATCTGGTCCATCTCCTCGGCTGTGCGGAAGACAGCCTTCTGACGGGAGGTGAGGCAGTCCAGCCGGCGTACCGACCCGTTGGCGCGCAGGATCTCGGCCCAGACATCAGGCGTGTCGTGGCCGCCGGCCGCCAGCGTCTCCTGCAGCAGCCGGTTGACAATCCGGTGGGCGCCCGCCCGCGTTCGGTGCACGTAAGCGTTGGCGTGCACGGGGTCGCAGCCCGGGCTGGTTTCCATCAGGCAGGCTGTGTTGGCGTTGGGCGCCACCGCCAGGAGGTGAGCGTTGCGGCGGCCAGTCCCGCGCAGATCGGGCGGCTCGCCGCGCTCAGCGGCCAGCCGGCGCGTGGCTGCCTCGGCTCGCCGGCGGATCTCCCGGAAGAAGCGGTCGGCCTCCTCGGCGGCCTCGGCCGAGTCAAAGGGCAGCTCCAGTCGCTGCAAGTGATAGGCCCAGCCCATCACGCCCAGCCCCAGCGACCGCTCGCCTTCCGCAGACCGCCTGGCTCGATCCATGCCGGGCCGATCTTGCGACCGCCGCAGAAAACAGTCGATCACGTTGTCCAGCATTTCAACGCAGCAGTCGATCAGATCAGTGTCCCACCACTCGTGAGCCTTCTCAGCGTTGACAGACGACAGGCAGCATACGGCTGTGCGGAGGGGACCGGTTGGCAGGTGAATCTCGTTGCACAGGTTGCTGCCGTGCAACTCCAGGCCCCTGGCGCTCAGCGCGGCCGGCAACGACCGACGAGCCGTGTCGATGAAGTTCAGGTACGGCTCGCCTGTACGGTACCTTGTCTCCAGCAGCCGCTGCCACAGCAGCCGGGCGCGGCCGCCGTCAACGAGGCGGCCAGAGTGGGGGCAGCGCAGGATCCACTCCTTGTCGGCCTCTACGGCCCGCATGAACTCGTCGGTGACGTTGACGCCGTGGTGGAGGTTGAGGTTCTTGCGGCGGCCGTCGCCGCCCACGGGCACGCGCATCTCCACAAACTCGACAATGTCCGGGTGGGAGATGTCCATGTAGGCGGCGTAGGACCCCTTGCGAGTGCTGCCTTGTCGGTAGGCCATGACGTCGGCGTCGACGGTGTGCAGAAACGGCATCGGGCCGGGAGTCTTATCGCTGCCTGTTCTCACCCGGCTCCAGTGACCGCCGCAGCCGCCGCCCGCCACCGACAGCCAGCGCAGTTCGGCCGTGTGTTCGATCAGACCGTCCACCGTGTCGGGAACGTACAGCAGGTAGCACGATATGGGCAACCCTCGCTGGGACTCGTCAAGGTTGCTGAGAATAGGAGACGAGTAGCAAAACCAGCCTCGTCTAGAGTACTCGTACAGCTTTTGAGCCAGGTCCGCACAACCGCCACTGTGCGCCTGTGCCACCCGGAGCAAAAGGTTGTCAAAATCGGCACGATTGACCGGCTCCGATAAGGGTTTCTTAATGTAGAATCGGCTTAGCAGAGCGGCGGCCTGCGGCGACAGCGGTGAGGACGGCACGGGCGGCAGCTGCGGCTGCTGCGGGTGCTGCTGCTGCGATCGCTGCTGCGATTGCTGCGGCTGCTGCGGGTGCGATTGCTGCTGCGATTGCTGCGGCTGCTGCGGGTGCTGCTGCTGCGATCGCTGCTGCGGCTGCTGCGGCTGCTGCGGGTGCTGCTGCTGCGATCGCTGCTGCGGCTGCTGCGATTGCTGCTGCTGCGATCGCTGCTGCGGCTGCTGCGATCGCTGCTGCGGCTGCTGCGATTGCTGCTGCGGCTGTGATTGCTGCTGCGGCTGCTGCGACGTAGACATGTTTTAAGGGTTAAGACACACACCGTATTCTATTATATATTATTATATATTATTATATACTATTAAATACTATTATATACTATTATATTCTATTATATGTTGTTATATTCTATTATATACTGTTATATACTGTTATATATTGTTATATTCTATTTATATACTATTATATACTATCATATACTATTATATGCTATTATATACTATTATATCTTTATATATTGTATTAATTTATATATATATATATTTATATGTAATAGACTAAATATGAGAGAACGTGTTAGCCCAGACAAGATCGACCGAGCTGAACAGAGCGTGTATAGTTTTGATGAAACTCGAGAAAAGGAGTGGGAGGGGTGTGGTGGTGAGGATGTGGTGGTGGATGTGATAGTGAATGTGGTGGTGGATGTGGTGGTGAGGATGTGGTGGTGGATGTAATGGTGGATATGGTGATGGATGTGGTGATGGATGTGGTGATGGATATGGTGATGGATATGGTGATGGATATGGTGATGGATGTGGCGATGGATATGATGATGGATATGGTGATGGATATGGTGATGGATATGGTGGTTTAGTTGCCTCTTGTGCCGTGCTGCAGTGTTTTTGTTGCACACAAAATCGGTTATCAAGGATAGAGCGCGCAATAAAGATTTTTTCCTGTCCTCGCTGAAACGAAAGCGGAGAAAACGCCGTCGGCCGCTTGACGCAATTCAACAGCTGTTTGTGGGCAAAACGGTCGACCATCGGTTGGCCATCGGTTGACCATCGATCGACCATCGGTCGACCATCGGTCGACTATTGGTTGACCATCGGCTGCCCCTTTAAACGATCCGTCTGGTAAACACATTAGCTTGATAGACATTCCAATTAAAGACTGATCAGATTCCTTAGCGGTTGTGATTGGACTGTTTGGCAGGAATCTTTTTAACCGCGCGTGTGACAATGGCGACCAACGTATTGAATGGAAATTGTGTATATACTTATACAGATATAGATATCTATATCTATATAGATCTATATATATATATATATATAGACATATAGATATATATATAATCCCAACGGTGCAAGTAGCAAACTTTTTCAGACTGTAGCGTAGCCTCGCGCAATAACTTGAGCAGAGGCTCAACTTAAACTCTCCAGAGGATGATCGGGCAGAGCCTTGAGCGTGATATATATCTATATATATATCTATATATATATATCTACATATATATATAACAGATGCTCAAGCAATGTTTTGAGTAAAACATTTAACGGGCTCTACTGTACAGTATTGAGTAGAATCTCTAGCAGCATACCCAATGAAGCTCCGCGCATTAGTCCGTTTAGAGCCCGTACGAAGCTTTGGTATATATATACATATACATATATATACATATACATATATATATAATCTAATCGAGCAGATTTATTTAAAGCAAATGGCATATTTGGCAGAATTTTGAGCCAACTTTTGAGCAGATCCACCAAATAACTCTATCGTACAAACCGACAAACTTTCTAACAGAATCTTCAGTGGAGCTTAGATCAGAACTTTAAGCAGACTATTTGGTAGGAATCCGAGCGGAACATTAGGTAGACTTTTGAGCCAATCCTTTGACGAGCCATCTTGTCTATGCTCTAGCAGAATTTTTTTTAAGCAGCATGTTATGCAGAGCTCAGAGTGGAACTTCTAGCATAGTGTTCCACGGAACGCCGAGTGAAATTTGGCGGCATTTCGAGCAACCATCTCAATCGACTCTCTCGTAGGTCTCCTGCTAGAACTTTCATCAGAATTTTTTTAACAGATCTTAAAGCATAACCTATAACAGACTATCTGACAGAGCTCTGATCGTAACCTCCGACAGAATATCCTGCAGCGCTTGGACCAAAACCTCTGTTGGAGTTTTGAGCGGACCCTTCGGCCGACTCTGGTATACTACCCAACAGAGTTTCCATCGGGATCTTTAAAGCAGGTCTTAAAGCGTAACCTCCAGCAGACTATTCTGCGGAGATTTGGAGCGTAACCGCAAGCAGAACGTTCTAAAGCGCTCAAAATGGGACCTTTAGTAGAACGTTCCACAGAATTTAGACCAGAACTTTTAGCAGACTTTAGCGTAAACCCGTCCACAGGTTTTCTCGTATCACTTTTGGCAAACTATATTGTATGTTCCCTAACAAACAGAATTTTAGCAACATGTTTGGTAGAGTACCGGGTGGAGTTTTGAGCAGGGTCTCGAGCAAACCTTTTACCAACCCATTTTTCCTGTATGTCTCTCTGGCAGAACATTTGGCAGAGCCTCAATCAGAGTCTCAATCAGAGCCTCAATCAGAGTCTCAATCAGAGTCTTGAGCGAATCCTTTCTCAACAATATCTATCTCGTATATCTTTTTATTAGAACATTTGTTAAAACGTTTGGCAGACCATCAAGCCAACTTTTGAGCGGATCCTTTGGTAGACTAGTTAGCGTATAGTGTTTCCATATGGTTTCCGTATAGACTTTCTAGCAGACCGTTTGTTGGAGCCTCGGGTAGAGCCGTGAGCAACATTTTTTGCAGCGTTTTAGCCAATCGCCACCGATAGGAAGAAGATCCTTTAAGGTTTGGCAAGCTGCCAAACTGTGGGTGGACGTTTGCCGCAGAGGAACTTTAGTCTCTTAATATTACCGCTTTATTTTCTAGTATTAAAACGTTATTCTCTAAAACTACCGCTTTATCGTCCTAATATTACCACTTTAGTCGATCTATATTGCAGTAAAGGTCGATATAAATTGTGAGATAGGACACTGCGTACTAGATTGTGCTTTGAGCCGTTGTACAGAGTACAACCCGAGTCATTGTGCAGAGAGCTATAGGGAGTGTAAAAATGGATGTTGGTTCACCGACAGTTGGGAGACTAATGTCAGAGTGGGTCCGCAGACACGCAGGCGGTTTAAGATGAGGTTGCTAGTCAAACTTGTGGTTTAGCTAGAGATCCGCAGCGATCCTTCACATTTGGTGGGACAAATGAGGATTGTTTTGGTATGTTTAGAAAGAATATTCTTTATCTTTCTCAGCAAGAGGCCGGTGGTGGTGGTAGTGATGATGTTAATGGTGTTAATGGTGATAATGGTGTTAATGGTGTTAATGGTGTTAATGATGGCAGCTGCTCAGACGCAGCGGCGGGCGCTCCTGCAGATTGGCGCTGCGTCCCTCTTTGCACCCCGCGACAATTTCTCACATTCGACCGAGCGCTTATTTGCGCCGGCCGCGGCCTCTGCCGTCGCGGTCGAGAGCGTGATTTTTGTCAGGCGGCGGTGGATTGTGTCCAGCCGGGTCAGCACACCCGCCAGCTGCATGCACTCCTCGATCGGATTCACACCGGACGCCGTGAAGGGTTTGACGGTGATGCAATGATGCGGCTGACCCACAGCCACCTTTCGCCGATCGTCGACGATGATTGGCACGGCGGTGGTGGGCAACAGATCCGCTCGAACGGCGTATCGCAAATCCTTTCCTGGGCCGCCGCGATCGTTGGTGCAATGCTCGCCGCTTAGGACCGGGTCAGGGTTAAAATTCAGCCCCTTTAGCACCATCAAGGCGTAGCGCCTGGACGCCGCGGTCCAAACGCCCACCTGATATCGAGCCGTCAGCTCGGCCAGAAACGAGCGCAGACCGGGCCGTTCGGCAACGGTGTACCCTGGCACGTCAAAACAGTTGTATCGAGCGGTCATGTCAATCAGCTGCTCGAGCGTGTGGCCGTCCGATCTGTCGGTCGCCACCGAGTGAATAAGCGTTTCATCCAGATCCAGGAGAACCAGCATGTGCGGGTCGGGTCCGTCGAGCGCGCGACAGAGGCTGCAGTCGGCGCTGGCCATAGGGTTGTTTTAAAACCAAGAGCGGTTGAGAGAGAAAGATAAAGAAAGAAAGAGAAAGAGAGAGAGAGAGTTTGGGAACGGCCGCAGTCTTCTGCCTTCAATATTGGCTTATATATATATATATATATTTATTTATCCTCCCCCGACGTCTTTAAGTTTTTGTTAAGGGAGGAAGGTATGCGCACGCGTACGACCCGTCGATGCTTGTTTGACAAAACGTAGAACTTAACTTATTAAAGTGAACCCCTCAAAAAAATCCAACGATAGGGATCGCAGTAGTTTGTGTAAACGATTGTTTAGCCGTTGATCGACAATTGCGGCGGCATCTCATTTTCTTGACCCAGATCAACAGGACACGTACATAAAATGAGACGGGGTGAACAAGCGCCTACACACAGCAGACTGTTTGGCTTCACATTTGTGTACTCACAGACCCCAACCGTCTGGAAGGCTAAGCCAAAAAAAGGAGCGATTGGCAAGTTGTTTAATCGGTGGGTGGCCGGGAACTGGAGTGAGTACTGACCAACCAAACAGCAGCCCAAACAGCAGCCCAAACAGCAGCCCAAACAGCAGCCCAAACAGCAGCCCAAACAGCCCATGGTAGAGATTTTAAACGTTTTGGGGTCACGTTTAGAATCTAGTTTATATCTTAAATCTATCCTTTAAATAAGTCTTCTGATTCTCCTCACATCTTTTGCATCAGTTACCAAACAGAGAAGGGTGAAATAGGTTTAGACTGATGTATGTGTTTGGAAGCTGGGACACGGCGATAGTATATATATATATCTATACGTCTATATATATATATTGTCTATATACTTGTTTATGGAGGTTTTTCCCTAGTCGCACATCACCTTCCACAAACAACACTCAAACAACACCTACCCAACACTCAAACGACACCTACCCAACACTCAAACAACACTCAAACAACACTCAAACAACACTCAAACAACACCTACCCAACACTCAAATGACACCATACAGCACCCAGCACCGTCTATGCAGCACTTGTAACCTGTAACCCGTAACTTATCACCGACTCAGTATAGCACTTGTGAGCTCCCGCCTCCTCCCTAGAGCGATGTAAATAAGTTGCCAAACGGTGGCTATCGATCAACGGAAGATCGTTAGCTTACACCTGCGCTTACAATTGGATCGGAATAACCGTTCTTTTTTTTGGCAGTTGCAATTGGATCGGAATAACCGTTCTTTTTTTTGGCAGTTGGAGGCGTCCGCCGTGGACGGTTAGGTAAATCTCTGAGCAATTAGTACCGATGCCATCGGCTATGTCGTCGGCTATGTTGTCGGCTATGCCGTCGGCGATGCCGTCGGCTATGCCGTCGGCTATTTAGTCCCCTCTTTGTGCTATCTATCTAAAAGACACGTTCCCGTCTTTCACAACCACCACTTGTCGCTGCTTGCCACGTCTTCTATCTGCCGACTCACAACCACCCGCCACAATCTCTTGAAAGGACCCTGGTTGGTTTTATCGCGTTCGGCGATCTCGCAAAACGACGACCCGCGGAAAAAGTACAGCATCATTCGGCTGTAGGAGGCCGACTCAATCACCTGCTCCACAAGAGGGCATCTGCTGGGTGAGTTGACCGGGAAAAAAGCCGCGTCGTAAACGTCGGGCGCTCTGAGCAGCAGATTGTGAGTGACAACCGGCGTGTTGGGGATCATGTCGGCAAAATACTTTTCAGATTCTAAATCTGGGACGCTGATGACGGGTCGTTCGGCTTTTGACTCGACAATGGCGCGTCTGAGAGCGATCGTCCTGGACCCCTCAACGTCGGCGCGCATGTTTCGCATCTCCTCGGTCAGCGGCAGCATCTGCCCGTCCGTTTCCAAATAGCCGGCCGCTTGACAAAACTGGTTGAAGTTCTTATCGTGTCCAAACTGGCCGGTGCCGAAAAAACGTTTGAGCTGTTTTGCGGCTCCTACCCCCTCACCATCACCGGCACCATCACCGACTTGCCGCAAGTAGGCGCGTAGCAGCCACAGCTGCGGCATGGCTGCTGCCGCGTGCACGGCTTCGCCGCCCGAACCGCAGTCTTCGGCGCTCGAGGCGTAAGCCAGCATCGATATGACGCGATGCTCCAGCTGGGTGTATCGATGGTAGACGCGCATCAGATGAGGGTTGCAGCGGTTTACCTTGACCACCGGCAGTCGGCTTTTGTAGCCCAGCATTGTCGCTAAGCGCTTACAGCCAGCGTCAATCTGCGGCATCGTGCCGCTTGTGATCCACACCTCGCACGATCCGGCGAGCGCCGCTTTTAGCAAGATGCAGAGCAGGGAACGCTCGCGCAAAAGCTCACCGTTGTGCATGATCAGGAGCGTCCACCTTGTCGAGTGGAATTCACGGCGCTGGTCTGGGGTGGGCCGGTTGTAGTGGTCGTAGGAGAGGCGGACAATCCGATCGGTCGATTTTGGTTGGGGAGTGGGCGCGGTTGGCTCAGCCTCCATGACCAGGACAGCGCCGTCTCCGCGGCCCATGTGCTCGGCAATTAACGCCGTTTCTATTGATCTGATCCGTCCTTGAGACGGACAGAGCAACACGCCTTTGCCTCCTCTCATGAACATCTCCTGACGGACCTGCGGGTAGGACCCATCGATCAGCAGTCTGCACAACTCGTCGCTGGCAGCTGAGGCAAACAAGCTGCAGCAGCCGCAGCCCGTCGTCGCGCCGCACGTTGGACAGTTGTCAAAGCTCGACCAGAAGCTCGAGCGGCAGCAAGAGCAGCAGCTTGAGCAGCAGCAAGAGCGAGCGGACATCCTTGACAGATGTCGTTGGTGTTGTCGGTGTGAGAGAAACGTAGGAATGTTTGTTCACAACAAAGTCCGGAGAGGACCGTTAACGTCATGTGCTTGTGGAGAGTGTTTGCGCCGGATTCTTTTTTTCGGCAAAGTTGTCGGCTGAAAGAGTTTATTTCCTGTTGTGTCTTGACTCGAAAACGACGTCATAATAGCCAGCTCCTTTCCGCAGCCGGCTTAGGAAATCGTACAACGGTCGGTGACCGCAATCTTAAACACGACTGCGATTTGCAAAGGACCGGTCACACGCACCCGTCCCTGTTTGTGAATCTCTGACCGCCGCCATGAGCCCTTTCTCTTCCCCCCTTCCCCACCCTTCCCACCCTACACATACACACACCAATCGGCAGCCCCAATCGGCAGCCCCAATCGGCAGCCCCAATCGGCAGCCCCAATCGGCAGCCCCAATTGACAGCCCCAATCGGCAGCCCCAATCAACAGCCCCAATCGACAGCCCCAATCGTCAGCATGTTCCACCTCTTTCCCACCGCGCTGCTATCAGCAGCCTAAAGCCGGCTGTTGTAGGAGAATCCTTTTGGTTGTAGAACGTTGATGGCGTCAGAAAAGAGGACTCTTGGGGGAAATGTCGAGGGAAGGATGTGTGGGGGGAGGAGGAGGAAGAAGAGAAAGAAGAGAAAGAAGAGAAAGAAGAGAAAGAGGGGGAAGAGGAGGAAGAGGAGGAAGAGGAGGAAGAGGAGGAAGAGGAGGAAGAGGGACCCAAAACCAAAAGCGCACCTTGCCGACAAACTGCAGTTTGTTGGCAGCCCCGAGACAGTAAGGAGGCCATTTCAAGATGGCTCATGTCCGGACATGGTTGTCATGAGGAGGAGGGAAAAAGCCCTAAAATGGGCACCGTGGGTTTTTGGTCTTTCTCGTCCCCCTTACTTAATTACATGTAGAGGAAGGTTTAAAATCACCATCAAACAAAAAGGAGACGGTGTAGAAATGTCACATTGACGCTAGGATTAAGCCGGCTTTGCAATGTGACATCCACTGCGGATGTAGACATCTTGCTCAATGATCGATCGGCTTAGTTTGTTCAACAAATCGCTTAGAGCTAAACCCAATAATGTGTACGGTTGTTTAATTTAACAAAACCTGACAAAAGTTTTAAATATCAGTAGCCGATATTGAGGTCTATGATGAATGAGGAGAGAGAGAGAGAGAGAGGGAGGGGGTTAAACATACTGTATGGTATGTCGCACCCCCTTCACATGTGCCGACATGAGAGTTTAACGGATAAATAATGTTAGAACTATAGTGAAATACTCTGATACCATTGTACCATCTTTAATAGACGCTGCGGCAATCCCGATAAGACTCTGCAACAGTTCACTCTGATAAACGCTTTACAATTTGTTCCAAGAGAGACTCAATGTCTCTCTCCTTTTCTCTCTCCTTTTCTCTCTCTCTCTCTCTCTCTATTTTTTTCTCTCTATCTCTCAGATAAAGACTCCACAACTCTACGGTAAATACTTTGGGATGATTACAAGAGCCGTTTTGTAATACTCTGCAAAGCTTTACAAAGCTCTACAATGCTCCGCTACACCGCTCCTCTATAATGCAATACAAAGCTCTACAATGCTCATCTACAACGCTCTACGATGATACGGCTTGCTTTGAGGCGGACCGCACAGCGCCCACCACTGATGATGAAGATGGTAATGGCTCAGCTAAAGACCTTACAACTTTCTCCGTAAACAAAAAAGGAAGAAGAATAAGAATAAGAAGAAGCCACCGCGGCAATTTGTCCATAGTCTCTGCACCGTTACAATTCTCTCCAAGACAGATTTCGGCTCTACAGTCCTATGTGGGGAGGGTTTTTTAAAAAAAAAAGATAAAGGAGTTTTTTTTTTGCGTCGACTCAGACAGGGACCACATAATTTCTCAGTTTGCTCTGACAAAGATTCTGTGGCTCGATAACCGCAAACGAATCTGAACATCTGAACATCTGAACCTCTGAACCTCTGAACCTCCGAACCTCCGAACATCTGAACCTCTGAACCTCTGAACCTCTGAACATCTGAACATCTGAACCTCTGAACCTCTGAACCTCCGAACCTCTGAACCTCTGAACCTCCGAACCTCTGAACCTCCGAACCTCTGAACCTCTGAACCTCTGAACCTCCGAACCTCCGAACCTCCGAACCTCCGAACCTCTGAACCTCCGAACCTCCGAACCTCCGAACCTCTGACGCTCCAAATCTTTGAACCTCCGAACCTCTGACGCTCCAAATCTTTGAACCTTCAAGCCTCAAAACCTCCAAATTGCCAAACCTCCGAACCTCCAGATTGCCAAACCTCCAAACCTCCAAATTGCCAAACCTCCGAACCTCCAGATTGCCAAACCTCCAAACCTCCAAATTGCCAAACCTCCGATGCTCCGATAACAACCCTACACTGACTCCAAGATATACTTCTACAGAGTTACGGCTCTCTGATAAAGAATCTGCACCAACTCTATAAAGCTCTTTCCGATAAAGACTCTACACCGACTCTAAAAGATACTCTATGATGTTTGTTGCAACTCTTTCCGGTAAAGAATCTGTGGCTCTACAACTTTACGGTAGAAAGATTCTGTACCGACTTGGCTAAAGACTACAGCCCTATAAAACTATCCGAGTCGACTTGTATAACAAAATTAAGAGAGACGCTACAGCGCTAGAACTCTCCGGTTAATATTTCACAGCGCCACGCCAATATGGTGATTTAAAGATAGATTTTACAACTACACGGCTCTCTCTCTCTCTGATAAAGATTTTACAGCTCTAAACGACAATTGCGGTTATAACACGCGCCGATAAATATTCTACAATAGCGTTAGGAAAGACTGTACAACCATTTTTGAGAAGGAAGCTGTTTCTATATCGATAACGACCAAAGTAGCTTGGCAAAAGACTCTAACGTTATACTTGAGAAAAGAAAGAAAGATTCTGCACCGCTATATTTGCTTGAATTTTTTATGTAACAAATACCACAGTCATAGCTAAAACAGAATCTGCAGCAGTCTCGAGAAAAATTCTACAGCGTCTTATGAGAAATATTTTGTAATGACTCGGTTAAAGACTCTGCAGATTACCACGCTGAGGACTTACTCTGCGGCAGCTTGGAATGAGACAATCCTAAACCCGTGACTTTAGCCGAGAGGAATTTAAAAAAAACTGAAAGAAAGAAAGACTAGCCAGCAGCTTTGAGGGATACCCTCCAATTCAGATAAATATCCTGCAATAGATGACAGGAAAATAACCGTTACGGACAATAAGGCTATATATATATATATATATATATATATATATATACCTCTAAGGTTAGCTTTAAAATGCTACCACAGCTCAATATAAAGACGCTCACATCTCTGGCTGAACCGGAATTGGCAACAAGTTTAAGAAATACGCTTCAATCCTATCGACAATCCCACAATTGTATAACTCTAGCCAAAAAAGGAACCTGCCACACTGTTACAGAGACTACACCATCTCCGAAAGATAGCTTATGACCCAAAGAAAGACAACGGCTTTGAAGCTAACCTTAAAACGCTACCACAGCTTGAAAAAAATACAGCGACATTGTCCCAACCGAGAGCAACTTTGTGATACCTATAGGAAAGACCCCATGACGGTTCTACAAGCCCTCTCAAAACAGCTTTACAATGTCTTTGGGAGATGTTTTGCAGTTTTAAGATAGTCTTTGACTCTGATACAAATTCTAAAACTGCTACATAAATTCTGATAAGACAACTATGCAATTCTATCTGAGAGCGTCTTTAGATCAACGCAGAGGAATAAAGATCCCGTGACTCTACGTCACTCTCTAAGAGAACCACTCTACAACGGCTCTGATATATTATATATAATAAATATATAATATATAATATATAATATATAATATGTAATATATAATATGTAATATGTAATATGTAATATATAATATATAATATGTAATATGTAATATATAATATATAATATATTATTCCAGATATAAGGACTGCGGCTCTAAGACTAACCTTAGCCCTCTACAATTGTAAGCTACAACTCTACTATTCACTCTGCAGCCTCAAACCTCTTAAGATCTAAAATTGTAAAACTTTGTTAAAATTTTTAAAACGTTATAAACTGTCATTGGTTCGAACAACTGCGCGTTAGTTAGGCACATTCAATTGGACTCGGCACTGAAGCGATCAACATCAGCCAGCTGCACCAACGTGTTATCGTCAAAGTCGCCAAAGTCGCCAAAGTCGCCAAAGTCGCCAAAGTCGCCAAAGTCGCCAAAGTCGCCATCAAAATCTTCGTTTGCGGCCATCAGCCACCCCGGCATGGAGGAAGGGTTTGTGAGCCACCGTTGGTTTGTTGAGGGCTGCTGAGGTGGAGGAGGCGGAGGAGGCGGAGGAGGCGGAGGAGGCGATGGAGGCGGCGGAGGTGGAGGAGGAGGTGGAGGAGGGAGGGTGGGGCGAATGTGTACCACCGTCGGGCGGACTTGGACAATCTCCGGCGCGGCGGCAGTGGCGGCAGGAGGCTGGGGAGGCTGAGGAGGCTGAGGAGGCTGGGGAAGCATCTCGCGGATCACCTCGCCCTCGGCAAAGTTTGCAGCCGCGGTCACTCTGTTTTGGCCAACAGACCGAGTCGGCGGCCGGTTGTTGGCGGCTATCAGCGCTGCGGCCACGGCGCTCTCGAGCAACATCTGCACCAGATTAGGGTCGTTCTGATCACTGCCTGCGCTGCTTGCCAGCTTTTCGCACAGGCGTCTGTACAGGCGGTCAAAGTCGCTCGATCGCCACACCGCACAGACAAACTGCATCATGTCCAGCAGGGTTTTAAACTCTGACGGATATCTGGGCAAGACAACAACGGTCTCCTCGATGCTCTTCACGGCGGCCAATGTGTCTTCCATCAGCAGACTGCTGTAGAGGATTGAGGGTTTGCCCACCGTTCTGAAATCTAGAGGGTGATCGGAACCGGCGTTCTGACGTACGCCCGTCACGTAGTTAAAATTTGTCTGACACATTGGGCATGTGATGGCGTCGCAGCCGCTTATTTTTTCCACCTTGCATTTGCACTGCGGGCATCCCACCATTTGGTTCATGGCGGCAAGCGTTTTCTTCACATCGGGCGAACAGACATGACCATCGCTCATGGGCATGTCACATTCTCGGCACAGCCGAGCCCCGCAGTTGCCGCAGCTCAGCCCGATTGGAACCTGGCCTCGGCAGAAGGGATCGGGGCACGGACGCAAGTTCCAGTTGAGCTTTTGCGCTTCGGCGATGGACTCTGCCGCCCGCTGCAGATCTTTGGTCAGGAACCGATTGGCGAGCGCGGCCATGGCTGGTGACAGGCTTCTGAGCAGGTCGACGGATGCCTGGCGCTCAGCGTGCCGCCTGGCCCTGGTCAAGGCGTTCGATCGGGAACCCTGGTCATCTATGACGCGCTTCAAGATAGCTATCAGATCGGCTGTGGCTGGCTGGTAGTCGGCGCACGCTGATCCTAAAACGCACACTCTGAACGTGCAGCCGCAAGAACATTCTACTCTGGTCTGCAGGGGTGACATCTGGCACAGACGAGCTATACACTCGCCGCACGTCTTGAGCGGGCACTGCGCTCTGCAGCGATACAGCACCCGTTTTGTATCCAGACAGATCGAACAATCCATGACCGTGAATCTTGGACACGAGTATATATATATATGTATGTAGGTGTGTGTGTGTGTGATTGAGAAGAGTATTTGGCAACTGATTGAGCAATTAAACCAACGCACCGATCTTTTGGTAGACCTGTGTACGTTCCTTCGATGAGGAAGGAAAATGCAAGTTTAATTTTAAAAACGTCCAAAACAGGTTACATTTTAAATTTTTTAATCGTCTTTGGAGAGTTTTAAAAATTAAAAAAATGGGAATTTGCGGTCTTAGAGTCGGTCTTCTAATGTTCAATCCTATCTTTTTCCCCATCCCCCATGGGAAGCCAACCGTACAAGACTGCAAAATTAGATTTTGTTTGTGTAGCTTTGGAGGGAAAAAAATCTACTCAAAACATCATCGCACATATAGACCGAGTCCACAATGTTGGACAATTGTCCAAACAGCTGTCCAAACGTTGGTGGGCAAGCCGTCGTCAATATATATATATATATGAGTAATATATATATATATATATTAATGGTCGGGTTTTAGCAAACGTTTCATGAGAAGCCAATCAGCGATTTTGACGCAAACATAGACACAAACGCATCTTATTTGTTAAGTCATAACGACGAGGTCAATTCGACTACGTTTTGAAGGTCAGACTAATTTTATTTCAGACTAATTTTATTTCAGACTAATTTTATTTCAGACTAATTTTATTTCAGACTAATTTTATTTCAGACTAATTTTATTTCAGACTAATTTTATTTCAGACTATTTTTATTTCAGACTAATTTTATTTCAGACTAATTTTATTTCAGACTAATTTTATTTCAGACTAATTTTATTTCAGACTAATTTTATTTCAGACTAATTTTATTTCAGACTATTTTTATTTCAGACTAATTTTATTTCAGACTATTTTTATTTCAGACTAATTTTATTTCAGACTATTCCGTCAACGCTGAAAATACCGGAAGCCGGGAAGACGGCCGTTCTGACACCGGCTTCTCAGGCAGAGGATGTGTGAAATAACGCTTGCTGTCGAGAAACTTATCCAGGTTGACGGTAGGGTTTTTATCCTTTTCATCCTCTGCTTTGTCATCCTCATCGGACGATATCGGGATGAAACCCTCAGGTTTGGCAGGTTGGGAC
Source organism: Doryrhamphus excisus (assembly GCF_037039965.1). Taxonomy (NCBI): domain Eukaryota; kingdom Metazoa; phylum Chordata; class Actinopteri; order Syngnathiformes; family Syngnathidae; genus Doryrhamphus; species Doryrhamphus excisus. The sequence continues at coordinate 193,731 of NW_027621865.1, read as the reverse complement.
GCTGACTGGTGCACCAGCGAAGCGGTCAGCATCTCCATTCCGCAGCTCTCAGTGACCACACATAACCCTTTCAGCTCTCCAGACTGCGACACTAACGAGAAGCTACCTAAGCTGTTGTGTGTGACGTAGTCGGTGGGCTCAACGTTTGGGGCGGTGGAGCCTGGAGTGTTCCATACAAAGACCGATATGGCGTACTGTTCAGGATTTGCCACAGCTCCCAGTGTGCAAACAATGTCTCGCAGATGGGAGACGCCGATATTGCTCGATGGGCAGAAGAGGGTGATGTATGTTCCGGATCCGTCAGAGTCGTAGACGCTGATCTTGAAAGGTGATGAGCTCATGGTGAGAAGGTTGGATTGCGCGTATGTGGAATCAGAGAATCTCTTGTTCCGCTTTAGCGCCTACTTTTGTATTAAACATGTGGCCTAATTTTGACAAATTTCACAATTTTTAAAAATATTTAAAATATTTAGATTTTTTTTCTTAAACGGGCGCTCATTGAGAATTTTAAAGGAAAGAAGAATACCAATAAGTTACACCGATTGCCGCTGTCAAACGCTCTCAACAGTCAATGAGGGATTAAAAGGGGAATAAAATGAGGGAAGGGAAAAGAAGCCGTTCCACGCATACACGCGCACACATGCTTTTATGGATCAACACCGACTGTGGCCTTCGGGACAAAGAGGTGGTGGTAGTTGAGGGAGGGGGGGGAAGTCGGATCAGCCAACCTGTTGCCAAATAGAGCGTGCTCGCAGCAAACGGTTACATAAGATCTATTGAAGAGTCTAGGTTTCTGGCTGTAGATTGTTATAGTTTCCAGTGTACAGGTTCTAGATCTTCTTCAAACCAAACGTGTTTGGTTCTAATTTCTTAGTTACGCTTTATACACTAATGTACATACACATACACATACACACATACACACATACACACATACACACATACACACATACACACATACACACATACACACATACACACCACTCCTCAGTTGGAAACTAAAATAAAGGTTAACTTTGCCATTTCCGGAAGGCCCGGTGACCAACATTGCGGGTTCTGTCGGGTATTTAAAATTCAAGCCGATCTCGACGGAAGAACGTCTGAATACTCTTCATTGTCACCGTTACCATCGTCATCTTTGCCATAGTCCTCGTTATCATCGTCGTCATCGTAATCATCATCCTCACCCACTTTGGTCGGTTTCTAAAAGTCTGGTTCTGTAAGGTCTTCACCCACCATAATTCATTGGTAGGTTTCTCTATCATACTTGGTAGCTTTCTAGGACGTGTTTCTAAAACACTGCCAAATTCACACAGAGCGTTGTCATCGTTGGCATCGTTGGCATCGCTGCCGTCACTGTCGTCACCGTCGTCACTGTCGTCACTGCCGTCACTGTCGTCACTGTCGTCACCGTCGTCACCGTCGTCACTGTCGTCACTGTTGTCACTGTCGTCACTGTTGTCACTGTCGTCACTGTTGTCACTGTTGTCACTGTCATCGCCATCACCATCATCATGTGCGACGAATATCGACGGCGGCCCGGCCGCAACCCCTTCACCAATCGACCGGTGACGGCAAACTCTTGGCAGAGTTTGGTCCTGGCTTCGATATGCAGTCTGGGCGGAGCACAGAAATGCGTCGAGTTTAATCGCCGGCCAAGCCGCAATCCGGTCACCGGCGCTCAAATAGGTGCCACCAGCCCAATTCGAAAACTATTGACCAATCTGTGCTCCAATCGCGCTGCTGCAGATGCTGCTGCAGATGCTGCTGCTGCAGATGCTGCTGCAGATGCTGCTGCAGATGCTGCTGCAGATGCTGCTGCAGATGCTGCTGTGTCCAAGACATCTGCCAAAACGGCTGCGGGCGTCGCTAGGTCCTCTCGTCAAGCGTTGCTGCCGTTGCGGTCTACGAGAGCGGCGGGTGTTCGGGCGGCGGGCAGCCCTCCGCCTAAGGCGCCCAGGGCGATTAGGGCAATCAGAGCCGCCAGATCAGCCAGGGCAGCCGGGGCCGCCAAGGCTGCCAAAGCCGCCGAGGCTGCCAAAGCCGCTGAGGCCACCGAGGCCACCGAGGCCACCGAGGCCACCGGGAACCTATGCGCTGAATTTGCCGCTAGGCCCACCGTCGACCCTCAAACAGGGCGGCCCATCGTTGTAGGCGGAAAGCGGTACCGGGAGCTGCGAGAATCCTGCGCGGCTGAAATCGATCCGCTGTTGTGGGAGTGCTCGATCTGGCGGCAGAGGCCCACCCTCAACCCTCGAACCGGCCGACCCATCCAACCGGGCAAGCCGGCTTTCAGGGCGCTCGAACGGCTGTGCGCAACCTACCCCGATCAAAGGGTTGCCACCATCGACACCCCGCCAAACAGACGGGTGACGGGAGCGGTCGAGAGCCTTGAACAGCCTCCGGCCAGTCAGCGAGCGCTGGCTCGTCAACAGCCTCCGGCCAGTCAGCGAGCGCTGGCTCGCCAACAGCCTCCGGCCAGTCAGCGAGCGCTGGCTCGTCAACAGCCTCCGGCCAGTCAGCGAGCGCTGGCTCGCCAACAGCCTTCGGCCAGTCAGCGAGCGCTGGCTTGCCAACAGCCTTCGACCGGTCAGCGAGCGCTGGCTCGCCAACAGCCTCCGGCCAGTCAGCGAGCGCTGGCTCGCCAACAGCCTTCGGCCAGTCAGCAGCCTCAGGCTAGTCAGCGGCCTCAGGCGTCTGTCTCAGCCCGGTTGGCCAGAGTGGGGCTGGCAAACATTCGCCTGCGCACTCGCGCCAGGGACGGCGGACCGCGTGTCGAGGTGACGGGCAGGCCGCCCAACCGCCTCGACTCGGACCCGCGTAGCAACAGGGCAATTTTCGATGCGTCGTACGACGAGTTCTTGATCGCAGACCGGATAGAGCGGCTCTGGCGCGTGGACGCCATTCTGACGGAGCTCAACGCTGACAAGACTGACTACTGCATGTCCAGAGCCAACAGCCCGCTGCGGGGGATCGTCACCAACGCTCAGCTGCTGGGCAGCGGCTCCTTTGGCAACGTGTTCATGGTTGACGCAAACGGCGTCAAGTTTGCCGTCAAGGAGGCGCTGCTGACCGCCGCTGAGCGGCGGTTGGTGATCAGCGCTCGTCAGCGAGCGCCAAACAGCCCCGGCAGCCCCAGCAGCCCCGGCAGCCCTAGCAGCCCTGGCAGCCTTGAATCGTGGAACGATTGGCGCGCCGGACGCATGCCCGAAGAGTTTATGCTACAGCTGTACATCAACGGCATATGCATGCGTGGGCACTCGCCTAATGTGGTGATGACAGCTGGCGCGGCCCTCTGCCTGGACTGCACGCTGTTTTTCCGCAACAGAACGGCAATCAGGAAACAGACGGGCATGTGCTACACCTCGGCCATCGAGCTGGCTGACGGCGTGTGCAACGATGTGCTGCGCGGTGGCAACGGCACCGATGACAACGGTCGACCGGCCGAGCCCGAGCAGATTGCCAGCGCGGTGCAGCAGCTGCTCCTGGCCGTGGCCGCGCTGGGATGCCAGCTGGGTCTGGTCCATCAGGACCTCAAATCCCAAAACATTCTGGTCCGCAGAGTGCGTCCGGGCGGCTACTGGCGCTACGACTACTGGGGCAGATCATTTCACGTGCGCAATCTGGGCTACCTGATGATGATTTCGGATTTTGGGGTGTCAATGTCGCACGACCCCCGATACGCAACGGGCATCTCATTGGGCCACCGATTGGCAGAGGTTGTGCCCACCGGTCAAGCGGTAGGCTGGGGTACCAAAACCGGAGCAGAAATCAGGATGGAGCCGTTCAACAGCAGGTACGAGCCTCAGATCAACGTCACTCGCACCAAAGCTACAATGGTGGAAAATCGGAGACTCAGACGCTGGCGCGGGACCTCCAAGACCTACACGCGAAACCATTTCATCGCCGGCCACTCCATTGAACCAGATCGGCCCGTTGACCTTTCGGACATTCGCCGATTCCCTCTGTACGAAATGTGCGGCGACGTGATGGACGTGGCACGTACGTTTGTCGGCGGCAAACGGTCAATGCAGGTGGGTCTCCATCCCGGCCTGCCAGCGGAACAGCTCGGCTCAGCCGGCTGGGTCGACCGTCTGCGGACGATCGCGTCCGCCGATATCAAAACAGACGTGTTTGCCGTGGACGGCCGGGTGGGCCGGCTGTACTTTGGCGACATGGCATGCGCGTACGTCTTTCCCGAAACAGAAACCGCTCTAAGGAACGAACCTTTGCTTGAGGTCTATCGGTGTCCGTGAAACGGAATGGGGTTGGGAGAGGGGGGGAAGGAAGGAAAAGCAATCGGGACAATATGGGGAAAGAGAAAGCGTGTGAGCAAGCAGCAGGAGTCTGCGGCTTGCACGAGTCCTAGTAGAGCAGAGATATAGTTATAGAGCTTGAGATAGAGCTTGAGATAGAGCTTGAGATAGAGCTTGAGATAGAGCTTGAGATAGAGCTTGAGATAGAGCTTGAGATAGAGCTTGAGATAGAGCTTGAGATAGAGCTTGAGATAGAGCTTGAGATAGAGCTTGAGATAGAGCTTGAGATAGAGCTTGAGATAGAGCTTGAGATAGAGCTTGAGATAGAGCTTGAGATAGAGCTTGAGATAGAGCTTGAGATAGAGCTTGAGATAGAGCTTGAGATAGAGCTTGAGATAGAGCTTGAGATAGAGCTTGAGATAGAGCTTGAGATAGAGCTTGAGATAGAGCTTGAGATAGAGCTTGAGATAGAGCTTGAGATAGAGCTTGAGATAGAGCTTGAGATAGAGCTTGAGATAGAGCTTGAGATAGAGCTTGAGATAGAGCTTGAGATAGAGCTTGAGATAGAGCTTGAGATAGAGCTTGAGATAGAGCTTGAGATAGAGCTTGAGATAGAGCTTGAGATAGAGCTTGAGATAGAGCTTGAGATAGCTACAACGTTAGAGATAGATATGGCTAGAGTTAGATATGGATACAGCTAGTGAGATGTGTAGCCAAAGAGTTAAAATGTAACGGTGCTAGAGCAATTATAACCACGCTGTAAAGATCGCTATTGTGGAATGTACTTTACGGCTGGAAATCGGATATGGAAACAGAAGCGGTATCGTAAGTCTGACTAAAAAATGCTTAACGTGTAGACAACACCGATTTGCATCCGCATATGGTTCTTTGGCCACCCTTTATAATCTCCTTTGCCCCCTCTTCTACACTCTTTTGTATCTTTTGATACTTTTCCTTTATCTACCCCCACTCTATTCTTATTACCGAGACAACGGCTCAATTGAGATGGGGAGGAAAAAAAATATTATGAACATGGGTTTGCCATAGGCCCCCCGTCCCAAATCATCGGCGGCTAACAATGAGAAAAAACCACACAAACACACACACAAACACACAAATACACACACAAACACACACAAACACACATACACACATGCACACATGCATATGTACACATATACACACATTACATATATATATATATATATATATTATATACACATGCACATTCACGCATACACACATACACACATACACACAGGCGCACACACATACACACACACAACACATTGGCAAACAATTGGCTTGTATTTGTTCATTACCGCATGTATATATATATATATATATATATACTCACAATTGACTACCGTTTAGAAACCGATGCAACAATCGTAGTCTCAACCTCCGTCCCAAACGCCGCAACCGTCCTCGCTGGAAAGTTAAAACGGCTTACCGGTCTGTTTTAAATAAAATCAGCAACGCCATGTCAACCAATTTCGATCCAAACCTACGGCACATGTTTCTAAGCGGCTCGTACAAGTTGCCCGTCTTATCGTCCCGAGACGGCAGCAATGCAGCAGCCGGCAGATCAAAGTCATCAAAGTCATCAAAGCCATCAAAGTCATCAAAGTCATCAAAGTCATCAAAGTCATCAAAGTCGCCAAAGTTGCCAAAGTCTATTTTAAAAATAGCGCCGCTTGTTAAACTGCGGCCCAAAAAGCCGTCTGTCATACGGTCGCCCAGGTCTGGGCCAAGACAGAGCCCATTTGCCGTCCGGTCACCTTCGGTTCGATTGACCGGTATCCGCCGACGCTCGTCCGGAGGCTTTGCTAAAAGCCCGCTAAAACGCTCTGCCAAACCTCCTGCCAAACGCTCTGCCAAACCTCTTGCCAAACGCTCTGCCAAATCTCCTGCCAAGTGGCCTGCCAAAAGTCCTTCCAAAAGTCCTTTCAGAAGTATGTTCCGCCGTCGATCCGCTTCAACCGCCACATCTGCCTCACCTTCCAAAAGTCCGTTCAAACGTCTGTTCCGTCGTCAAGCGGTCGCGCCTGTCGGCGCTTCCCCCACCCCTAAAAGTCAGTTCATGCGCATGTTGGCCAGACTGTCGCCGCCGAGCAGGCCGACATCAACGCCAAGCGCCGACGCCTCCGTTCACGGCGCGATCGCATGCCGCCTTGCTGCGAGGCGGCGCTGTGACGCATGCGTGTTTGATCGTTCGAGCGGTCGCCTGTTGACGCGCAGCGGCGCCCTTCGTCGCCGATAGTAACCCTCATAGCCGCCGGAGCCGCCGGAGCCGCCGGAGCGGTCGGAGCGGTCGGAGCGGTCGGAGCGGTCGGAGCGGTCGGAGCGGTCGGAGCGGTCGGAGCGGTCGGAGCGGTCGGAGCGGTCGGAGCGGTCGGAGCGGTCGGAGCGGTCGGAGTGGTTGTGGGTTTCAAAACGCCCGTTCTGAGGCAACCCATCAACAAATTGGGTTGGATTGGAAAATAGAGACAAATACAGGTGGTTGTAGCTGTAGCTGTAGCTGTAGCTGTAGCTGTAGCTGTAGCTGTAGCTGTAGCTGTAGCTGTAGCTGTAGCTGTAGCTGTAGCTGTAGCTGTAGCTGTAGCTGTAGCTGTAGCTGTAGCTACATATTTTATATAAAATAAAAAAAAATATTACATGTAAAATGTTTTATATATATATCTTGATATGTAGATATATAAATATAGGTCTATAGCTTTAATTTAGAATCTAACAAATCGCTAACCTCATGAAACATGCAAAAAAAAAAGAAAATTAGAGCACAGGCAGTTGCAGATGGTTAAAAACCCATGTGATATCATCGGGGCAAGTTGTTGTGATGTGGTTAAAAAATTTTCCCTTCTCTTCTGTATCTATAATCTGTACATTAGCGAGCTAGTGAGTCTGGTGGTGAGAAGGAGGGGAAAATGTTGAGTTTGTCTTCTAAAAATCCTCTCATTTGTTCAATCTTAAAATTAAGCAACATTTTAACGTCCTGGGGAAGGTTGACGGCTGTAAAGTTCTGACTATATATATATATATACATATGTATATATATATATACATATGTATATATATGTATATACTAATATATATATATCTGGAAGATGGATTTGAGAAGGCATGGGGGTGAAAAATGGGGGAGGGAAGATAAAACCCCAACCCGATGTGAGCCAATTTATGTGGAGTCCAAAGCATTAGACTAACCGTACTTCCAACAGACGTCCAACGGACGTCCAACGGACGTCCAACATACCTCATTTAACATACACACATGCACACACATGCACACACGCACACACGCACACACGCACACACATACGCACACACACACACACATACACGTGTGGATGATGGAAATGTAGATCTGTGAGGTTGGAGGCGCAAAGAGCTGTCTCGGGTAGGGGGGAGGCTCAAAACAAAAGTCTGTCTTTCTTTGCACACTCCACTCTTTTGTTCTTGTTCTCGTTCTCGTTCTCACACGCATACTCTCATACTCTCACACTCTCTCATTTGTAAACCTTTATTTAGCTCAGGCAAACCGCCCGCGACGCTTGCGCTGGTGGCCGCAGTCAAAGTTGTCTTCGATCAGCTGATGAGCGCTCATCCACCGGCGGATGGCGGCGCACATGTCCCGTCGCTTCAGCCGGCCGGTCCAGTAGAGGATGCGCCGTGCCTCGGCCACGTCAACGGGTCGCACGCCGGCCGGCTTGGCGGCTGTACCGATCCGGGTCGCCCGCCTCATCAACGACCGGTCGTCCGCCTCGTCCTCGAAATCCGTTGGAGGGTCCACTCTCATCAGCCGTATCAGCATGTCGGCTAATGTCGTCTGATCCCAGTCGGTGCACCTGCGGCCCACCGTCAACCGCCGCAGGTCGGCCGTTTTGGCGGTTGGGTCCAGGTGGGTCACGTCCCGGATGCAGAAATCACGCAGGCTGGGGTTGTACAGGCCGTAGTAGCCAATCGGTGAGCTCAGGAACCGACGCTTGCGCTTCTCAAGGAACGCGCGCAGCTTTGCGTCTGGCTCGTACCATCGACCCTGATTGTCGACCGTCTGGGCGCCGCCTTCCTCCGGAAACAGCCACATGGCCGTGCGGCCGTGGGGACCGGGACCGTAAAAGCCGGCGTAAAACTCGAGCAGTGCGTCTCGCTGCGCGCAAAGGCCGGGAGCATCGGTCAGCCGAGCGGTCAGACAGGCCTGCAGCAGTGCCCGTTGGGCGGCGGGCGGCAGCCGGACGGCGGCTTCGACCGGATCGGGCCCGAGGATGGCCGCCGCAGTTAGCCCGGGCAACGCTCGCTCCTCCACGGCTTGCAACAGTTCTCTCCCCGACATTGTCGCTCGGACCACTGAGTGACGTGTGTAAAAGGCGTCGAGTCCGATTTCACCGTCACGGGTCAGGGTCAGCCGTCCGTCCTCCAGCACTGTCACAGCGGCCGGCAGGCCGAACCGATCCTGCACTCGCACACCGCCGGACGACAACCACCAGGCGGCGGCCTGTTCGACCGCTGTGCCGGTTCTAGCGTCGGCCACGCCTTGCCGCCGCAACAGTCGCTTGAGGCGCTCGATTCCGGGGCCGCCCGGCCCCGGCCTGAGTGCCGCCGGCTGCAGCCGATTGTTGGCCGGTGCGGGGAGGAGACCGTCGGGCCGGGCGCGGCGCTCAACAATGGGCGCGTACGGCACACCGTAGCAGCTGTAGGCGCACGGGCCGTAGTCGCAGATCCGAGAGCCGTCGACCGCCTCCGGAGCGCGAGCGTTGCGGGAGGCCAGCAGAGTGCAGTCGAAAGCCGTCGTTCGGATCAGCCGCTCGACCCGCTTGATCTCCACGTCCTTGGACTCAGACGTGCGATACATCTCCAGGTCGATGGTGAAGTCGTCGGGCGCGTGGCCTGGCGCTGGCTCGGCCACCAGCTGATGCACCGACAGCAGTGGGCGACCGTCGGCTGCCATGCCAGGCGCCGGCCCACGCTCCAGATCGTCGTGCGAGCCCGCGCGCCAGGCTCTAGCCACCGCCTGCTGCGTCTCGGTGTAGTTCCAGTGGGGTGTGAGGATCACCACGTGACGCACGCATTTGAAGGTCAGGCCTTCGGCCACCACCCGACTGCCCACCAGCGCGCCTATGTAGCGACCGTCCAGATTGTCTTTCCGGTTGAACCTGGCCACCACTTTGTTAATGTTGCGCTGTGTGGCGGTCAGCAGCCCGTACCGCCTGCCGGTTGTGGTTTCGTTACCCCTGGCCTTGGTCCAACCTGCCGCTTCCATAAAGGCGACCAGGTACATCAGGCCGCTCCCGTTGACCAGGTCGCCGTAGACAAAGGTCTTGGGCGACCGCGCGCACAGGTCGACCGCATAGGCGTATTTGACGCTCAAGTCGCCGATCGACGGCCCGTCGCCGGCCATCGCCCGCCTGGCCGTTCTGTTCCGCAGCTGGTTTTCGGTAGCCCTGGGCCTGCGACATTCGTCGGGGAAGACGCCCAGCGCGCTCTGCCGCGCGCCGGTGAAGATGTTCCGCTCCCGTCGGTCTTTGGCCAACGCGGCGGCGTACCCCCGGCTCTGCAGCTGGCTCATCTCCAGCCGCACAATGGTTAGGTGCTGCAACGGCGGCCGCGGCGGCGACTCGCCGACAAAGGCCAGCCCCGGACCGGCCGGCGGCGCGGCCAGGTACGAGACGCGACCGCGCAGCAGCCGTCTCAGGTCGTCGACGGCAGAGGCTCGCATATTGCCGTTGGCATCAAAGTAGCGTTGGGGGTCGACGGGTCTTGGCAGAATGAGGTTCATCACATCGATCAGCTCAACGGGCGCGTTGGCCATGGGGGTGCCGGACATGACGATTTTGACGCAGCCGACAGTCAGCTGCAGGAATCGCTGCAGGGACGCGTAGGTCTTGCCGTGCTGTGAACCGGGCGGACCTGTGCGCACGTGGTGCACCTCGTCCACCACCACCAAAAACCCGCCGTAGCGTTGACGGATCTGCTCGGGGCTCATCTTAGCGGTCTGCCGCGCAAAGGTGTCAAAGGTGCGCAGCTGGTAGAAGGCGGCTATCAGCTTGCGGACCCGGAATGCGCGCTCCAGGTCCGTCAGCCGCTCGTAGTCGGTCGGGATATACCGACCGTTGGTGTCGCAGCTGAACATCAGCTCGGCTGTAAAATTCCGCAGCAGCGTGAGCCCACGAGCCAACACCAGGCAGCCGCGGAGCCGGCCGGATTCTCGCGCCAGCTCTGCCGTGCGGATCACCACGCAAGTCTTGCCTGTGCCAGGGGCGTGAAACAGCAAAAGCTCCCGGTATGGAGTCTCCGCCCCCAAGTAGGCCGGTATCAGCTTCTGCTGCGGAAACCGATCGTCTGGCTCAAAAGATTGAGCAATTTCCGGTTTGCTGACCAGGGCCGCTTCAAAGGAGAGGCCGGGGTACGGGTCAATCCCGTCCGCCGTCGGGTCAACGTACGGGTAGCGGACCAGAAAATCAGCCACGCTGACCATGTCGCCGAGCGGCTGTGTGTGTGCGCGTGTGTGGAACGGGGAGGAGGAGGAGAAAAAGGGACAGGGTTGAGGCGGAGAGATGTTTATTTTAGCAATTAGGCAGTTGTGTGCTACTATAGACGGCTATAGACGGCTATAGACGGCTATAGACGGCTATCAATGGCTATAGACAGCTATAGACGGCTATAGACGGCTATCAACGGCTATAGACGGCTATAGACGGCTATAGACGGCTATAGACGGCTATAGACGGCTATAGACGGCTATCAACGGCTATAGACGGCTATCGGCAGCTATCGGCAGCTATTGGCAGCTATTGGCAGCTATTGGCAGCTATTGGTGGCTGAAAAACGTGTTTAACCGGTGCTTTTGTTTTAAAAGGTTTACAGAGCTCATTGCCATGGCTACCAACGTTTGCTAAGACTCCCTTTCTCTCTCCCTTTCTCTCTCCCTTTCTCTCTCCCTTTCTCTCTCCCTTTCTATCTCCTTTTTTCTCTCTTTCTCTCTCCCTTTCTCTCTCCCTTTCTCTCTCCCTTTCTCTCTCCCTTTCTCTCTCCCTTTTTTTTCTCTCTTTTTAGCTCTCTTTTTGGCTCTTTTTTTGTCTCTTTTTCCATCTTTCTATCTCTACCTTTCTCTTTCTTTCTATCTCTCTCTTTCTCTCTCTCTTGAGCAGGACGTGAGTTAAAGAAGCACCCGGTCACAGTCACCCGCTCGGCTGTTCAAACCCGCTGCCAGTTGCCTCGCATACCTCCCAATCTCTTACTCCCGACTATAGCCGCTCGTAGACGTTTGCGGTCGGCCGGTCTTGATTCGGAGAAATAAAATTTTAAAAACAAAAGAAAATATATATATATATATTGTGTGTATATATATATACATAAAAGTATTTCCGTGCTTGGCGTTTGGTCGACAGACGGGTCCGGTTACTGGTCCACGTGTAGACTCTACAAACAGCTTGCTGAAGGCTTACCGAGCAATTGTCTGGGATGGTTGTCGGATACTGGGCCTAGAGTTCCACAGAGAGATTTGGCTTTCTTCCCGTCAACAATGGTCAACAAAAAAAGGCTATTGTCATGCACATAGGTAGTTATAGAGCTTCTCATTCACATGACAACTATTGTCTTACCATTTCAGGTAGAACAATAGCGGCGTAGACAATCGGATGATTGAACAGCTATGGCTTGTCATCTCAGTAACGGCAATCTATTTTAAACTCTGCATAGGAGTGCTATCTGTGCAGATAGTCTGCACAAACACAATTTCCCTTCACACACCTCCAGTAAGTGTAGCTGAATCCCCTCTCAGAGGGGGTTTTTTTCCCCCCTCCCACGGGAGAAATACATGTACGGATGATTTAAACAGACACAGTTTTTATCAGCAAGCAAAAACTTTTTTAGAGGAGTTTCCACGATAGAGTTAGTTTTTACAGCTGGCTAGACAGCTACGGCTCTTCTTCTCAGCGACTAAAATGTATTTTAGGGTTTGTTTATTTACAAGAGGCTGAACAGATACGACTATTGTCAACCTACAATACTTCTCCAAAGATTCTATGGGAAAATATCTACATTGGCAGACAGTTGCGGATCTCCTCGGTAAATTAACTCTCTCTTAAAGTTTTTTTTCAGAGTGATAGCTGTACGGAGGAGGGCTGGGCAGGTACAACCCTTGTCGGCAGGTAAAACATTTATCAAGGATTTACAGGAAGTGTATCTGAGTTAGCTGTTAGATGGCTGGACAGGTATGGATCTGATCGATGATTAAAGCACTACGGCCTCTTTGAAATCCCTCAAGCCATTTCCTAACAGCCACCGGCGAGATCTGCAAGTGAACACATACATATACGCATATACACGTATACGTATGTATAATTAGACTGTACATGGAATACGTACAATATATATTTATATAAATTATATATATATTATATATATTATATATATTATATGTATTATATATATTATATATTATATATATATATATATTATATATATATAATATTGCAAATGTTTAAATGGTTGAACCAATCAAAAGCATTTCTGAAAATAGTTTTGTGAGAACTCATCGGCATTGGCTCACAGCCACAGTGGATTGTTACAATATTACCACCTAGCGCCAAGCCGCAAGATCCAGCCACCTCGCAGAACCGGCGGCTTCGGTCGGCCAAAGCAGACTACGGTGTTTGGTCTTTGGGCACGGGCAAAGCAATCGGCTCGTTTTCAGCAAACGGCTCATTTTCAGCAATTGTCTCAAGCCCGGGCGCGCGACTGACCGTCGCCGGCGGCGCTCGAACTCGATCTTGAGTCATAAACCCATCACGCTCATCATCGTTGAGATTGTTGGCGAGATTGTTGGTGAGATTGTTGGTGAGATCGTTGGCGAGATCGTCGTCCTCGTAGTCCTCGTAGTCCTCGTAGTCGTCGTAGTCCTCATCGTCATAATCTTCAAACAGATTGTCAACGTCGCGGCACGACAGGCTTTCGGCAGATTCGCTCGGTAACGGATTGGCAAGCTGCAGTTCCAATTGTGTGACTTTGGTGTGCAGTTTGTCCAGCGAGTTGTAGACAAAATAGCATAGCGTCAAAAATAACACGCCGATGGTTAGTGCCGTTATAAACTGCTGCATGAGGCGGCCAGAACGTGTACGCAAACGCGCTTTTGCAGCTCGTTAAAGACAGAACGGTTGGTGGCCTTTTTTAAAAGAAAGCGGCTCACGGACGCCGTTAAGGTGGCTCTCGCGGTGCGGTTGGTTAGCACCTGTACAATTGCCGGTACGATTGCCGGTGCAATTGCTGGTACGATTGCCGGTGCAATTGCCGGTGCAACACCTCAATTGGAAACTGGCGGGAGGGCTACGCCAAATGCTCTTGTTGTTTGCGGCCAGCAACGCGGCCAGCAGCGCGGCCAGCAGCGCGGCCAGCAGCGCGGCTAGCAGCGCGGCCAGCAGCGCGGCCAGCAGCGCGGCTAGCAGCGCGGCTAGCAGCGCGGCCAGCAACGCGGCTAGCAGCGCGGCCAGCAGCGCGGCCAGCACTCATCCTCTCCCTGACAACTGCCAAACAATCGGTGGCGTTTAAAACTTGACCAAGCACTCAATCTGTCGGATGCTGTTGTAGTACGTATCCTTTTAAAAAAACATACTCCCGTTGTATCGTCCAAATCGGCTTCAAGCAGAAAAAAAAACCCACCCAAACTCACCATGCAGCTCTTTGTCAAAACACTCACTGGCAAGACCATCACGGTGGACGTGGACGCGTCCGATACCATTGAAACAATAAAATTTAAGATCCAGTCCAAAGAAGGCATTCCACCCGATCAGCAACGACTCATCTACGCCGGCAAACAGTTGGAGGACGGTCGAACCGTGTCGGACTATAATATTCAGAAAGAATCAACCCTGCACCTGGTGTTGAGACTGCGCGGTGGCAGTGGCAGCGGCAGCGGCAGCGGCAGCGGCAGCGGCAGCGGCGGCGGCGGCGGCAGCAGCGGCAGCCACACCCACTGACGGCTCAAACCCTGTTAAAAGCTATTCCTTGACCCCAAAACCAACAACAGACCAGTTACAAGCCGTATGTATATATATGTATATATATGCGTACGTATATTAAAAATCCCATATTAAATGCCACTTAGAGTTGCAAAACAGTTATCTGCACATGCTGTGCATTCCCAATCGTTACTTGAGAAACATTTCTGTCCGTATATGTATATATTATATACATATTATATATTATATATTATATATATTATATATTATATATTATATATAGTCAGCCTTTAGTCCGTTATGAGTTGCAATAAATTTCTTTCCTATTTCTCATTCGGAGATAAGGAAAGAAATTTTTTTCTTTCTCTGGAGGAAAAGCAAATCCTCTTTTATTTGTGCAAACCTCTAAATCTATTGTTAAGCTCATAGACTAAACGACGGCCTGAAACAAACGCAAACGTCACATATGTATTTTTTATTATTTTATTTTATAAATATTTTTTTAAGCAATTTGGCTCAGGCAAGTATCAAAGCGGTGAGGATTAAAACTCGGAGAGGTGTGTGTGTGTGTGTGTGTATATGTGTGTGGGAAAACTGAGCTTGATTATATTGTCGACGGGTTCGCAAAAAAAATTTTTTTTTGTAACCAAACGACAGTTGTCAATAACGCTCTGAATCAAAGGGGGGAGAAAAGAAGACGGTAACGTGGTAAGGTGGTAAGGTAAAGTTGTAAGGTGGTTAGGTCGTTAGGCTGTTGGGGAGGGAACCTATCCGTATTGTACCGTATTGTACCGTATTGTACCGTATTGTACCGTATTGTACCGTATTGTACCGTATCGTACCGTACCGCATTGTTGACAATGCCAACTTGTTTGCTGTTGAGACCGTTAGCGTGGAGCAGGCACCTGGAGAGTATGGTTTTGAGCAGGATGCTCAAAGGCTGCGGCGGCTACAATAGAGCCGGCATCGTCCAGTTTGACCTTCTTAGATCTGGTCAGCGTCTGATTTTTTCCCAGCCGAACCACAGCGTCCTCCTCTAGCATGTGCCTTTTTGCCCGGGCCAGGCAAGCGCTCTCTTCTGCGCGGGCGCTGACAAGCAGCGCGTGCGTCTCAGCCACCTCGGCAGCCTTCATGGCAGCTTTAGCAGCGCAGGCCGCGGCCTGCTGTGCCCTGTCGGCCGCCTCCTGCGCATCTTTTGCAGCCGTCTCCGCCTGCCGTGCCGCCAGCATCGATCGTTCCAACCACTCACTTATGAAATCTATGTTGGGAATATCGGCCTGAACGCGTTCAACCATCACCGCGCTGTCGTGCGATCGTGGTGAGGAGATCGATTCGGACGATCGCTCATGGTGTCGACGTACGCTGTTGCGCAATCGTCTGACCAACGTGTTTGAACTCATCGTTCTGCAGGTAGGAGAGCTTCTGTTGGAAATTTTTGGCGGAGGTATTCTTGGATATCAATCAGTGGTACCGTGTATGGTACGGTAATCAATATAATTCCTGCTTGCCTACATAGCTGCGTCTTCACCAGATCTCGGTAAGCACCCAGCAAAGCGTCACGGCGGTCAGCGTGGAAAGCCGGCACAAAGTCATAGTGCTGCCGGCCGTTGTACTCGACGGCCAGCTTGAGCTGAGGACAGTACGCGTCCAGCTCCAGCCGTCGGCCGGTGACGGGATTCTGCAAAAAGGATGGCCTGCTCTTGCTAAACGTTTGACCCGTCAGCCGACGAGCGGCGGCCCTGCACTCGAGCTCGCCGGCGCTGCAGCCGTCGCTGCCGCCGCTGCCGTTGCCGTTGCCAGCACCTTCTCTGTGGCCGGTACTGTCGTATCCTCGAAAGCCATTAATCTGTTCAGTCAACCCGATCCCATCACCGGTCCACAGGTCTACCACCGAAGAACAGATCCGGCCCACCAACAGTCCGGTTTTGAGTACGGATCCGACACCCGTGGTAAAATCTCGCCAACCGACGGTGGCCGCATTTCGATCAGCAAACATCGATTGTTGGCTCAGCGGCTGTGATTGCAGCCGTTGTATTTCTGTTTTAAACCACTCCCTCTCCAACAAAAATCAGAGTCGAGTCTGTTGTGATGTGAGGAATGGCGATTGGGCAAGTGCCGATGAGATTTTTTTTTAAATATCTAAACTCAATGTATTTAAAGTGGACCCAAAAAAATTACTAGCTGTTGACCGCCGGTTAGAACTAAATTGTAAAGGAAAACAGACCCCCTTGTCGCTGTGAGGTGATAAGAGGGTTTTTTTTTATTTTTGGTCTGTCCACCTCTATCCCCACACTCGGCTGGTTGATCGATTGGCGGCTAGATTCCGTGAAGATATTCCGGCTACAGGTCTAGATCTTATGATACGGGCTATTTGCCATAGTTTGAGTTTAAGAATATTTTAAAATTAAGCGTGCGGGGAAAAAAATTTTTTTAACTGCTCCGAGGAAAACTATTCGCTATAAGTTGTATACAGATAGGAAGAGGATATGGTTCCGAGAGCTGCAATTGTACTGAAACAGTTGCGGTTTGACCTCTGATGGCTGCATTTGTTGGAGAACTGCCAAAACCATATCCTCTGTTCAAAATCCAGCCACCTAGCGTGTGATGGGGGGGGAAACAAGATAGGATATAGACGCTGGAAACCAAACTTTGGATAGCTCTCTTGTCTCTGAAATGTTATGATCTTGGCTGTGATGACAGCCGGTTGAGCTCAGCGATGGCGCGTCAGCAGGAAGTCGGATAATGTCTTCATATACATATATACGTATATACGTATATACATATGTCCTTATATACACACACATATATATATATGTATATATATATGTATATATATATATGTATATATATATGTATATATATGTTGTACCACAACCAAAAGAAATCATCGATGAATTTCCTTTTTTTTTTTGGTTTAATCGTAATCCTTGTAGATTTCGGCAGTTGTTTTGAAAAATTTTTGTTTATTGGAGCGCATTTTCCACTATTGATACTCACGTCAACCGCATACACGCACGCGCGTATACGGATAAAATCTCCACCCCCTTTCATTCAAACGGTTGCTTCCCCAGAATTCTCTGGAACTTTCTTTCGGACGTGTTTACGATTATACACCCCCTTTTCTTCACCAAAAAAAATCATCACCATGGGCATAAAAGGATTGCGCGCTTTTCTGAAACGGAACGGCGTCGTTGAAAAAACCGTCGACATGCGAACACTGTG
This sequence comes from Doryrhamphus excisus, assembly GCF_037039965.1. Taxonomy (NCBI): domain Eukaryota; kingdom Metazoa; phylum Chordata; class Actinopteri; order Syngnathiformes; family Syngnathidae; genus Doryrhamphus; species Doryrhamphus excisus. The sequence goes on along the minus strand of NW_027621865.1, from coordinate 176,297 downwards.
GCGCACGCGGCTGGCCATCGACGCGGCGTTCATGGTTCACAAGTACAAGAACATTGACGTGGACGACTGGCCGTCTAAAATTTGTATGTGTTTAGCCCAGCTGAAAGCCTACGGCATCCGTGCCATATTTGTGTTTGACGGCACGGCGCCGCCCGAAAAGATGTGTGAGAAGCTGCTGCGGCGGCAGCGCCGCGAAGCGGCCCTTGCCAAGGCCGCGACGCTTCGAACACAGTTGGACGCCTTCATGACCGGTGCGGAGCCCGGTCCTGACCTTATAGTGGCTGCCGCTCGGCTGCAGACTGCCCAAGCCCGGGCAGCTGATGAAGGCCGCCGCGACATTCGCGTGGCTGGCGGACACGTGCGGGAAGAGGCGGCCGCTGCCGCCGAAACGGCGCTCAGGAGCATCGTCAATAAAGAGGACAGCGGGCTGATCCGCTGCCTGGAAAAGCATGTGACTAAAATGCTCCGGGACGTATGCGTCTCGCCGCAGGACTACCAGACGTTTCGTCACATCATTGCGGCATTTGGGTTCCCCTGGACCACCGCCCCCCACGAGGCCGAGATCCATTGCGTGCGCATGGTGGTGGCAGGTCAGGCCGACTCTCTGCTCACGACCGACTCGGACGCACTGGCGTCCGGCGCCTTCCACGGGTTGGGGAGAATCTACACGGACATGTATCGAAATCAGATGCGAGAGATGGATCTGACAAGCATGCTGACAACGCTTGGATTGAGCGGCTCTCAGTTTTTGGATTTTTGTGTCATGTGCGGTACTGATTTTAACGAGCGGGTGCCGCGGCTGGGACCCGTCACCGGCTTCAAGGCCATTGTCCAGCACGGACGCCTGGAGGACATGGCCGACCAGCCAACGTTGGCGCCGCTGTCTTACCAACGAACGCGACAGATTCTCAAAGGTGATCCGCCGGTGTCGACGACCGACGATCCATCTTGCTCATTTAGACCTTTCGATGAACGGCTGTTAAGGGAAACGGGTGCTGTGTCAACCAAGACGGTGCAGGAGGTGCTGTCAGTCCTGCGGGGGTCGACGGCAGAGAGTGAGCTGGCGTGGCGGATCAGACGGCCATCGACAGCTTTTGCCGCAGCCGATACAGCCGATGCAGCCGATGCAGCCGATGCAGCCGATGCAGCCGATACGGCCGATACAACCGATACAGCTGATACGGCTGATGCTTCCACGGTTGGCATCTTTCGAGCGCGGGCAGAGACGGATAAGCGCCAAACGTGGCGACAGCCGCCATGGCGGCTGCCGAACCGCAGGCGGCCGATGGTGGCCATCGGTTTGTCCAAGAGAATGGGTGTAGTCTTCCGAGATTCCGATTCCGATGACTGAGACGGCCGGTCGGACGGATTTGGTGCGGGTGATGGTTCAAGTCAGGGTGGGGGGTCCGCCATGGCCAAAGTGGCTGTGTACGGCGTTGGACGTTGGACGTTGGACGTTGGACGTTGGACGTTGGACGTTGGACGTTGGACGTTGGACGTTGGATGTTGGACGTTGACGGTGCGGGTGGGAAATAAGTTTTGAGCCATCTTCCCTTCCGTTTAGATACGACCGCCGGTTTTGATCACGGATGTGTAGTATCACTTGACAGCGGTTGTCTAGTAGATAGCTAATATTGCATTAAATATATACATTATATATATATATTTAATATGTATATACATATAGTTGCGTGTAGAAACAGTCTAATTCCAAGTATACATCTGCGTAAGCTCTCGATTACGAGTTAGACAATCTGAGCAGGACAAATTGGAAGTGAAACTAGCCCTTCCCCACCCCTCCCGGCAGATTGCCATTGCGGCGGCGTACAATCTCTTTTAGAAAAAGCTAATCTTGGGAAGGGGACCGTTTGACAAGATACTTGCAGCTCCTTTGCCAAACCTTCATTGGTTTTATTAGGTCTTCTCCACATCGTTGGCAGGTCTTGAGGAGGGGGGGGGAAGAACTCGTCCCGCATTTGTAAGCCCTCTCACAATCGTCTTATCAATCAGGCTAAAGGTTTTTATCCGACCGTTGACAACCGTTGACAACCGTTGACAACCGTTGACAACTGTTGACGACTGTTGACAACCGTTGGCAATTGTTGACAACTGTTGGCAACCGTTGGCAATTGTTGGCAATTGTTGGCAATTGTTGGCAATTGTTAGCAATTGTTGCAACTGTTGGCAATTGTTGCAGCAATTGTTGGCAATTGTTGGCAATTGTTGCAGCAATTGTTGGCAATTGTTGGCAATTGTTGGCAATCGTTGGCAATCGTTGGCAATCGTTGGCAATCGTTGGCAATCGTTGGTAATCACGCCAGTCAGCGGCTGGTGGCTTTGGCGATTTGTAGCAATTCGTAGCGATTCGTAGCAATTTGTAGCAATTTATAACAATTTGTAACAATTTGTAGCAATTTGTAGCAATTATTTGTAACAATTTAGGGTTCCTTTTTCCTCTCATTATATCTTTTGTCCTCCATCCGTCTTCTTAGATCTTTGCAATTTATAATAGATTCTATATCTCTTTTAAAATCTACAGCTCTTTCCACAGTTTAAAACAACAGCCCGTTGACCGTCGGGCTGCTTCAAGACGTCCCCCCCCTCCACAGAGCTTGAGTCACCAAAGGTCGAATCCAATCGCAGGCGAGCGGTATGGCTCTTGTCAACAATCTCAGGATGCCGTACAGGCCCACCGACGATCTGCTAGACTGTCTATCTCGATTCGCCAACGCCGTCGGTTCAGCACCTGTCTATCTACGGTGGACTCCGGAACAACCGGCGGACGTCAAGGACCTGTGGAACCCTTCGAATCGGTACACCTTTGTCAACGTGCTGAGCAAGGTGTACGAGCAGGAGGGGCTTGTCTTTCCGGCCAAGGGGCTTTTCCCATCCTCGAAACCGACAGGCCGCCGGATCGGCAAGGATGAGCCCTCACGGGCCGAGCTGGAACGCATTTTTGTGGCCACCCACACGCTGTTTGACCAGCCAGATTTCGATGTGCTGATGCGAACCGTCTCAGGTCTGGACGATTACGACGACGCACTGCGGCGGGCGCCCAACACGCTGCAGCTGCTGCGGGCGGCTCTGGCCAACACTTCGATGCGCGTCGTCCGCGCCAATCGTCGGTACAGTGCCCTGATGGCGCATGCCGTGCCCGCAACCATGACGGCCATGCGCATGACGCGCGACATTTTCACCATTGACCTGGGACGGTCGGAGCTGACGGCGCTGGAGCTGCTGGATCAGCTGGATATTCACGATCGGCGACTGCCTTACGCCGCCTTTGGCGGGTTCTACAAGCACCTTCGGGGGTTTGACCCGCCTGCCGTCTGGCGAACCCAGGAGCCCGAAGGCGGTGTGCTGCTCAAAGTGGCGACAGGGGACGGGCAGTTCTCCGAGGCCGTGCTGGTCGGGTCGATCGACGGAGAGCCCGCCTCAATGTCGCTAGTCTGCGACAGACCCGCCGGCGTCTCTCGAAAGGAGTTCACATCGGCCGTGCTGGCCACGGTGAACCGGACGATCCGACGCAGTTTTGACAGCGGCGAACCAAGCTACCTCCAGATAGGCTTTGCGGCTCGATGCGCCGTGCCGGTCGGACGGCTGAACGCCGAGCTCTTCCAGGACGTGCTGATTACCGATCCGCTGATCAGCCGGTGCTTGGCCCTGGACGAGTTCAGCCGTCCTTCCCGCAAACGGGTTAACCTGTATCTGCACGTCGGCGACACCGGCATGAGCGTTAACCTCCAGGAACGACGCCGGGAGCCGGGCGGCTACGGGTTTTCGCTTGAGGCTGAAACGCCGTACCTGCAGCTGCGCATCAAAGCCTATGACGAGGAGTCGGGAGAGGCAGCGCGCCGGGTGGTTGGCGTAGCGCTGGAGGCCTACGCCCGCCGGGCCGCTGAAATAGAACTGACGTACGCCCATTGGCTGATTGAGCCGTTTGCGGTTGAGAGCGGCGGCGCAAGTGCCGACCAACCTGCCAAACGGCCCCGCCGGCGGCCCCGACAGCGGCGAGCGGTTGACGGTCTTGAGACCGACTTGAAGGCCAGGCCCGTGCTGCGCCAAGTGGCGCCTGCCATATTTGTGCCCACCTACTCTCGCAAGTGCTTGCACATGCCCACCGTGGCAATGTCGAACGCCGAAGAGGACGAGTTTGCGGCCCGCGGGTTGACGTCCATGACGTTTCCCATTTACGGTGAGGACGAGCCTCGCCGCTACTACTGCCTGCACACCAAGCACCCCTTTCCGGGTCTGAGGGCCAACACGCTGGCCAACCGCCGCCGATTCCCCTACGTCCCGTGCTGCTACTCGCGCGAGCAGAAGCTTAAGAAGGGTAGCAAGTGGCACTCGTATTTCGATCGGCCGCGAGACGACGATGACGACGGCAGCCGCTCAACCGCCCGCTTGAGGCTGGGCACCGCTTCGACCGTGGCGAGCGCCTCGGTCGGCGACGCAACGGCTGCAACAGCTGCAACAGCTGCAACAGCTGCAACAGCTGCAACGGCTGCAACGGCTGCAACGGCTGCAACGGCTGATGACGACGATGGGGAGCTTGAGGACGTCGCGCCGCCGATCGCTTTGGCGTCGCCTTGGCGGGTGCCCGAACGATTGGAATCGTTTGTGCGGCAACTGGTGCCGAATATGCCTGCCGAATCAGTGGATCGGCGGCTGCTGCTGACGCCGCGACAAGTTGCGCGACGGTCCGTAGACTCTCGAGAACAATGGGACGTGCGGCTGGACTCGGCCATAGCGGCCGTGGCGCTGGCTGTGGACGGCCACCAGCTAGCTGATGATCGACTGCGGCGGCTGTGGTCGACCGTCGATCGGGATGGTGGGCTGGCCGCCGTGTGCGCACAAGAGCTGTACGGCGCCAACCTGGACGCAGGTCAACCTGTGGCCGCCGGCGCCGTCGGCGTCGTCGAGGACATTGTCGGCGGATTTCCTCGCCGTCGGTTGCCGCCCCCCGATTGGAGCCAACCGCTGCTGTGCTACCGGGCTCTTGAGGAATTGTTTGGGCTGAACCTGTTCTTTTTCACGGCCGACGGCCCGGCCGTGCCGCCGGCTCGCTGGTGTCGGCTCAGCTCGTTCGATCGCCATCGACCCAGTCTGGCGCTGTTTCTCCACCGGGAGGATGATGAGCCCAAGGATCGGACACAGGGGCAGGGGTTTGGCGCGTGGCCGCCGGAGTCGTTGTTGACGGCCACCGGCCGCGGCGCCGCAGAGGCTATCGGAGGAAAGGGGGCAAAGAACAACAAATACAACAATAAAAACACCAATAAAAACGCCATTAAAGACGACGACAAAGACGACGACGAAAACGACGACGAAAACGACGACGAAAACGACGACAAAGACGACGACAAAGACGACGACAAAGACGACGACAAAGACGACGACAAAGACGATGAGCCTAAGCCGCGATGGTCCTGCTACCCGCTGGTGCTGGGACCCGTCCCGCTGCCGGCGGGACACGCTGTGGCGATTGAGCTGGATTGGCTGTGGCGGCGGGCCGATTCCGCTTTCGCTGACGGATGGCCGTACAGGCCGCCCGTGGTGCCCGCAGACGTGCCGGCGATTGCGCAGGGATTCGACTCGATGGGAAAGCTGCGGCGGCTGCTGCTGGCTCGAGTCGTCAATATTGACGGCCGGTTGTCTATCGGACCGGCTGTGGCGGCTGAGTTTGAGCCTGCGGCGCCACTGCGGCTGCCGGCAGTGGACCTGCCCGACGAAGCGTGGCCTCGACCGGCCGACGCCGCCGAGGCGCTGGCAACGTTGAGGGAGCTGGGCGTAGCATTTCAGCCTAGCGCCGAGCAGCGCGCCGACGGCCGTCTGCGCGGCCAAATCGGAGACCAGTTTCCCTGCAGCATCCTGATCAGCCGCTCGGTCAGAGACCCCTTTTCCAGAGCCTTTGGGCTGGCCGAGAAAACCGCCCGTCTGTTGACGGAATATGCCCGATGGTCGTTTGCGGGCTGGCTGGCCGAAACGGCTGTTGACCTTGACTCAAGCCCGGGAGACAGCGTTTCGAGGTACGTGGCCGAGCGGTTGACCGCTCCCAACTCGACAGCCGCTTACAAGGCAACCGTGCTCGGGCCTCGTTTCTCCAAACCCAACACCTTCATCGCCGCCGACGGGCGGTTGAAGATAAACGACGACGATGTCTGGCGACGGCTGGTCTACGGGCTGCACGCCGCGGTGCGCGACTCGCCGACGGTCGGCGTACTGAGAACGACGTACGGCGACGGCCGCTGCGGCGTGCTGATACCCGGCTACTACGCCACAGCCGGCGATTTTGCCAGTGGGGCAAGCTTTGTGGTGGGCTCGTGGCGCAACGAGCGTGACGAGCGCGGCGGGCGCAGCGGGCGCAGCAATTGGCACAGACCCGAGGTCAACCGTAAGCACAAGCCGTGGATCGCCATGGCCCACCCGCTCTTCTTGAGCTCGACGGTGACGGACGCCGAGCCGTACTACTTCAAGGACCCCGAGCTCAATCGCGTCTACCTGGCACAGCCGTGCGTTTCGGCCGAAGCGGCGGCCGTTACGGCTTTTGTGTGGGATTCGGAAGGTTGGAACCGCGGCGGCCGTGAGCCAAGCGTTGAAGAGCCCCGTCCTTGCCGTCGTCCTCCCACTCGGGCGTGGCTGGGCCCCGACACGAAGCTGGCGGTGATTGAGATTGGCGAGGACGGACGAGTTCGTGCCGGCGACGGGTACGGGCCGCCCTCGGACCCCGCCGAGTCGTTTGTCATGGTGCACGGGCCTCCGCCGTCGTCACGAAACAGAACGGTTGTTGAGGCGCAGCTGCTGAAGCCGCGCGGCAATCGACAGCAGCTGCCAACGCCTGCGGTTACATTTTCAGCCGTCTTATCGCTTAGGGCGCCGGCCTCGCTACGGTTAGTCAAAGCGGTTTGAGACAATCGGCATCCTGTCGGCATCCTGCTGTCGGCATCCTGTCGGCATCCTGTCGGCATCCTGTTGGCATCCTGTCGGCATCCTGTCGGCATCCTGTCGGCATCCTGTCGGCATCCTGTCGGCATCCTGTTGGTACATCACAGCGATCGTCAGTTGCAGCTGTAAATGTTCCTAGGCGTCGTGTAAAAAATCTGTACCGATGAGGGGGTTTTTCTGCACGCCTGTAAGAGCGTGTGGTTGGACGGGTCTGAGAGTAGCCAACGACACGTAGCTCTGACATCACATCGACGGTGGGATTGAACACATTCCTAGTCCCACCAGACTTGGCTCTTTTTTCTGTTTACGGGTAACATTTTGTGGTAAATATATACACGTATACATGCATATATATATGTATATATGTATATATATATATACATGTATATCTTAGAACTACTGCTGCCTATCCTATACACCGCCTACCAAATTGGTGCATCTCTCTCTGTGTGCGTGTGTGCGTGTGTGCGTGTGTGCGTGTGTGCGTGTGTGCGTATGTGCGTGTGGCATCGGCTCAGTTTGCTCAATCTGCTCAATCTGCTCAATCGGCTCAATCGGCTCAATTGGCTCAATCGGCTCAATCGGCTCAATCAACCCACAGGCCCACAGGCCCACAGGCCCACAGGCCCACAGGCCCACAGGCCCACAGGCCCACAGACCCACAGGCCCACAGGCCCACGGGTGAACCTGATCCAAGTTGCGCATTAGCGCAAACCTCTGACATTCTGCTCACACTCTCCCCCCCCATTCTCTCCCTTGACAGCTCTCTTTTCCTCCTATTTAAAAAAACGAGACTGACGCCCGTTAAATTTTAAAGCGGAAACACAAAAGCTATATAGACATGACGTGCGTCTCAGGAACAAGCGTGACCAGTGCCTTCATTGATCTAGCCACCTACGATCAGCTGGAGCGGAACATGTACGGCGGACCCGATGCCTACACTTTTTTCGTGGCGGAGACCCGACGACCGACCTGGTTTGCCAAGGTGCCGGTGCAGCTGACGCGCAGCACCGGGGTGGCGGATTTTGGTAAAGAGTTTTCCGTGACCGTGCCCCGGGGAGGCGACTACGCGCTAAACTGCTGGGTCACGGCCACCATTCCGGCCATCAAGCTGAGCGATAGAAACCAGTTTGGCCAAAACGGCACAATCCGCTGGTGCAACAATCTGATGCACAACCTGATCAAGGAGGCCACGGTCACCTTTAACGATCTGACAGCTCAACGTATCACCAGTTACTTTGCTGACGCATGGTCAGCCTTCACGGTGCCGGGAGGCAAGCGTCGCGGCTACGACACCATGATAGGCGCCTACAACCAGCTTGTGCAGCCTGTGGCGGTAGACGGCGAGTTGCCCGCCAGGTGCCTGACCATGCCCATGCCGTTCTTCTTCTGCAGAGACAGCGGCGTGGCGCTGCCCACCGCCGCCCTGCCCTACAACGAGATCAGGCTCAACTTCTTCACCAACGAATGGGCCGACCTGCTGACGCTGCAGCACAAGACCACGGGCGAGATCAAACCGGTGCAGCCCAGCGATCTGGTCGACTTGCCGCGGCTGCTCGATGTACAGATCTGGATGACGCAGGCAGTCGTCACCAACGAGGAGCGGCAGCTGATGGGATGCAGCCCCAGAGACATCATCATTGAGCAGATCCAGCAGGCTCCAAAAATGGCCTTGCCCATCACAGGCGACCACGCTCACCACATTGACGTCCGATTCTCGCACGCTGTGAAGGCTATGATGTTTTCAGTCAAAAACGTGACGCACAGGGGCGTGCAGAGCAACTACACCACGGCTTCGCCCGTGATGATTGCCAACGGCCTGGCGGCCGATCCAGAGCACGCCGCAGCGCAGGATCCTGTCGGCGCCGTGACAGTTGTCTACGAGAACACGGTCAGGCTCAACAGCATGGGCCCTCAGTTCTTTTCGCTGATCGAGCCTTGGTACAGCTGCGTCTCTATCCCAACGCAGACCGGCTACCACATCTATAACTACTGTCTGGGACTCACGGATGTGGAGCCTAGCGGGTCCACCAACTACGGCCGACTCAACAACGTCAGACTCAGCGTTAAGCCGTCTCCACAGGCCGTGATCACGGCTGCGGGAGGCGGGGCGGAAAACTCAGGCTACCAGGAGCCACAACGCTTTGAGCTCCACGTGCACGCCATCAACCACAACATCATCCGGATAAAAAGTGGATCTATGGGATTCCCCATTCTTTAGACACAATATTTTATATATATGTATGTGCGTGTGTATGTATGTACGCGTGGACGCGTGCGGAAGATTATGTTTGCCACGATGGCTCAAGACGGCAACGGCGAGCAAAAATATTAAAGCCAAAGGTTTTGTAGCGTCGACAGGGGAAAAAAATCTCAACATTCATACAGACTTTTTTCCCCTCTCATTTTGTTCTCCATTCTCACTCCCCATCCCAAGATGTGGTTTGGTACAAATGTGTATGTGTGTATGTGTGCATGCGTATGCGGTTGCAAACCAGCTCTGGCCAAGAAAGGAGAGTTTGGTGAAACGCAATAAAGCAACGGTTCTAAAAACCCACCGCCAAAGGCCATCTGCTATTTTAGACAGATTGCAACAGTCGTTTTGCAACAGTCGTTTTGCAACAGTCGTTTTGCAACAATCGGTTGCCCCAAGGGTTTTTCCTATACAACGATGACTCCCGTATTTAAGCAACGTTCAGGATCTTAAAAGCAACAGCTCAAACACAATCGTCTACACTCTTTGAAGGTGTTTGATAGTACGATTGTTGCTACGGCATCACAATTTTTACGCTCACCCCCAATTAGACCGGTGCTGTGCATATGCATATGCATATGTATATATATACACGTGTGCATAAGTTTTTAAGCTTCCATCTATAACAATCTACAAAAATATATATATATATATATAACATATCCTCTTCTGAGTCGTTAGGCGCGGCTCATAAGAGCCGATCGGTTTTATACATACTCATTTCTATAGCGGTCGCCAGTCCGATTTTCGATCCGATTTTCGATCCGATTTTCGATCCGATTTTCGATCCGATTAGTGTCAACGTTATTCCAACTTGGTACAGCTCGGTACAGCTTGGTCCGGCAAATGACGGTGGTGTGCACGCAGTGTCTGTCGCCATATTCTCATCTTGCGTGTTTACCCTCCTCTCACTTGCCTCGCTTGCCTATTTTGCCTCGCTTGCCTCTCTTGCCACTATTGCCACACACGCACATGCGCGCACGCACACACGTGTGAACATATATTCTGTTTTACTTTTGGAAGCACCTTAGGAGTCCCCTTTCCATCACATATCTGAAATTTCATAGACTAATTCCAATCGGTTTCCCGCCATCCCACCACCGTCGATTCCACTACAATCGTTGGACCCGATGTCAAGCCTGAAGCCCGGGCCCGTTGACCGTGCCGCCGCCGTCGTCGTCATCATCGACGCCGATGAATCGTTTAAACGGTTGGCGGCGTTGGAGTCTGAAATCTGCGAGCGTCAACGCCGTCGGCGTGAGCTGGCGACTCGCGCCGCGCTGCCTGAAGCCGCTTTACCCGCCGATATAGGGGGTCCGCTCATGAGCGCCGTCGAGATGCTGGGGTTCTTGAACCCTGCACCAACAATGACGGGCAGAAGAGGCGGACCGATCCGTCACCTGGTCGATCAAGCGGTGTGTAGGATGCTGGGCCGTCCAGCCGCCGACCGTCGCCACGATTGGCACCCGCAGCCGCCGTGGGGATACCGACGGCTGCCAGGCCGCCCCTCGGCTGACGAGGCTGAGGTTGTTGACAGACGGTTGATAGGTCGGTTTCGCGATACAGCGGCGGCAGCCGGCCGGAGAGCGGTAGAGACCGTCCTGCGTGAACTGCCTACCGTGCTGGACACACCTGCGGCGTGCACTCCCGAACAGCTGCTGATTGCTATCAAGAGCGCCGTCAATGAATTGGAGGAGATGAACCGCGAAATCCGCCGTGAGCATAGGCAATGGCGATGCGAATCGGCCACGTGCCTGCACGCCGCCGAACTTAAAGATGTGAACCGGGATCGACTGGCGCTGGCCGCGGCAGCCGCGCGGTTCGCCCCCCCAAGCAGGAGCGGGCCTGTTTGCACGCTTGCCAACACAGTCTTAGCAGATGGTCTGGCAGCCGCCGGCCGACGGCTACAAGGCGCCACCTTGGCAGCTTTTGACATGCGAGTGTACGCCGCACGCTGCTGTGGGCCACAACTGACCCGATTCCCGCTGAGGCGCATCATCCGGACATGGTTATTTTCGCCCGTGCCCTGCTCCGAGCCTTTTGTCAGGTTGGCCGACGGCTGTTGGTACGTGATGATACAGACAACGGAGGAGGGTTTGCGGTGCTGGCTGGCAGACAGCAAGCTGTGGCGGTTCTACGTTCGCTTTCGGCAGCTGGTCCTGGCGGGTCTACGAACAGCAGGCGTCGACCCCTTCAACAACGGTCGATGGGTCCGTAGCCGCGCGTGCCACCAAACTATCCTGGAAGCCGGCTCGAAACTGACGCCTGTCACAGTGGGCGGAAACGACGTTTTTGGAAGTTTGCGCCTGCATGAGCCCTTGCTGCTGGCAGACGCTTGAGTTGCTGGGCGCAGAGAAGTGAGAAAATACATTAAATATATATATATTTACTTGTATGTAAATATATATATAGAGAGAGATAAAAAAAAACCACTCTCACAAATGTCCTGAGAGCGCTCAACAATCATGCGTCAGGAATATTGCGGCCTGAACGGTCCGGACGGTCCGGACGCCTTTATTGTGTTGCCAGAGACCATTAGCAATCTGAGGATTGGTGACATACGCTAGTCGATCGATAGCTAAACAATAGCCGATCAATAGCCAATTAATAGCCAATTAATATCCGATCGATAGCTAATTGAGATTAAACAGTCCTTTCCAACTCTTGCAGCTCACAGTTCATTCCGTATCTCATATATTATACTCTCTTGCAGTTTTATAGCCACCATTGTCACTCGTTGGGTTTTAGTTTAATAATCTGATCAGCACCGGTGCTATTGTCAGGGCTCTCTTTTATGGAGCGTTTTGCAATAAATTATTAAAAAAAACTAATTACGCATATGTTTTCCCTCTTACCTGCTAGTGCTACCCTCGGCCAGTGGTCGTCATTGCTTCTGGTTGAGACTGATGAGAGGGAGTGGGATTAAGTGGGATTAAGTGGGATTAAATGGGACTAAGTGGGGTTAAGTGGGACTAAGTGGGGTTAAGTGGGACTAAGTGGGGTTAAGAAGTGGGGTTAAGAAGTGGGGCTAAGAAGTGGGGTTAAGAAGTGGGGTTAAGTGGGGTAAGGAATAAGAGTATTAAAGTGCTGCGGTGGAATAAGCAGGAGAGAGATAGATGGAGATAGGGAGAGAGAGAGAGAGAAAGGGAGAGGGAGAAAGGGAGAGGGAGAAAGGGAGAGGGAGAAAGGGATAGAGAGAAAGGGATAGAGAGAAAGGGAGAGAGAGAAAGGGAGAGGGAGAAAGGGAGAGGGAGAGAGAAAGGGATAGAGAGAAAGGGATAGAGGGAGAAAGGGATAGAGGGAGAAAGGGATAGAGGGAGAAAGGGAGAGGGAGAAAGGGAGAGGGAGAAAGGGAGAGGGAGAAAGGGAGAGGGAGTGAAAGCAGTCTGTGCGTGCTTGCCTCACAGTCGCCGGTCTCCGTCAGCGACCCGCGGCGTAGTAGTTGTCAGCCGCTGCCTCAGCAACCGTCTGGTGGAGGGTGACAGTGCGTTTTGGGTTCAACGCAATGTCGTTAAGCAGCGATCGCAACGGGCCCGTGCCGCGCATCTGGAAGACGGTCGGTCGGACAGGCTGATGGGCCAGGATCTCCAGCAGGTCGTTGACCATGCTCGACGGTCGTTCGGAGACCAAAACAATGGAGTCGTACTCGACCATCCAGCTCTGGTGCCCGAGCAGCTCAGCCAAGCTCACCAGCTTGTGCTCCATCGGCAGAGCGGCGCGGAAGTAGGCTCTGGTTGGCTCATCGTCAATGACGGTCAGCGTGTCCTTTGACGGCAGCTGCTCGAGCAGCTTAGCCAGCGCCCGGAATCTTGACGATCGGTGCGCGACGGCGGCTCGCTCGTACGGACGGCTCCAGTCATAGTCGGGACACAGCGTGTCGGCAAACAGGACGCAGTCGTCGTGCCGCGTGTGAAATTGCCTGTGCGCCACAGCCGCCGGTTCGGAAGGTCGGGCCATGGCGTTTATCGCCGACCGCGCCATGGCCAGCTCGGGTGCCATGTGCGCAGCGTACAGCTCGGCTATCGCGGCCCTTGTGGTCAGTCGAGGGTTTTCGTGGCGGCTGACATAAGCCATCATCGCCAGCGTAAACGCTTCTCTGCGGCTGTAGCGGTGCACCACCTGCGTCACAGAGACCTTTGACTTTGAGCCGCATGCCAGCAGGGGCAAGCGGTGATTTCGGCCCAGCACCGCCAGGCACCGCTGTCGCAGGTCCAGGCCCACGGGCGGTTTGGGCAGCCGCAGCCACAGGCGATCGTATTGAACGTCGCGGAGATCAGGTCGAAGGTCTTTGCGCGCGTACAGGCACTCGTATCCGTCAATCAGGATGAGCAGGCTCCAGCGGCGAGCCGAGTACGGCAGTCGACGTATCCTGTCGACGGGCAGTGCCGCACAGCTCATCCGGTTGCAGATCTGCATGGTAGACATATCGTTAGTCAGCACCAGCACGCCGCGGTTCAGCTCTGAGTTCAGAGATTGGGCCACGGCGACTATCGTGGCAATCGATGGGCTCACCACTGCTACTCGATCACCCGCCTCGGCCGACTCGGCCAAAAGCCGACGAGACGTGCTGTCGGTACTGGACGAGTAAAAGGTTTCGATCGAGCGCCGCTCCTCATCCTCCTCCTTCTCCTCATCCTCATTGTTCTCATTGCCATCATTGTCCTGCTCACCGTTGTTGTCGGCTATCGGAGGCACAGGCCTGATAGGCTCGACAGGCTCGACAGGCTCGTTAGGCCCAACAGGCTCAGTAGGCCCAACAGGCTCGACAGGCTCGACAGGCTCAGTAGGCCCGGTAGGCCCGACAGGCTCGACAGGCTCGATAGGCCCGACAGGCTCGGCAAACTCAGCGAGCTCGGCGGGCTCAACAGGCTCAACGGGCTCAACGGGCTCAGCAAACTCGGCAGGCTCGGCAGGCTCGGCAAACTCAGCGAGCTCGACAGGCTCGACAAACTCGGCAAGCTCGGCGGGCTCGACAAACTCGGCAAGCTCGGCGGGCTCGACAAACTCGGCGGGCTCGACAAACTCGGCGGGCTCGACAAACTCGGCGGGCTCGACAAACTCGGCGGGCTCGACAAACTCGGCGGGCTCGGCAAACTCGGCGGGCTCGGCAAACTCGGCGGGCTCGGCAAGCTCAGCGGGCTCGACAAACTCGGCGAGCTCGGCGGGCTCGACAAACTCGGCGGGCTCGACAAACTCGGCGGGCTCGACAAACTCGGCAGGCTCGGCAAACTCGGCAGGCTCGACAAACTCGGCAAGCTCGGCGGGCTTGACAAACTCGGCGGGCTTGACAAACTCGGCGGGCTCGGCAAACTCAGCGGGCTCGACAAGCTCAGTGGACTTGACAGGCTCTTCCACAGGTTGGCCACGGTCAGTGTTGGTCATCAATCTAGAGTCTGTCATGTTGGGAGTAAATAATACTGCAGGAAGTGGCGTTTATATATATAAATAAAAATTTCTAATGAACTCGATCTACATTTATAGCTATATATAGTTTTGTATTAATATTTATATTTAACAATACATATTTATAGTTAGTTGTTGTATATAATTTTGTATTAATATTTTTAGTTCTATTGTATTTGCTCTTTATCGGTCACCGTAACAGCGAGTGAGCAATCGAATCTGAGATTTACGGCTGATCCTCACCACAATGATTTTTCAGCTAAAATTTATATCTCTGGCCGTACAGCGTCCAGAGAGTGAGGATGATGAATAAAGAGAGGATTGGGAAGGGGGGGGGAACTGAACTGATATTAACGTAACTGTAGAACGATGGCAGGTTACCGACAGGAGATTGCTCTTGCGGCAAATCTATCTAAGATGGAACCATACGAGGTTCTGTAGTGATCTGCAATAATGGGTGATGGTCCTATAAAATAGATATATATATATGTGTGTGTGTGTATGTGTGTCTATGTATATGGTCTGTTCCACCGTAAGCTGTGGAAACAAAAGATCTCGCTGTTTTAGACGCGTAACAGTTTTGTTGCGAGTTTTTGCCTCAGACAACGCTGTTTTGTCCATTGTCTGCCATCAACTGGTCAACCCATGCGAGGAGGGCGATTTCGCCGGCATGAAATCTTCTTGATCAGATCAGCGGGGTTAGATGGGGGTTAGATGGGGGTTAGATGGGGGTTAGATGGGGGTTAGATGGGGGTTAGATGGGGGTTAGATGGGGGTTAGATGGGGGTGGGAGATGAACATGGTCCATATTCCACAACCCCATCTGTCCAATCTCACTCCCACCTTGGTCTATATCAGATCACCACACGTGCGCATACACACATGACCACGGACCGACAATCGACTAACCCATCAGAACGATTATATTGGGGGATGGCGCAAAAGAAAATAGTTATTTCTTGTTTTCAGTAAGCTGCGATTAGTTTCACCTGCGAGAATGTTGCCAAATCTCAGTCGGTAACAGATACTCATTTGGATTTATTATATAATATATATATTATATATATTATATATATTATATACTATATATGTAATATATATATATATAATATTAGCTATTACACGTGCAGTTCCAAACGCGCAGCTACGCGCAGCTACGCACACATAAACACGTATAAACACACAAAAATGTGTTTGACGGTTACCATCCTAGGATCATCGGTAGAGCCCCAATTTCACATGCTTTCTCTCCCCCAATCGCATTATCCCATCGGGCAATAATTGTCTACCGGTTACCCTTTTTACGTGTCATTCCCTTTAACTCACGCCATTCGATCGAAGGTGAACGGCGTATCGTCCGAATCAGGCATGTCATCATCAACCCCCGTGGCCGCAGCGGCAAACGCGGCTTCGCATGCTGGTTCGGCATTCATCTGCGCCAGCGCGCTATTTGGCAAGCGATCGTAGGTCAGATGTCGGCTGACAACCGGCTGCCGTTTCACCACGCACACTTCACTCACCCTGTACACGATAGACGGCTTTGTGCCGATATAGATGCTGTCTACCGTCAGCGCGACCACTACCGTGCAGCGTGAAGACGGCATCTCGCATGGGATCTCTTGCCGATTGCGGATGGTGAAGACGGGCGTCGTGATGGTTCGGGGATCGGTGAATGAGGTGTACAGACGAGGGTACATGGTAGGCGGCTTGTCCGGCACGGGCACCCCCTTTTCCTTTTTGGTGTACCACGGCTCCATCCCATCCACCAGCGGGTCGTAATTCCATTTGCGCGTTGCTTCTTTTACAGCTGTTGTTTTGAGATGCCGCTGGCAGGCTGCGGTGATGGCTTTGATCAGCGCCATAAACGCCGCCTGGTCACGATCGGGATGTCGGTCGGGATCGTGCAGCATCAGAGGCATAGTGTATTTAGGCACGCCGTCGCCCTCAAAGGTGCTTTGCTGGACGCCCCAAGAGCTGAGCTGCGGCGTGATGATAGAGCACGGTCCTCTGTAGGTGGGGCTGGTGTATTGCAAGCTTATGCGATGACCGCCGTGGGCGTTGCTTTTTGGGATGCCAAAGGTTATCGCGCTTGTGTTGAAATTGCTGAAGTCGACGGCCATGTTGGTCGGTGGATGGCAGATGGCGGATGGTGATGTTTGGAATCGAGCAGCGGTCTGAACGGGTTTGGGAAGATGGAACGGGAAAGGGCCGGCGCGTCTCAGAGCGTTTTTCTTTAAAGATATCGTTTAGGACGAATGCGCTACGGCTGCCCGTGAGACTGTGCAAACAAACGCCTGCGATGCAATGCCGGTGGATGTGGTTTTGAGCGTGAACTCGTTTAAAAATATCTATATCATTTCAAAAAAAATCTCTCACAATCTAAACTTTACCCCAGTTGGGTAAAGTTTAGGGCGGAATTTGGATGTTTGAGCGGTGGTAGGTGGAAAGATAGGAGGAAAATGGAGGTCCAAAGAGGGTGGTGGCGGCGGCTCACTGCCACCACAAACGACGGGTGTGAACAATGGGCAAAGTCGCTTCAGCAGTCAAATTGCTTGGCAACCTTTGATGACTGTTTTCACCCTGCATATTTTTGTAACGTCTGTTTTATTTCTGTTTTATTTCTGTGATATTTCTGTGATATTTCTGTGATATTTCTGTGATATTTCTGTGATATTTCTGTGATATTTCTGTGATATTTCTGTGATATTTCTGTGATATTTCTGTGATATTTCTGTGATATTTCTGTGATATTTCTGTGATATTTCTGTGATATTTCTGTGATATTTCTGTGATATTTCTGTGATATTTCTGTGATATTTCTGTGATATTTCTGTGATATTTCTGTGATATTTCTGTGATATTTCTGTGATATTTCTGTGATATTTCTGTGATATTTCTGTGATATTTCTGTGATATTTCTGTGATATTTCTGTGATATTTCTGTGATATTTCTGTGATATTTCTGTGATATTTCTGTGATATTTCTGTGATATTTCTGTGATATTTCTGTGATATTTCTGTGATATTTCTGTGATATTTCTGTGATATTTCTGTGATATTTCTGTGATATTTCTGTGATATTTCTGTGATATTTCTGTGATATTTCTGTGATATTTCTGTTTTACCTCTGTGACATTTCTGTGATATTTCTGTGATATTTCTGTTTTACCTCTGTGACATTTCTGTGATATTTCTGTGATATTTCTGTTTTACCTCTGTGACGTTTCTGTGACGTTTCTGT
This sequence comes from Doryrhamphus excisus, assembly GCF_037039965.1. NCBI lineage: Eukaryota > Metazoa > Chordata > Actinopteri > Syngnathiformes > Syngnathidae > Doryrhamphus > Doryrhamphus excisus. The sequence goes on along the minus strand of NW_027621865.1, from coordinate 158,457 downwards.
GACATTTCTGTGATATTTCTGTGATATTTCTGTGATATTTCTGTGATATTTCTGTGATATTTCTGGTTTACTTCTATATTTCCACCCCCTCAACAAGTTGTCCGGGTGAGGGTGCGAACGCGTGTTGAGGGGAGCAGTAGGCGGTTATGCCAAACGGAAACGTGACCTGTTAACTCGCGCCAACCAAACGCCGGTGCAGATTCTGAAAGGTCTGACCGATGCTGCCCCAGCTGTGGCGACTGCGCGCAGTATTCAGCCGATTCTCAATGCGGTTGGCAATGTGCCGGTATATCCGAGCGTATCGTCTGCACTTATCCTTCTTGACGATTGCATCTTTCTCGGCATTGGCGACGGCAGGGGGAGAGGAGGCTGCAGATGCAAAGGATGATGCAGACGCGGAGGAGGATGCAGAGAAGGATGTGGAGAAGGATGCGGGTGCGGATGCAGGTGCGGATGCGGATGCGGATGTGGATGTGGATGTGGATGTGGATGTGGATGTGGATGTGGATGTGGATATGGATGTGGATATGGATGTGTATATGGATGTGGATGGTCGATGACCGCTGCATCGCCACTGCCGCCATCGCTTAGATACCGCCGCTTTGGCTTTGGTGGCCAAGTCCCTCTGCCGGATCCGATCGCATCGACGTTTGTGGCGCCGCTCTGCGTCCCGCAGTATCCGTTCCATCCGTTTGCATTTGTCAACGTTGATCCTCGACTGAGACTGCCGAGCCGCAATCGTGCAAGAGCGAACGGGTTTGGTTGCTCGACTCGCACCCAACGGCAGCTGAGCAAGGTTGAAGAAGTCAACGCTGTCTGGGGGGCAAGGGTCATTGGTGGCGATGGTGGCGATGGTGGTGGCAGGGGTGGCCTGAGCTTCGGCGGACTCGGCACAGAGCGTCGGCCGTGCCAAACGGCCGGTCACCTCGTTTGGCAACTCTACAAGACACGAGTACGGATGAGAGAAAGGACCCATCGGTGTGTGTGTGTGTAAGGAGAGTTAGAGAGAGGAGAGAGAGGAGAGAGAGAGGAGAGAGAGGAAAGAGAGGAGAGCGAGATGGGAGAGAGAGGGGAGAGATAGGGGAGATATAGGGGAGATAGAGGGGAGATAGAGGGGGAGCTAGAGGGGGGAGATAGAGGGGGAGAGAGGATGAGTGTGGGGAGGGGAGAATATAGCTGTAAAGTCGGAGCCGGAGAGACAATGTCTGACCAGAAACCGAGGTGGAAAATATTGTCGCCTGCTGTGGTCGAGATGGCTTGACAAGCTTGAAATGAATGTGACAGCTGGTGTGTTCAAGCGCGTCGCCGCTCTAAACGGTCAGCGTGATCAGGAGGGTCGTGCGAGTGAACAAAATCTACCCGCCGCCAAACTTGCCGTGAAAATCACGTATACGTCTGCAAACGATTTTCAACGGCTGCTTTGAGCCCGTTTAGACGACTGCGGTTGGCCACCTTTTGATAAGGCAAAGTCTGCCGCAAAGGAGGTTTGCCGCGCACACAGTCATACCTTGCTTGCCATCTCCTCCACATCCCAGTTCACGATCGCTGATTGCCGATCGCTGGCCGCCGATCGCTGGTCGTCGATCGCTGGCCGCCGATCGCCGGTCGCCGGTTGCCGGTCGCCGGTCGCTGGTTGCCAGTTGCCGGTCGCCGGTCGCTGGTCGCTGGTCGCCGGTGGGAATCGGCTTGCGCGTTGACTATCAACCTTGAGCCTGCTGCAGCGGCCGCATGGTTTGCCAAAACCTGCTGAAGCTTTTTAGGATTCACTCGAACCCCGCCAAAGCTTTTTAAGATTTGCCCGAACCTCGCCGAAGCTTTTTAGGATTTGCCCGAACCCTGCCAAAGCTTTTTAGGATTTGCCCGAACCCTGCTGAAGCTTTTTAAGATTCACCCAAACCCTGCCAAAGCTTTTTAAGATTTGCCCGAGCCCCGCCTGACCAAACGTCGGTTCTTGTCCATCTCTTCCATCTCTTCCATCTCTTCCATCTCTTCCATCTCTTCCATCTCTTCCATCTCTTCCATCTCTTCCATCTCTTTTATATCTTCCATCTCTTCCATCTCTTCCATCTCTTCCATCTCTTCCATCTCTTCCATCTCTTTTATATCTTCCATCTCTTCCATCTCTTCCATCTCTTCCATCTCTTCCATCTCTTCCATCTCTTCCATCTCTTCCATCTCTTCCATCTCTTTTATTTCTTTTATATCTTCTAGCTCTTCCATCTCTTCCATCTCTTCCATCTCTTCCATCTCTTCCATTTCTTCCATCTCTTTTATATCTTCTAGCTCTTCCATCTTCTATCTCTTTTATCTTCTATCTCTCTTTTATCTCTTTTATCTCTTTTATCTCTCTTATCTCTTTTATCTGTTCCTACTCCCCCCCTTTTTTTTGCCCCCATCCTCACAGTTTTCCTCCACCCTCATCCGCCGCCTTCCCACAGATCAATGAACGCGCGTCCAATCTCCGGGCTGTGGTTCGGCTTGCAGTCGGATGAGGACGTGCTGGCGGCCTCGGTCGCTGAGATACGGAAACCCAGTTTGCGACGTGAACCGGGCTCCGTCTACGATCCACGGCTGGGCGTTGCTGAGATTGACCGTGACGGGCAGAGCGACCGCCGCTGCGTCACGTGTGGCCACGACGGCCGTCAATGTCCGGGCCACTTTGGACACATTGACCTGGCCTACCCGCTGATCCTGTTCTACAAGGAAGCTGCGGCATGGGCCAAACGGTGCTGCCACTTCTGCGGGGCAATACTGTGTCGACGATGGTCGGCGGCGCCGCCGCCCTTTAGGGCGTGCAATCGATGCGGTGTCAGACACCCTGCCGTCAAACTGTCCGACCCGCAGGACCCGTCGGCAATTCGAGTGACCGCTCGCCGCAAACGGGGATCGTCATACACGTTGGACCCTCCGGCGCTGTACTACATTTTTGACCGCGTCTCAGAGCGGCAGCTGGCTGCGCTTCTGTCAACGCGGCTGGGCAGCCACGATGACCAGTCGATGGACGACGGTGAGGAGGGTGATGGTGACAGTGAAGGCGGTGAGGAGGATGAGAAGTGTGAGGGCGAGGGAGACAACTGTGCCGACTGTGCCGACTGTGCCGACTGTGCCGACCTCCTCATTGAAAATAAACGCCGCAGAAGGCGAGGGGCCGCCGATACCCGGGAAGAATCCGTTTCGATTGTCGGCAATGACGATGAAGAAGCGGAAGAAGAAGAAGAAGAAGAAGAAGAAGAAGAAGAAGAAGAGTGGCGTTGTAGCAGAACGGAGGGTGGTGGCGATGGAGAAGGAGGAGGACTTGAGAGCGCAGTGTGGCTAGGAGGCGCCGAGTCCGCTGCGCTTGAGGCGCCAACCCAAAGCGACCGTGGTTTGAGACAGGTTAGCGAATGCAAAGGGGCGGAGGAGCGGCAAGCACGGTCTGATCGACCGCAAGCCGCCGTCGGAATCCGCGATGACCGTCGACCCATCGACGACAAACTTATGTTTCACCCTCGCCGGTTGGTTTTGACTAAGCTGCCCGTCATGCCGCCCTGCTGCCGACCGCGGCAGATCGGCGGCTGGGCCACCGGAGGAGGCGGAGGAGGAGGAGGAGGAGGACAGCCGCAAGACGACGACCTGAGCGTTTTCCTATCTCAGATAGTAAAGATCAACGAGAAGCTCAAAGCGCTGCCGCATCCCTTGCCGAGCAGCAGGCGGGCGGAAGCGGCACAGCTGCTGGCGCAGCTCAAGTTCAAGACGCTGTGTTACGTCGACAACTCCAAGGGCAAGGCCGTGCACGCCACCAACCGCAAACCAATGGTGGGCGTCAAGGAGCGGCTCAGCAAGAAGCAGGGGCTTCTGAGGCAGAACATGATGGGAAAACGACGCGATCAGACCGCCCGTTCAGTGGTCGGGCCCGACGGGACGCTGGCGCTGAACCAGGTGGCCGTGCCGGACGAAATCTGCTCCGTGCTGACGGTGCCTGTGCGGGTCACGCGCCACAACCTTGAGCGACTGCAGGCGCTAACGCAGGCGGGTCGCCGGGGACCGATCCGATCGGTGACAAGCCGGTGCCCCCTCACCGGCCGCCGGCGGCGGATTGACCTGACGACCCGTCTGGCGCCTCAGCCTGCCGAGCACGGCGATGAGCTGCTGGAGGAGGCGACGGGCCGCCGGGTGCCGGTGACCGACTGCAGGGACCTGCCGCCCGTGGGCTGGATATGCCTGTGTCGCCGAACTGGCCTACCTAAGGACTGTGTTCCCCGCTCCCCGCCCCCTCCCCGCCTGCGACCGGGCGATGTGGTGGAACGAACGCTGGAAGACGGCGACCCCGTCATCCTGAACCGGCAGCCCACCCTGCACCGTAATTCCATGCTGGGCATGCGGGTGGTGCGGCGGCCCGGGCGGACGATCCGCGTGAACCTGGCCGTGACGGCGGGGTTCAACATGGATTTTGACGGCGACGAGGGCAACCTGTACCTGCCGCAGTCCGCCCGGGCCCGGGCGGAGACAATCCTGCTGATGGATCCTGAACGGATCATCCTCTCGGCGCGATCGGAGGCGGCTGAGGTGACGCCCGTGCAGGACGCCGTGCTGGGCGCTTACCTCCTGACGGCGGACCCAACGCCGCTCTCCCGGGAGCAGTTCATGCAGTGCCTGGAGGCCATAGACCGGCCAGACATGATGCCGCCGGTCGATTCGCCGCCCGCCGCCCGGCGATCCTCCGTCCTGCTGGAGCTGCTGCGGCGTTCGACGGCCGATCGGGCGCTACCCCCCTGGCCGCCGCGCGTGACCAAAGCCCACCTGCAGGCGGCCGTGCGCAACCTGTGCTTGGCCAAGGGCGGTCGAGCGGCCGCCGCGCTGGTCGACGGCCTGCACCTGCTCACCAACGCCTGGCTGGGCATGCGGCCGTTCTCGGCGGGCTATGGCGACTGCCGGCTGCCAGACGGTGCGCTGGTCCGCGTGCGAGCCGCTGCGAGCCGCCACCTGGACGCCGCGCCTGCCGATGAGGATGAGGCAGCCGTCAGAATCAGGCTGACCAATGCCCGGCACGCCGCGCAGCTGGAGGCGAAGGCGGCGCTGGCCGCCGGCAACCGGCTGGCCGTCATGGCCGAGGCTGGCAGCAAGGGCGATTACTTCAACCTGACGCAGATCGTGGGGTTGCTGGGTCAGCAGTACGTCAACGGCTGCCGTCCAGGGCCCGAGGCCGGCGACGGCCGCTCGCTTTCCTGCTACCCGCGCGTAATGACAACGGTGAGTGGGGGAAGCGTCGGCAGCGAGCTTCCGCGCCACCCGGTCTTTGAGAGCCGCGGGTTTGTGGCCTCCTCCTTCATGACTGGCCTCAACCCCCGCGAGGCCTTCTTCCACGCCAAATCAGGTCGGGAAGGTATGATCAGCACGTCTCAGATGACCGGCGTGACCGGCTACGCCGAGCGAAAGATGGCCAAGCTCAGCGAGGATCTGCGAGTGGCCTACGATGGCACCGTGCGAGACGCGCGTGACAACGTGGTGCAGTTTATCTACGGCGGCCACGGCATGGACCCACAGCTGTGCTATCGTGACGGGGCGCCGGTGTGCTTTGAGACGCTGCAGCGGCTGCTGATCGGCAATTGCCGCCGCGGCGGCGCTGAGGGAGCCGAGGGAGCCGAGGGAGCCGAGGGAGCCGAGGGAGCCGAGGGAGCTGAGGGAGCCGAGGGAGCCGATGAAGGTGAACCCCCCGTGCGCACAATCGCCGAAGCCGTCAAGCTGCTGGAGCCGTGGCCGCCGGGCGTGCCCCTGCCGATGGTCGAGCACGTGCGTCGGCGGCAGGCGGTAGCCATCCTCCGCGGAGCCGCGGCGTTTCCCGTGCCGGTAGGCTGCGGCGAGCAGTGGCGGGCAACGGTGCGGCGGCTGTACGGCAGTCGGAGGGTCCAGCCGGGCGAAGCGGTGGGCATGCTGTGCGCCCAGTCGATCGGCGCCAAGCAGACCCAGACCACGCTGGACGTCTTCCACAAGGCCGGCAAGCTGACCGACGGCCCGAGCCACAACCGTTTTGCGGAGCTCCTCAGCCTGACGCAGCGGCCCAAGCGGCGATCGTGCACGCTGACGCTGCGGCTGCCTAGTGACTGCCGAGAGGGGGAGAGCGCAATCCGCGATTGGCTGGGCCCCTTCCTCTCGTGCTTTGAGCTGAGCGAGCTGCTTGCGCCCGGGCCGCTGGCCGTTGAGCCGGTTGAGCCGGTTGAGCCGGTTGAGCCGGTCAAGAGCGCCGACGCCGACCTCGGCCGACTGATGCGGCTGCGGCTGCGGCTGGCGCTTGACAGGTGCTACAGCCATCGGCTGCACCCCGGCGAAGTCGCCGCCGCCGTCGAGCGCCGGTTTGAGCGACCACATTTCACCATCAGGGTGCGGGCTCGCGGGCTGGATCTGCTGTGGCGGGAGCCCGCCGATCATCGGGCGCTGGTGGCTGACCTCCTGGCTGTGCGGGTGGGCCACACGCCCGGCTGCAGGGGCTACACGCTGATCGGTGAGGTCGACGGCGCCCGTCGTGATTTAAACAGCCGCGGAGCTGATCGGCACCCTGCGGTGCTGTGGGCAGCCCGAGTGGACGGTAGCAACCTGAGTGCCATACTGGGTCACCCGGCGGTGGTCGAGGCGTGCAGCGACGACGTCTGGGACGTGTATCGCACGTTGGGGTTGGCGGCAGCTCGTCGGCGGCTGAGGCAGCTTTTCCGCGAGTGTGTGGGCGACGGTGTGCATGCGGCGCACCTGCGGCTGCTGACCGACAGCATGATGCGGCGGGGCAGACCCACCCCCATGGACCGATACACCATGCGCACCTATCCAGCCGGCCCACTGAGTCGAGCCACCTTTGAGGAAAGTCTGGACATCCTGATCGGCGCCGCCGTTACGGGCGAGTACGAGAACTGCGCCGGGATCGGCGCCAGGGTGGCAACAGGGCTGATGTCGAGCACGGGCACGGGCGCATTTGACCTGCTCGTGCCACCCGCCGTCCTGACTGGGACGGTCCGCGAAGGGAGCGCTGCTTTGAAGCGGGCCGGCCCAAAGTGCAGTCGGTTCAAGGCGGTTCAAGGCGGTTCAAAGCGATTCAAAGCGGTTCAAAGCGGTTTAAACAACAAGATTGCTAAAAGCGGCGGCTTAGCTTGTAGTTCAGTTTCTTACAAAAATTGAGCCGTTTCGTCACCGTGGTACTTACAAAGTTAAAAATAGGTTTATAGTAGCATAAGTTTAGAACGTGTACATGTAGGTCTGTAGTCTTTTAATTGGATACAGTGTAAATATGTGTAGCTAATTATACAGTTATGTACATGCTATACAGTTCTGTGTGTGTGTGTACGCTGTGACAAAGCAGTATAGTGATATGGTTGTGGGACGTACCACAAATCGGTTATATAAGTCATACCAGCTTATAAAGATTGCTTTGGTCACATAGCCCGTTAATATGTAACTGACGTGCGCCGTTAGATCCAGTCAGATTAAAATATTAAAATATTAAAATATTAAAATATTAAAATATTAAAATATTAAATATTAAACTACTAAACTATTAAAATATTAAAATATTAAACTATTTATTAAACTGTTAAACTGTAAAACTGTTAAATTAAACCATTAAACTGTTAAATTATTAAACTATTAAAACTTTTTGCTGTAACACAGATCACCCATGCGCCGCAACGGCAATTTGCACTAGCGGCTATTGCAAACCAATACATCTAAGGCTGATTGATGATACAATACACAATACACAATACACAATACACAATACACAATACACAATACACAATACACAATACACAATACACAATACACAATACACAATACACAATACACAATACACAATACACAATACACAATACACAATACACAATACACAATACACAATACACAATACACAATACACAATACACAATACACAATACACAATACACAATACACAATACACAATACACAATACACAATACACGATACACAATACACAATACACGATACACGATACACGATACACGATACAAGGTTTAAACCGATTGCCGTACAAGACATTAGATTTCAAGCAAACATTTTTAAATGGTTTCCACAATAGGGCTTTAGAATAAATTGTACCAAAACTATATAAACGTTACCCTCCAAATTGCGGCACCGAACCACGGCACCAAATTGTTGCAAGCGTTGAACCGCAGCCGTGTGAGGCGTGGAACCTGATTTGAGACCAATCCGGACAATTGTTACAATTGCGGTGATTGTGCACTGATCAGGAGCCACGTCCGGCGGAGACGGTTAACCGCTTGCAGCAACGTATCAATACGGCGACAAGCGTTCCAACAGCTGTATATATAGATGTATATATAGATGTGTATATAGATGTGTATATAGATGTGTATATAGATGTGTATATAAATGTGTATATAGGTACGTATGCTTACATATGGAGCCGTAAGCAAGCTCAAACTGTAACTCGTGCGCATACAACGCAAAATACAAGCCAAGCCAAACAATCTTCCTATCTTAAACACACACACACACAACCCTCATTTCTACACCGACTCCCCTAATCCGCATCATTTGCCGTACTGATCTATCACATCTGTGGGTACTGATCCTCATCCCACTCAGTCATCAGGACCAATCCTCATCTCTGTTTCCTCACACAACCCCCTACTCTGTCTGTCTGTCTGTCTGTCTCCTCACACAACCCCCTGCTCTGTCTGTCTCCTCACACAACCCCCTGCTCTGTCTCCTCACTCCTCACTCCTCACTCCTCACTCCTCACTCCTCACTCCTCACTCCTCACTCCTCACTCCTCACTCCTCACTCCTCACTCCTCACTCCTCACTCCTCACTCCTCACTCCTCACTCCTCACTCCTCACTCCTCACTCCTCACACCTCACTCCTCACTCCTCACTCCTCACTCCTCACTCCTCACACCTCACATCTCACACCTCACATCTCACATCTCACTCCTATTCCATCTGTTTTGTCACACCCATTCCGTCTGTTCCACTGATAATGATATATACACACTCTGAATCTAGTTTCCTCTTCCCTCACCCCCACCGCAAGCTTTTATCTGTCATGCTTTTACAGAAACTAATCTGTTAGATCGGTTTACAATGTTTGGTTCTCCTCATAAACAAAAAAATATCGATCAAACAAGATAAAGTTTCCAGGAAGCATGAGCAGTCATTTTGGTTGTAATTGCTCCGATGGAACTGTTGTAGGATAGAGGAAAAGAACCCTAATGTCATAGCAAACTTTAGATTTTGTGTAAAAAAAATTCCATTAGAATCAGAAACAAAACATTAAATAGATAATTATACAGTTGCAAAACTATACTCATATACGCATATACTCATATACGCATATACTCATATACGCATATACGCATATACGCATATACACACGCACACGATGTAGATGATTCGCCAATCCCCAATCGTCCCCAACGGTCGCATTTTTAACAGCCGCTTCATCGGACGTTAAAAATGTTTTGTAAAATCCTGCTTTGTTTTAACAATATTTGTCGAGTTTTTTTTCCTTAAACAACCATCAACATGCCATCCACTGTGCACACAATACACATTGTACCGACGTACACTGCCCATCCGATTGACGACTGGCATTTGGCGACGCGCAAAGCTTTTGAGGCTCGCCAATTTGACGTTGACGTCAATGTAAGCAACTGCCAATCGCCTGAACCAGATTGCCAACGTCAAGACGTGGTATTTGTGTGCCTGTTTATTTTATTAATCATGGTCTCTGGTTCGATTGCAGCCACTATAATATTTGGCCTACCGACAGCCTGAGTAAATCTCTAGTTAGTAATATGCTGGCTCGTATCAGGCTGATAGACTGAATTAAACACATTTCGAACCCAAATTTGGCCGGTCATTGTCCGGCTGTGCTAAAAAGTAATAAAATTTTAAGATCCTGGGTTAAACAAAATATTTTGTGGGGGTTTTTTTTGTAAATTTCCAACCAAACCGCAACAACTCTTACATCTCACCATACCAATCAATCATCGATCGTCAATCATCGATCGTCAATCATCGATTGTTGACTGTCGATTGTTGACTATTGACTGTCAATTGTCGATTGTCGATTGTTGACTGATGATCGGTTTCAGGCATCTGCGCTTAACATCGCTCCCTTCAGCCTCTGTAGATTTTCTTGTTAGAGCTTAAAGACGTCTCGGGCTCCAGCGGTCAATAGGCATGGTGGTTTCGAAAATCTCTCCCGGCCCCGGCCATCCACAATCCGCCATACATCCGCGCATGGCTCGGTTGAGACTGGCCGCTCAATACATTCCAACCGGTGCTCAACACCCGGCGCAGCCGCCGTCACCCAAGCAACAGAATTCCAGATACCCGTTCCTGAACCCCTTTGTCTACACGGCCGGCTCTGAGGATCAGTTTGCTGAAACACTGGTGGCCACTGAAACACGACCGCCGGAAGCCACCACCACCACCACCACCACCACCACCACCGATGATGAGGATCCGATTGATGACGTCTGGAGCGGATTCAGCGGCGGGAGCCCCGCCGTTGTCTTTGAAACATTTAGATATCTATTCAAGAAGTTTAAAAAGGGACTGTTTGCCCAATTCCGAAACGGAAGATTGGTCACTTTCCTACCCTTCGATAACCCAGGGTACGTGAACGAGGCCGCCGGCCTGCTGCGGATCGATCCGCGGTATCCCTCCATGCAAGCGGCCGTCGACGCCATACGAGCGCGGCAGGGTTACGGGCCCGAAGAACCCCGCAACTTTAAACCTCTTGAGATGTGGGTCTCCAACGGGTCCCTCGTCCGCTACGATCGCTGGCAGACCACTCGCCTGACCGCCAACAAGTCCGCCGACGAGTCTGCCGACGAGTCCGCCGACAAGTCTGCCGACAAGTCCGCCAACAAGTCTGCCGACGGACAGCTCCGATACGGTCGACGGCCGCCGCGGCCCAATGCGGTCACAGCGTGCGTGCTGGACATGCTGTCTGCTGTGCCCGACCCCCCTGACCTTGACCTTTTTGTCAACCGCCGAGACTTTCCGCTGCTGCGCCGAGACGGCCGCCGAGCGTATCGGCACCTGTGGGGCGATCCGCCGCCGCCATGCCCCGACGTCATGGATCGGTACGCGCCAATCTTTTCCTTCAGCGGTGAGCGCTCGACGGCCGACGTGCTGATCCCCACCCCCGACTGCTGGACGCTGGCCCGAGACATTGAGGCCGGCGTGCGAGTCACCACCAGCGTCCCCTGGCGATACAGACGACCGACAGCTGTTTTCAGGGGATCCACGACCGGTGCGGGCGTCTCCATCGTCACCAATCAGCGGCTCAAAGCCTGCGCGGTCCTGACAATCCGGCGGCCTGACCTGCTGGACGCAGCCGTGGTCAAGTGGAACCTGAGACTGCGCAAACATCCCTCCGACGACTATTTCAAGACCATCGAGCCGGACAATCTGCCGACCGCCTTCCGATGTCTACCAGTCGCACCCTTTGAGCCAATGCTTGAACAGGCTTCGCGGTGTCGATACCTGCTGTGCCTGGAGGGTAATGTGGCAGCTTTCAGGCTGTGCCGGCTGCTGATTGCCGGGGGGCTGGTGCTGCTGCCCGGGGGGGACTACCGGATCTGGTACGCCTCAATCATCGAGCCGTGGAAGCACTACGTGCCGGTCCGCCACGATCTCTCCGACCTGCTCGAGCGGATTGAGTGGTGCCGCGCGCACGATGAATGGTGCCAGCGCATCGCAAAGGCCGGCATGGATCTGGCCCGGCGGCTGTTCTGCCGCGGCTATCTCCTAAAACGGCTGCGGCAGTGCCTGCATGCGACGGCGCGTGTGGTCGGGCCCTACCTCTGGCCGTTGCCGCCAGATCACTTGAACCTGAGGCTTCAGCGGCTGTATCTGGGTTTGAGCGTTGAGGGGTTTGGGCACAGGCTCAAGACGGCGGCTGACCGAGCCGAGCTTGGTCGTCAGACGCGGGAGGAATTTGCGCGTCAGGTGCTGGAGGTTGTGCCAGGGTTTGCGAGCCGGCGTCAGCCACAGGCCGACCGGCTGCCGTCGCTGGCTGACCTGCTGCCCTTCATCCCCAAACGCAGGCTGGTGAGGTTGCTGGCAGCCGTCTGCGAGACGCTTGAAGCGGCGCATCAAGCGTTTGGATTCACGCACTACGGGCTGGTCAGCCGACAGGTGCTCGTCGACGATCGAAAGCCGACGGTGACCGGGCTGGAGTCGTGCGCGTTACGGCTGTCGGCGGCCGAGCTCCACGGCCGGCTTGAAGGCTGCGGGGAGACGTACACGTTCGAAGGCTGCGACGGGAAGACGTACACGTTCGAAGGCTGCCGAGCCAGCTCGGCCGCCGTGCGAGATCGACGCGATGTGGACGTTCGCGTTCTGGTCCTGGATTGTGCGCTGCGGCTGGCGGCTATGGGCCGCCGACGATTGGCGGCCGCGCTCGTCAAACCGCTGTGTGATCCGCCGGCCCTGTCCGCGCTGCCGCTGCCCGACGAGTCGGATCGGGTTGACCACTTTGGACAATGGTGGCCAAAACCGGACGATCCACCCGGCCCAAACCCGCTTGAATACGCTGCCGCCGTGATGGGTCGCTGTGGCCCGTCACAACCGCTGAAGGCCACCGTTGTAGGTGATGTGAGAGAGAGAGAAAGGGAAAGAGAAAGAGAGGGGGAAAGAGAAAGAGAGGGGGAAAGAGAGGGGGAAAAGAAGAAAGAGGGGAAGAGGGAGAGAGGTGGAAAATCTTAGAACCAAATTGCCAGACCAATTCCGACCGCTGATCTCCTCAAACTTTCTCATTTGACGTTTGACGCTTGACGTTCTACCGGTGTAGAGGGAGAGATCCTCTTAGCGAGTGTTTCTTTCCCCCCCTCCTCCGGTTGCTTGTACAATCAGGAAAAAAAATAGCCAAAAAAAAAGCTAAGCGTTTACAATCTTGGTCCGAGTCCGATCATTGGCCAGAAATGTAGCACATCTGTTTAGATGCCAGTCCGTTAATCCAAATAGGCTACAGATCAGAAAGCTAGAGCGTATGTACGTCTATCTCAAGCTCAGCGGGATTGTAAAGTGACGATAGGTTTTATCAGATTGGTTGGTATGATGCCAACGGAGACTGGCGGCAGTTTCGGCAGCAGTTTCGGCAGCAGTTTCGGCAGCAGTTTCGGCAGCAGTTGCGGCAGCAGTTTCGGCAGCAGTTTCGGCAGCAGTTTCGGCAGCAGTTTCGGCAGCAGTTTCGGCAGCAGTTTCGGCGGCAGTTTCGGCAATTAAGCCAACTAACGAATATCATCCACATCAATGTAATCTGTCAAAAGCTAACCGCTTGTTGGGGGAAAAAAACCATTAAAAAATAGATACATAATGTGTAAATGTGTATATGTGTGAGATGGGTTTTTGTTTGTTTAAAACAATCTGTAAAGAGATTTCGGTTAACCCTATCCAACTTGAGCAATCGACTGCGCGTTTGGCAATTAGTGACTTGGCAGTTCTATGTATATGCATGGAAGTGAGTACGCCGATTAAGATAATATATCAAGCCCCAAAACGTCAAGACTGTAAACAATCTGCAAAATTGTAAAAGAGCTCAAATAGCTCAAATAGCTCAAATAGCTCAAATAGCTCAAATAGCTCAAAGAGCTCAAAGAGCTCAAATAGCTCAAAGAGCTCAAAGAGCTCAAATAGCTCAAAGAGCTCAAAGAGCTCAAATAGCTCAAAGAGCTCAAAGAGCTCAACCATCAAACTTGTCCGATATAAACCGGTCACCCAAAATGAGCATTTGTTGGGCTTGATAATGACGGCGGCTGCTGACAATTGCAGATTGTAATGTTGATGCGTGCCTCAAATCAGACTCACCAAGTCCCGGGTGTTTTCTATGTTCTGGTCCCTCATCATCACAAGCCCGATTATGCAGATTTGTGAGGAAGTTTACAGGCAAAATTAACAGAGGGGAAAAACAACAATCTCACATCCGTCTAACCGTCGGTTCCCATCCTTCTCCCCTCCAACACACTCTTTTTTTTTCTCCTACCTTCTACACCCTCTTGACCGACCACCGTCGTTAGAACAAGTTGAGCAATCGATAAGTTATTGTAATGTGTGGGGAGATCCAAACGATGGGAGGGGGAGAATGGAATAAGCTTGATGAATGGATGACATGGGATGAAAGCGAAATGAATAATTTTAAAAAAAAAAACGATTAACACATGTTGTTGTGTAAAAAGCTACCAGCGACTGCGCTATATGCAAACTACAACAATGGCATCCGGTGCACACCTGACACCTCTGAATGACCACCACGTCAATGCAATTCATGTGACCTTGACGGCAACCAGAACAAGGCCGAGCCGAGTTTGGTTTGCCGAGCAGGCCGTTGTCGTCGAACCTTGGGCAACGACGGTCGAGTTTGCCAAAGCTATGGCCGCGTTGAAACGGCTGTGTAGCCAAAAACGCACAACGGTCGTCTATCCTGAAAACTGGGCCGACGAATGGAGCAGTGACGACGATGAGGACAACAACGAGGACAATGAAGACGATCAAGAAGGGGAGTAGCTTTCCGATATGTTTTCCCCCATAGTTGTACATGTTTAAAAGCGTCAGATTAACTCTAAATGTGATGCAATGAATTGAGGTACGGGAGGTAACCATTTTAGAACCATAATGTTTATCACAAACACACATCTTCACGCGCAAGGTTTAAATGGTGTGACTATGGTAACGTTTTCACCGCCGCAGCAGGTACCATTTCCTTGTACCAATCAATACAAGGAAATGTTTAAACGACCGGGTAAAGAGGATTTTTTTTGCTTATGGAATAACTACATAATCTGGAAAAGGGAGCGATAGAGAACGATGCAATGTACGGTTGCTACAGAGCCGCTACAGAGCCGCTACAGAGCCGCTACAGAGCCGCTACAGAGCCGCTACAGAGCCGCTACAGAGCCGCTACAGAGCCGCTACAGAGCCGCTACAGAGCCGCTACAGAGCCGCTACAGAGCCGCTACAGAGCCGCTACAGAGCCGCTACAAGACTGTAGTTATGCGCACATGTTTGGCTCAAATCCTACCTATGAATGTTCAGACTATATGCGTTTGGTTTTTCGGCAGGGGGTAAACAACAAAAAGACAATATTCCTCGGATGCTTAGAAGTAATCGATAGTCGTTCAATCATCAACGTTTACGTGTGGCAAGCTGCAAACGCTCGGTAGTTACAAGCCACGCAATTATCACAGCTCGGAACCGGACCCGCAACAAACTCGTTGCAAACCATCCGACCGGTAAACACGGATGTGGTGAATTTGGAGTTTGGTGTTTGAAGACATTGGGGTTCAACAGGGGACACAATTGGGAAAAAGAAAATAAACTGGTTTTTTGGTATGCCTGTAGATTTGAGCTTCTAGCTTCTAATTTCTAGCTTTGAGCTTTTAGGTTCTAGATTTTAGTTTTGATCGTACAGCTTCTGGTTTTTGGGCTTATTGCTGCGAGCTTCTAACTTCTAGACTATTAATTTTAGGCTTACGGCTTATAGCTTTGAGCTTATGGCTTCAAGCTAATAGGTCTAAGCTTATTAGCTTATTAGCTTATTAGCTTACCAGCTTATTAGCTTATTAGCTTATTAAACTTCAAGCTTATGGCTTTTAATTTTGAGCTTTGGGTTTTATATATATCTTCTAGATTATATCTTCTATATTCTATCTTCTAGATTTTATCTTCTAGATTCTATCTTCTAGATTCTATCTTCTATACTTGAGCTTTTAGCACTATGGCATGAGCTGCATGCTTTAGACTTATTTATTTCTATAATAATTTCCTCCTCCTCCTCCCCCAACCTCAATTGCCATATTCACATCATCCGGCCGCTAGCTGTATTGCCCTATCCATAGTCACACTTACTTCTTTCCAGCTCTCCCCACCATATTTAGGGTTCACGAATACTACCGTAACAGTTCTTTGATGATACCGCAAAGGAAGTGGGAAACAGGTCCTAAAATAAACCTATATATATATATATATTTATATATATATAGGTTTATTTATATATCTATATATGTCAAAGGACAGAAGACTATGTAAGCTGAATGTTTTTCCTTTTTTTTTCCTGTTTATGGTCACTGCATACTCATCATCGCATAACCATTACCACCAACAATACCATTACCAACACTCCCGCTGTACCGTAAAACATTAGTAGACCTGCAGATGTGGGAACAGGTGCTCCGGGATCCCACGTACCACTGCCCGGATCTGGGTCGGGTGAAGGTTGCGGGGAAGGACTCGGCGGCAGCGGCGGCGTTGGCGGCACAGGTGACGGCTGAGGAGGAGGAGGAGCTGGCTTTGGCTGTGGCGGCTGCGGCGGGGGCTGCGGCTGTGGCTGCGGCTGTGGCGGAAGTGGTGGTTTGGGTTTGAGGGCGGCCGACAGATCGCAATTGATGCTGGTTTGCAGGTCGGCGATGTTGACGTCGCCGCCCGTGCCGATTACCTGTACCACTTGTTGACACAGATCCGTCGGACAGTTCTGCGGGTTGTCGCCCATGGCTGTGAGCTTGAGCTGATCCGTGCGAGCCGCGCACGGCACGTACCAGCAGTTGTCCGGGAAGCCGTGCAGATCCTTGAGCTTGGTGTACATGGGGTCGGCGGCTCGGTTGATGCAGGCGCAATCGATTGCCGAGGGGTTGTCTCTGCAGAAATCGGTGACGGCGGCGTCGCGGTCCGGGCCGGGGTTTGCCCGATACCACCGCTGGCACCAATCCCTGCCTGGCTCATTACCGTCGGCGTTGACCCGGCTGACCGTCTGTCCGCGACTGTTTTGCACGGGTTTTACGCAGTAGAGACTGCCCAGCGTGGCCGCCGAGGCTCCAAAATTTTCAGCCAGCGCCCGAACCTGGTCAAAGCGGTCGATGCGGTCGCCGTCGTACAGGCATCGCAGATTGGGCGGTCTGTCCCAGTGGGCCGCAATCAGCGGATCTCTATCTTGCGAATCCTTTGGCACAGCACACCGTTGACGCGAGGGGATGGCGCACACTGGCTGAGACGTGCACATGCCGCCGCAGCACGATCGGTAATCACGCAGCCACGTGCCGGTCGGACACTCAACCCGTGCGGTGAAGGCCGAGCACGAGCCGCACGCACACGCCCCCGGCTCAAGCTGCTGTGAAAAATCTGTCTGAACCGCATAGCCCGTCACGATGCGGCCGCTGCCGTTGTTTGCGACCGTAGGCAATGGCTCGGAACCGCCGAGTTTACGACGGCGAGCCAGGCAAGCGCAACCCTTGTTCATGAAGAGGGGAGAGAGAGAAAGAGAGAGAGAGAGAGAAAGAGAGAAAGAGAGAAAGAGAGAGAGAGAGAGAGAGAGAGAGAGTAAATTGAGAAAGAGAACAGATATGGTGAGAGCGGCTTGTCAGCACAATCCGATGATGGATGGTGTGTGGTGATGACAATAGTGATTGTGTTATGGGAGAATGAGTGGGATGTGAACAAGAGTATGTTGAGAAATGGCGGTCGGAAGGTAATGTGGTAAAGCTAAAGCCGTAGCGGTCCACTGCAAAAGAGTCCACCAAACGTGTGGCTATAAAACATAGGAAAATATATTTTTGCAGCTTGGTAGACTGTTGTAAAATACAGAGCTTTTTATTTTAACCGGTGGCGCTCCGCAGAGCTTGGTATTGACATTGGCTGCGCTCAAGGGTAAAACTGTGCCAGCAAACAACACTCACAAAACCAATCCCTATCTTATATATTATATATATATAATATATATTATATATACTATTATATAATATATATTATATATATATTATATATTATATATATAATATATATTATATACTATTATGTAATATATATATTATATATATTATATATTATATATATAATATATATTACATATTATATATTATACACTATATTACGTATATATATATATAATGTATTTATATAGGATCGGGGGGAAAAAATTTTCCCAATCAATCGGTTTGGTCAAGTGCTGATATCTGTTTGTGAGCCATGGACAGGAGTGCCAACGTATGCGTCGGCATCTGCGGAGGGGATGTCAGAAGGGGGGAACAACACCTTGCGGTTGTCCTGCCACAGCTTGCTTGACTCGCTTGACTCACTTGACTCGCTTGACTCGCTTGACTCGCTTGACTCGCTTGACTCGCTTGACTTGCTTGACTTGCTCCGCAACACAGACGGCAATCACCTGGCTGCACGCCGCTGAGCCGCTTGACAATCATCGTGGCAACTTTTTCATCAAACTGCGCATCAAACCGCCCGCCGATCTTGGTTTTGATATTGCCGATAACCAAAAAGACAATATTGTCGACGGTCTGACCGCCGAGCCAATGGGTGAGGTTCCAATGAACTATGCCGTATATGTGGACCTTAAATCATTCCACCATTTCCTCTATAATCAGAATGCTCAGCTGTTTGACGGGCGGGCCGTTGAACTGTAGAGTAAGCCACTTGATGATCTGCGTAGCGAAACGCTTGACAAATTTTTAAACGAGTTGCTCAAAAGACTCACGCTGAATGGCTGTCAGATCCCTTTAGAGCGTTGGGCGCCATGGATTTACTGACGCGTGTGGAAAATGGTACAGTTATCTATGCAAAGTTGTCCAAGTCGATTCGATCCGCAGATTATGGCGTCCTATTTTGGGTTTTTTAAAAAAACATGCTCTATTAGTAGATTCGGTAGATTTGGTAGATTCGGTAGATTCAGTAGATTCGGTAGATTCAGTAGATTCAGTAAATTCGGTAGATTCAGTAGATTCAGTAGATTCAGTAGATTCGGTAGATTCGGTAGATTCAGTAGATTCAGTAGAGTAGACTATCTGACTGTTGTATTTTTAAAAAAAAATTTCTCCCCCTCTCTAACCCTAAGATTGAGATAAAAGGGCCTCCACACAAGTTCGGAACGGTATTGATGTACTTGGAACGTAGATGAAAAAAAAGGGTAGGGAAACAAGTGGGTAGGGTTTAAATCCACTTTGGTCCTTCTAACTTAACTTTCACCTTAAGATAGTTGTCTAAAGAGAAGGTGGGAGACGGAACCGAAACCAATGACCTGGGTTTCCGTTCCCTCCCCCTTTTGCAACCTGAAACATTTATGTCATTTATATAGTTTTGGTTATGATCTTAAAGTCAGTAAGATGTATGCGCAAGTTCTGAACAGTACCGATGTACTCTAAACGTTGAGATAGAGTGTATAGAACAGATGGATAGATTTTTGGCTTAATTTTAAGTTTTTTTGGAGGCTATCGCCTCAATGTTGTTACAAGGTTGTGCTGGCTTAAAGGTGAGCATGTACTCCTTTTTGTTTCTCCCCAGGGAGAGAGGAAGGAGAGAGCGGTTTATACGCTTATAGCTCAAGATGCAAATAGATGTACTCGATAGTAGCCGGCGACACTATCCTTCCGAACGACGGTTGTTTTATGTTGGGGGGAAAAAAGTAACCAAACAAAGTAACCAAACAAAGTAACCAAACAAAGTAACCAAACAAAGTAACCAAACAAAGTCCTTAAATTAGGTCCGCTGCAGATTGACCTATTCATCGTCATTGTCATCATCCTCGGCATCGTCATTGTAGCTCCCGGCACATACGGTCGTCGGCGTTGGCTCCACTCTACCCGCGAGCTGGTCACCAATCATTGCGACTACCACGGTTTCAAGCTGCGCGGTGAACCGGTTGTTAAATCTGCGCTCGAGCCGGGCTAGAGCCGCGGATGTAATCTGATTGACGGTTTGCTCATCGAGCCGACAGGGGAATCGATCGGAAACCTGTTTGGCCAGGCGAAAGGTGACCAATTCCACCACCCGTTCGATGATGGCGCCGCCTAGTCGCTCAACGGTCTGGCTGTTAAACAACTGGGAGAGTCGGCTGACAAGCAGTATGGAAAAGCGGTCCACAATCCGGCTAACTAGAGTTTCAACGGTTTCGAGCTGAACCGCCGTCAGATTCCACCGATTGTTGCACGCCATGAATTCCGATAAAAGTTAGTTTTACTTAACAAGTTCTTATTTTCTTCCCAACAGATAAATCACAATTGTGTGAGCAAGAGGAAAGATGGAGCTTGTGAATCGAGTCTGAACCTTTTACGGCAATTGTGACGGTTCTCGTCTTATGTTATTTTGTTTGCCTCTTCCTGCCAAGTAGTTAAACATTTGGCTGTGTTCAACGTAATGACTCCAGCTTCCCATCAACAACAGTCTTCAACGATCGAATCATTGGCCATTGTAAGGGTGCCTAATCCTCAGATTGCCATATTTGCCATATTTGTCATATTCACCATACTCTACTCTATCGACGATTGAGCTGAGGTCAACCGATCGCTTACCGATCGGTTTGAACGGCGACATGTTGGAGTGACTCAACCCACATTGTCCATTATCTTCCAATTTGCTCAACAGCCGTTTACAATCGATGTCTGCCGTGAGGTTTGTATCGTTGTGGTTAGGGCCCCTCTTTTTTAAGCACAATCTCCACGGTCGTACCAATCTGTTATATTAGAATGTTTGCGATTAAAGAAAAAAAAATTTGTTCCCTCACTCATCTTGTTCAAAATATGTGGGTGGGGGAAATTTTTTTTCTATTTGCATAAGCTTGACTGGCAGATTAAAGAGCTCCAACCGACATGCGCACAGAGCGCTCTGAGAGAAGCGCCGAGATGAGCTCACAGTGGGGTCCGAGAGAAGCTCCGAGAGAAGCTCACAGAGGAGCTCACAGAGGAGCTCACAGTGGAGCTCACAGAGGAGCTCACAGAGGAGCTCACAGAGGAGCTCACAGTGGGGTCCAAGAGAAGCTCCGAGAGAAGCTCCAAGAGGAGCTCACAGTAGGCTCCGAGAGGAGATCACAGTATGGTCCGAGAGAGGCTCTGGAAGGAGCTCACAGTGGGGTCTAAGAGGAGCTCCAAGAGAAGCTCCAAGAGGAACTCCAAGAGGAGCTCCAAGAGGAGCTCACAGTAGGCTCCGAGAGAAGCTCCAAGAGGAACTCCAAGAGGAGCTCACAGTGGGGTCCGAGAGAGGCTCTGAAAGGAGCTCACAGTGGGGTCTAAGAGGAGCTCCAAGAGGAACTCCAAGAGGAGCTCACAGTAGGCTCTGAGAGGAGCTCCAAGAGGAACTCCGAGAGAAGCGCCGAGAGGAGCTCACAGTGGGGTCTAAGAGGAGCTCCAAGAGGAACTCCAAGAGGAGCTCACAGTGGGATCCGAAAGGAGCTCCAAGAGGAACTCCGAGAGAAGCGCCGAGAGGAGCTCACAGTGGGGTCCAAGAGGAGCTCACAGTGGGGTCCAAGAGGAGCTCACAGTGGGGTCCGAGAGCTCCTAAGGGGTGTGTGATCTGAGAACTTCGAGTCAAAAGAGTGTAGTTTTCCTTTTTCTGTTTGAAATAGTAGAGGCACATTGGTTTTCCCCTAGCTTACAGATTGACCGGTCACCCGCACTGATTCCAAGTCAGGGGGAAAAAAAAGTTATCGGCTACGTGAGCTAAACCTTACCCTTGTATAGACTGCCAAATGTAAGGATGAAATAAGTAAGCTGGTCTAAACTGTGGGCCTGGGGAAAGACATTGGCGTGGGACCGGTCGTCCAAATCGACATGTGGAAAACAAGTACACTGCAGTTTGTCAACGGCAGCCAATCTGAATCACAAAAGAAACTGTATTTAAACCGATCAACCTGAACCTGAGCTCATCATCTAGATGACAATCTAATTACAGTTTGTGTTTTTTCCCTCTTAACATATGTATGTTTAGATTTTGGCAATTTGGAGGTTTTTTTTTAAAAAAAAATTTTTTTATACGGACCAAAACCATATAATTGTTAAAATAAAATTAAAATAAATTAGAATAAATAATAAGGTTTTGTTAAATATGGAAACCTCATTTCTCTTACTCTTTTCTCTCTCTCCCCCCTCCTTTTCTTTTCCCCCCCCCTCACACGCTCTCTCCTCTGCTCCCCACACCGATCACTCCTCCGAAATCCTATCAGGCCACTTGTATCGGATACCCAATGCTCTGCACGTTTGCATGTGGGCGGGCGTGAGCGGGTAAGGTTGCCCGTTGCAAATGTGCCCCACTGCAACGTGCAGATCAGACTCATCAAACAAAAGTCCTGTTTTGGCATCGTGGTAGAACCCGGGGTGCGCGGTCATCGGCTCGGGCTTGACCGCGCCGCAAATGTTGGCCAGGACCGGCACGTGCCTAACAACAGGTCGACATTGACTGTCGGTGCGAGATTTTGCATTGAGCTCACACAGCCGGTCAACTAGCTGACATTTACTTCCAGAGGTCCGCAGGTTACGACGCTTGCACATGTCTTTCAATACCGCCACGGTTTTGGCTTCCAATGTGCGGCGGTCGGCGCACTGACCCGGTTGCGGTGGCGGTATCGGCAGAGCCTGCTCCGTCTGATCTAGACACATTTTGCGACTTGCGTTCAGCGCCGATACAAACCGCTGACACCCGGATAAACCGCTCACGGCGAGCGTGCTCTGCCGGTAGTTTTGCAGCGACCGTCCAGCGGTCGGCAGACAGTTTCGAGCCTTTGAGGGTGCCGATGCGCCTGCCGCTGTCGCATCGACGGCTTTTGCCATCGTTGTATCGACGGCTTTTGCCATCGTTGTATCGACGGCTTTTGCCATCGTTGTATCGACGGCTTCTGCCATTGTCGTATCGACGGCTTCTGCCATTGTCGTATCGACGGCTTTTGCCATCGTTGTATCGACGGCTTTTGCCATCGTCGTCGTATCGACGGCTTTCATCGTCGTATTGACGGTCGCACCAGGCTCACCATCAGCAATCGCCTTCTTTATTGGAAGCGCCCCCTCGGCTGCTGCTGCAGCTGTTGTCACAGCAGCTTTCATCGCTTGCTATTCAACACAGCGGCGCCTGAAACGCTTGTATTGGTAACAGACAACCTGTTACAGCAGTACAACGCAAATGGGAAAGCTCAATCGAATATGGGGGAGAGAGATAGATAGAGAGAGATAGAGAGAGATAGAGAGAAATATGCCTCAGATAATCGTCAGAGTGTCAATGTGGTGTATAAGAGCTAGCTTATGTGTACATACGTATATAAATTTATTTATTTATATACTTGTCAATCTGTTTAGTTGGCTATTATGTATTTTTCCTCACTCGGTCGCTATTATCTTGGTCTCTCCTGTCTTTGCGTCGGCTGTGATGGATGGAACGCAGACGTTTGTACAACAACTTTTTTTCCCCCCGCACAACAATCGCCGTTGCTGTTGTGAACGGTCAGGGGATGTACAGCTATGTCTCAGCCTCTACCCTACCGGTATAACAATCGGGACGCGCAATGGCAGTTGTCTGACGACCGCCGAACCGGATAAAGGTCGGTAAATCAGAAATGTTCCAACAAAGTCTTTCAATCTCTTCAGCTCAACCGATTGGCCGTAGCTGCAGCTGTAGCCGCAGCTGTAGCTGCAGCCGCAGCTGCTGTTCTGCCAATCGATCGTCCGGCCTGCCTTTGCGGTTATCAGAATTGGTGACCGTTGGCGGTAAGAGCCGATATTTAAAAAAACCGGATCTTGCAAGCTACAATCGCCATTGCCGACGAGGCTGTGAAACAATCTGTTTCGGATAGTGAGAACCAGCTTAAGAGCGCCGCACCACAAGCAAGCTATTGAACAAATTGCCAAACTATCAAACAAATTGGTGAGCTATCTATCGGACCGTACAGCCGTTCAACAGCCGTTCAACAGCCGTTCAACAGCCGTCCAACAGCCGTTCAACAGCCGTCCAACAGCTGTCCAACAGCCGTTCAACAGCCGTCCAACAGCTGTCCAACAGCCGTCCAACAGCCGTCCAACAGCCGTCCAACAGCCGTCCAACAGCCGTTCAACAGCCGTTCAACAGTTGTCAAGCGGTCAAGCGGTCAAGCGACCAAGCGGTCAAGCGGTAAGATTATTCGGGGCTAGTCAGAATTATTTAGGGCCACACGGTTCGGCAACAGACTGACCGCCTGAACCATTTCCGCTACAGTGAGCAGTTGACGAGTATAAGGAAACTATGACGGCGATCACGCTTCAGCCTCAGGACATTCAGCGCTACCCGTGGTCGCTCATCGTGCCAATAGAGCCTATCGAACGGGCCTACACCAACATCTTCCACACGAGGTACGGCCGAGAGCTGGCGGCACTTCGCATGGGTAATAAGAATGCGGTACGGTTCGTCAAGATCACCGAAGATCAGTGGCTGTACTGGGAAACTCTCCGCCACGCCCTAAAGATCCGCATCATGTCGGATCGGCGGCTGCAGGAGACGCTGATCGCCACCTGGCCAAACAAGCTGACGGGCGCCGACGCGATGCTGGTTTCCACGCTCACACGGATGCGATCCGACCTGCGCGGTTCCACGATGCCGGGCGGTGACGCGACCGTCCTCTGGCAGGGTCTGGTTGAGGGGTTTTTCAGAGACCCGCAGGAGACGGTGGCAATGGCCAGCAATCGGTCTGCGGTGGCCGCATTTGCCCGTGGCGAGCTCAAACGAGCAAAAGGGGGTCGGCAGTACAGGCCGCTTGAGCTGACTAACCCCCCGCCACCATCCGCACCCTTGAAGGAGTGGTCCGACATTCTGATAAATCGGTACGCGTTGGCAGTGTACGACAGCCAGCTGGCAGCATTTAAAACGGCCCTGCTTGAAGCGGCGCTGCACAGGATGCTGTCGAGCGAGTACCCTGATGTAGCGCCTGGCGATCGGCCGCGAGCCATCAAGGAAGCGTTCGAGACCGGCGGCCAGATGCTAGCCCAGATGGCAGAGCGGACTTACGCGGCGTGGCAGCGGCAGCAGCTGGCCGACCCGCCGGGCGTCACCCACCCATCCGAATGGCTGTTGGGATCTGCGGCGACCGGCACCGCCGTCGAGGATCGGCGCAAAGCCGCCGATGAATCGGCGGCCGCCCTCTCTGCGCTGTCGGCATCTTTGGCATCGATGTCGCTCTCGAAAGGCGAGGAGGCGATCGTCAAGCGGTCGGCTCCCCCGCTGTTTGAACGACCGGCTCCCTCGACGGCTGCCCTGACGGCCCTAACAGCGTCTCTAGCCTCGATGGCGCTCTCAAAGGGCGGGGAGGCGGCCGGGGAGGCGGCCGGGGAGGCGGCCGGGGAGGCGGCCGGGGAGGCGGCCGGGGAGGCGCCGACTTCAAGATCTCACAAGTGGCCGCTGCCCAAACGGCCCGTGCGTCACGAAGCTTGGCGCGGCCCGGAACCGCCGGCTACGGCGGATGAGATCGCCGCCATGGAAGCCGTCGGCGCATTTGGCGGCGCCGCCGGCATGTTTGCGCCTGTCAGGGGACTCGAGGCAGACGCCGTGGCTGTGCCCCTTATTCTGGGTTACGAGGGGGGTCCGGTCGTCATCGACGGCGTTAAGTTTGACCATCCCGACGCCTACGCCAGGTACATGGTCATCAAGCGCATGTACGCCGACTATCCTCCCACCGAGATGGTGGGCAAGAGTCGGCAGGTGCTGGAGGCGGAGCACCTCAACATGCGGGCAATGTGGATGGATTCGGTTTTACGCGACAACGTCGAGCAAGAGCTGGCCGACTGGGCGGCGGGCAACCGCGGCGTACAGGACCTGCTAATGGCCACCGGTGAGCGAACCATCATCTGGTACGACCGAAGCGATCCGATGTTGAGCAGCGAGCTGGGACCCGCGCTAGAGCGGTTGCGAGCAAAAGTACGTGCACAAGCCAAACCGGACGTCCCGCTCTCATCCATAGACATGACCTGTCACGAATTTTTTGCCGCCTGGGCCAGCTACAAACGGCACGTGTTTCGAAACCTATACAACATTGTCGGATACGACATGCTCAGGCTGTTTGGGCTGCCGACCCAGGCGGGCCGACCCCCCCACACCGGCGAAGCGGCCGTGTTTGGCACAGAGCCTGAGGCTGTGTGGATCGCGGTCGAGATGCTGTACGGCAGCCGGTACATGGGTTTGTTGAGCCGAGAGGCGGTAGCTGCCGCCATCGCGCGATGGGAGGGGGCTGTAGCGGCGTGCGTGGCCCGCAGCAACCGGCAAACGGCCGCCATTTTGAGTCAATATTTAGCCGTTAACGGTCCCAGGCTGGGCAAGGTCGAAATTGAGCGCGCCAAGATGGCCATCAAGGCGGACCCTCAGTTGCTCAACGATGTGCTGCAGGGAACAGTGCCGCTGCCGCCGCCGCAGTAGCCGCCGCAGTAGCGGCCGCTGCATTGGCTGATGCAGACACAAACCTCCCACCCCCTCAAGGGGCAGGAGCTAGGTTGCTTGCGCTTGATAGCGCTTGATAGCGCTTGATAGCGCTTGATAGCGCTTGATAGCGCTTGATAGCGCTTGATAGCGCTTGATGGCGCTTGATAGCGCTTGATAGCGCTTGATAGCGCTTGATAGCGCTTGATAGCGCTTGATAGCGCTTGATGGCGCTTGATAGCGCTTGATGGCGCTTGATGGCGCTTGATGGCGCTTGATGGCGCTTGATGGCGCTTGATGGCGCTTGATGGCGCTTGATGACAACCGCCGCGGAGGTTGAAAAATTTTTTAAACTTAGAACTCGACAACCGTCAGAAACGGGTCTGCCGTCTCCTCAGCATCAGAACATTTTAATGTCAAAGAGTACAGAGGGGGGGAGGAAAAAAAAAATATCATCAAGAACCTGAGAAGCCAACAATCGTTTGTACGGCCTTGTGCGGAACATATTATTTGTCCAGTTCCCACCCCCTAGAGGCGTGGAATCCTTTCTTCTTCTCATTTCCCTCCACACACCCACAGCAGCCACAGCAGCCACAGCGGCCACAGCGGCCACAGCAGCCACAGCAGCCACATCAGCCACAGCAGCCACAGCAGCCGGCCAGTAAGAAAAATAAAAACTTTTCTCCAGACAGATCTTACTCTGCTAGACAATGGGCAGTCGAAGACGATCGTTTGGTTGTCGTGTGCTACGAGGCACTGCCGAATACATGTGCTGGTTTGCGATAGGATTCGGCGTTAATCGGTTGATGCTTTTGTACACCGATACGTTGCCTAAAACAATAGTTGCAGCATTGATACAAACAATCTTAACCGTAGCCATCTTTACATGGCTAGAGCAGCATGAGTATGGCAGGTTAGGATTCCTCAACGCTCAGACTAAACTGAGCATGGTGTTGTTTGAGAGGCTATTGTGCGACTATGGCAGGTAGCGCAGCCGTCGCATGTTGCCAATGTCAACAATGTCAACAATGTCGCCGATGTTGACGATGTCGGCAATGTTGTCAATGTTGCCGATGTTGTTGATGTTGCCGATGTCAACAATGTCGGCAATGTTGCCGATGTTGCCGATGTTGCCGATGTCAACGATGTTGCTGATGTTGCCGATGTTGCCAATGTTGCCAATGTTGCCAATGTTGCCAATGTTGCCAATGTTGCCGATGTTGCCGATGTTGCCGATGTTGCCGATGTTGCCGATGTTGCCGATGTTGCCGATGTCAACGATGTCAACAATGTTGACAATGTTGACAATGTTGACAATCAGTATGAAACGCGTCTCTCGCCTGCGCTCTTGTTCACTAATGCTCTTTTGTGCTCTCTTCTGCGCCCTCTTCTGCGCCCTCTTCTGCGCCCTCTTCTGCGCCCTCTTTTGCGCTCTCTTCTGCTCTCTTCTGCTCTCTCTTCTGCGCCCTCTTTTGCGCTCTCTTCTGCGCTCTCTTCTGCGCTCTCTTCTGCTCTCTCTTTCGCTCTCTTCTGCGCTCTCTTTTTTGCTCTCTCTTTTGCTCTCTTTTACTCTCTCTTGGTTTCTCTCTATGTTTCTCTTTGGTCTACTGGCGGGTTCTACGGAGTTGTTGTAGCGGCGCTGTAGATTGGTTACCGTTCCCCTATAAGATCTTGATATAGTTTTAACACAGCCCTGCAAATCCTAAGAGCCTCAACGGATTTTCGATACAATAGCCAAATAATCGGTATACTTTCTTTTCAACCAAATCTCCGTAGTGCCTCTTGTGGAACTGTAAATAGATTTTATAGATTTTATAGATAGATTTTTTTTTACAGTCTATAAAATCTCATTAGCATCTGTGAATTTCTGCCAGCCATACAAAATCTTGCTTACCTCGCCGTATTCCCAACAGTCTCGACGGAATCTTTACAATCTCCTAAACATGGACTTTCTATAGTCTCTAAACAGTCTTGACAGAACCTGTGTCTGGTCCCGACAGACTCTGTGCGGTCCCGATAGAACTTTGACAAAGTCTCAGCAGGGTCTAGATGAAGTCTCAGGAGAATTTTTATAACTTTCAACAGAATTTCTATAACGTCTCTACAACGGCTTTATAACATTTTGCGTCTATATAACAGTTTTTTAGTCTGCAAATTTCTGACAGTCTATATAGATTAGTTAATGTCTCTAAACTCTTGACAGTGGTCCAAGTCTATGCGTATTATCAAGGGATTCTCAACAGAGTATCGGCAATATCGACAGTTTCTGTTGATATTCGTTAGAGACTGTTAAATCTTTCTTTCCAACGTTTGTGAATTCCCAATATAGTCCATGCGGAATCTATTTATACCTGAGGAATCGGTGACGGTCTCTGCCAAGTCGCTGCCCATTTCTGTTGCCGATTCCTTGCTATGGATTCTGATTATAAATTGCAACAGAGCATTTAGTCAACAGAGCGTTTGTAGATTTTTCTTCTCACTTCAAGCGCATCGGCTGAATATTGCCAGAGTCTCTGTAGATTTTTTTTCCCCGATAGAGTTTATAACATCTCATTGGAGTCTATGGATTCCTGATGAATTCTATACGCAATTGCCGTATATTTTTTTTACATAAATTTTGACAAACTTTCTAGTAAATCCTCCGACCAACTCTTGTATATTTATACTACCAAAATTTCGCTCATGTTTATTAGCGTAACCTCTGGCAGAATATTCCCCGGAGCTCAAAACGGGACTTGTTATATAATATTCCCCGGAGCTCAAAACGGGACTTGTTATATAATATTCCCCGGAGCTCAGAACGGGACTTGTTATATAATATTCCCCGGAGCTCAGAACGGGACTTGTTATATAATATTCCCCGGAGCTCAGAACGGGACCTCTGACAGGATATTCCGCAGAGTTCCAGATATGAGCGGGACTTCTGACAGAATATTCTGCAGGGCTCAGACCAAGACTTTTTGCAGATTAGTCTGCGGAACTTAGAGAGAAAAAAAATCTTAAACAGACTATCTGGTAACGTTCTGCCCGAAGCCTCCAGCAGAATATCCTACAGTGATCAGAACAGAACATCTAGCAGATGTTTGAGCAAACTCTTTGACCAATTCTCTTGTACGTTCTTTGCTAGAATTTCTAGCAAACGACTATCTGGCAGATTGTCAAGTGGAACTTTCAGCAGCTTTTTGAGTGAACTTGTTAGCCGACTCTTGTATAGTATTGATAGAATTTCTTTTATAAATTATCGATAGGTTCTCAATAGTTTATCAACAGAACCATATATAAAATATATATATATTATTTATATTATATATATATATTTTATATATATATATAAAATATATATATTATTTATATTATATATATTATATATATTTTATATATATATATAGTCTATGCAGAGTCTCAATAGTCTATCGGCGTGTTTGTGAGTCAGATCTTTTCAGCTCAGCTAATAAGCTGTGTTTGGATTAAGACTTTATGTTTACATGTACAAAAAGATTTTTCTCTCCTTTTGTCATCGATGGCTCGCCAATTACCGGTAAAATTTCTCCCTCCCGTTCCATCAACATGGCTAACTTATTTAGATCATCTAGCTCATCTAGCTCATCTAGCTCATTTAGCTCATCTAGCTCATCTAGCTCATCTAGCTCATCTAGCTCATGGTTCAACACTTAACAGATCACCATTCTCTAACGTCAGTTACAAATTAACCGTCATAATTACCGATCGTCGATGATCTAGCTTTCATTGATAATTTGTCAACCCCATCTTTGTTTTAACACAGTTGTTTGACTGCGGCAGATTCGCCACCAACTTTGTTTGAACATTTCGTGCCATTCGAAACATGGGACAGTAGAGATATAAGGTGAGAAATTTTTTAAAGAAATATCTCATTCTGAAAAGTTTCTTTGCGCACAGCGTACACACATCTTAACCAGTGGCACGGTTGAGCGATTGTGTGCTATAAGCTAGCTACTAGCAAAAGATCCTGGGGGTAGCCTTAATAACAATAACCTCACTCTGTGTGGAACAAAAAAGACACGCCATCAACAATACATATTGTCTTTTTTTTAAGAATTCATCAAGCATGTTTGGCATTGGCTCATTCAGATTGTTGCTGCGGCTGCTGTTCTTATCTGCAGCAGCTACTTTGGCGGCCGGCGGCAGGGCACCGTCGCAGCACTCTTCTTGGTGGCAATCGTGCAACTGCTCAACCGCCGATCCGTTGTACGGCCTGGTCCTGACAAACGGCCGACTGGCGCATACCATCGGCTTCTATGCCATAGATGATCATCACAGACTGTGGGGTGCCTATCTGCCACCCAACCCGCTGTTGGGCCTGACGGAGGTCGACCGACAGAGGTGGTTTCCCGGATTGGACTGCGGACGTTCGTACATCTACACGCTAACCCGCGATGGCATCGAGACTGTAGCGAGCTACAATTGTGATGGCAGATCCAATTCAATGGATGACTGGCTACATGCCAATCGATTAGCAAAATGTGTGACCAGAACAGCCTATTCCAACACAGTTCGCGTCAGCCGCGCATATGAATATGCAATTTTAAGAAGCATGATGACGGTGATTCCGTTTTGACAACATAGCTAGTTGGGTTTGCGCCCGTACGTGTGTCTGATCTACAGTTTTGTGCTCAATTGGGCGGATTGTGGCCGATCCGCAATGAGTTTGTGTTAGAATTCTTAAAACATCTCTAGATACTTTTTAAGAATTCTACATCTAACGTTGGGCGTTGGCTAAATCCATAGGCTGCAACTATTGAAGGTCTCCGGCAAATATTTAACGTTGACAGCCGCCGTGAGGGTCTGCAATAGGCTTGGTGGTAGGTTTGACCGCCGCGTCACAGCGGTCTGTAGGGACAACACACGTTAAACAACTAGAAAGGACGTTTTAAAACAACTTAGCTCACATATATACATATATACATATATACATATATGTATATATATATATGTATATATATACACACATACTTTCTACCCTTTATGACACAGGTTGATTGAGTCTAACGCATGCGAAATAATTTTTGGTATCCTTGACTGTGTTGAGTTTAAAAAGACTTTGTCGGATCTAAATTTTCTGCTATCTTAAAAAGATGGCTCAATCCTCGTCCCCACGTCGCAACGGTTGCCTGTTAAACGATTGGACACGTGTTTGTAAGGTTCGCCTACGACTACCGTCAAACGGCTCGACCGAGTTTGAGCTGACAAAGGCCCGTTGCCGCATCACAGCTGTATCTGACAGCTGTGTGACATTTCCCGATGATACTGAACCGTCGATTGCCAGCCCTGATGTGACGGTGGCGGCAATAGCGCGCAACTGCGACGGCCGTGACGTTTGGGTTGAGGTGACGGCTGTAGCGGCTGTAGCGGCTGTAGCGGCGGCTGCAGACAAGGCGGGCGTTTATACGATTGTGGCTCAATCACCGTCAATAAAACCACCATTGTCACGTCTTTCTCCCCTTATTGAGCTCAATGAGTTGGAAGCCAAAGACGACTGCTTACCCACAACAACCATGACTTTGGACGGTTCTGAAGTACCGCAGCCAGAAGCGCCGCAGCAACCCAAGACGCAGCACCCCAAGACGCAGGAGCCAGACCAGGAGCCAGACCAGGAGCCAGACCAGGAGTCAGAAGCATCGCAGCAGCAACCTGAGACGCAGCACCCCAAGCAGAAGCCTGAACAGAAGCCCGAGCAGGAGCCAGACCAGGAGCCAGACCAGGAGCCAGACCAGGAGCCAGAAGCATCGCAGCAGCAACCTGAGACGCAGCACCCCGAGCAGAAGCCTGAGCAGAAGCCTGAGCAGGAGCCAGACCAGGAGCCTGAAGCGCAGCAGCAACCCGAGACGCAGTCTGAACAGAATCCAGAAACGCAGCACTTTGAGCAGGAGCCCGAAACTCGGCAGCTTGAGCAGGAGCCTGAGCAGCCCGAGCAGGAGCCTGAGCAGCCCGAGCAGGAGCCTGAGCAGCCCGAGCAGGAGCCTGAGCAGCCCGAGCAGGAGCCTGAGCAGCCCGAGCAGGAGCCTGAGCAGCCCGAGCAGGAGCCTGAGCAGGAGCCCGAGCAGGAGCCTGAGCAGGAGCCTGAGCAGCCTGAGCAGGAGCCTGAGCAGCCCGAGCAGGAGCCCGAGCAGGAGCCTGAGCAGGAGCCCGAGCAGGAGCCTGAGCAGGAGCCCGAGCAGGAGCCTGAGCAGGAGCCTGAGCAGGAGCCTGAGCAGGAGCCTGAGCAGGAGCCTGAGCAGGAGCCCGAGCAGGAGCCTGAGCAGGAGCCCGAGCAGCCTAAGCAGGAGCCTGAGCAGGAGCCCGAGCAGGAGCCTGAGCAGGAGCCTGAGCAGGAGCCTGAGCAGGAGCCCGAGCAGCCTGAGCAGGAGCCCGAGCAGGAGCCCGAGCAGGAGCCCGAGCAGCCTGAGCAGGAGCCTGAGGAGCCTGAGCAGCCTGAGCAGGAGCCCGAGCAGGAGCCCGAGCAGCCTGAGCAGGAGCCCGAGCAGGAGCCCGAGCAGCCTGAGCAGGAGCCTGAGGAGCCCGAGCAGCCCGAGCAGGAGCCTGAGCAGGAGCCTGAGCAGCCTGAGCAGGAGCCTGAGCAGCCCGAGCAGCAGCCTGAGCAGCAGCCTGAGCAGCAGCCCGAGCAGCCTGAGCAGGAGCCCGAGCAGGAGCCCGAGCAGCCTGAGCAGCCTGAGCAGCCTGAGCAGCCTGAGCAGCCTGAGCAGCCTGAGCAGCCTGAGCAGGAGCCCAAGCAGGAGCCCGAGCAGGAGCCTGAGCAGGAGCCTGAGCAGCAGCCCGAGCAGCCTGAGCAGGAGCCCGAGGAGCCTGAGCAGCCTGAGCAGCCTGAGCAGCCTGAGGAGCCCGAGCAGCCTGAGCAGCCCGAGCAGCAGCCTGAGCAGGAGCCTGAGCAGGAGCCTGAGCAGCAGCCCGAGCAGCCTGAGCAGCCTGAGCAGCCTGAGCAGCCTGAGCAGCCTGAGGAGCCTGAGCAGCAGCTTGAGCAGCCTGAGCAGGAGCCCGAGCAGCCTGAGCAGCCTGAGCAGCCTGAGGAGCCTGAGCAGCAGCTTGAGCAGCCTGAGCAGGAGCCCGAGCAGCCCGAGCAGGAGCCCGAGCAGCCTGAGCAGCCTGAGCAGCCTGAGCAGCCTGAGCAGCCTGAGCAGCCTGAGCAGCCTGAGCAGGAGCCCGAGCAGGAGCCCGAGCAGCCTGAGCAGCCTGAGCAGGAGCCCGAGCAGCAGCCTGAGCAGCCCGAGCAGCCCGAGCAGCCCGAGCAGCCCGAGCAGCCCGAGCAGCCCGAGCAGCCCGAGCAGCCCGAGCAGCCTGAGCAGCCCGAGCAGCCCGAGCAGCCTGAGCAGCCTGAGCAGCCCGAGCAGCCCGAGCAGCCTGAGCAGCCCGAGCAGCCCGAGCAGCCTGAGCAGCCTGAGCAGCCTGAGCAGCCTGAGCAGGAGCCCGAGCAGCCCGAGCAGCCCGAGCAGCCCGAGCAGCCCGAGCAAAAGCCAGAAGCACAAGATCCAACTGCACAAAAGTCTGACCAAAATCAGAGACCAGATCTAGCCAAAGATCAAGAACAGATTCCCAACAGCAAGCCTGATCAACCGCAGCAGTTGCCATCCAATGATCGTAACGACAACTACCAACATTCTCAAACTGAGAATTCTGAAAATAATAACGTCGATTCTAAAAAGGAATCAGCCCAAGAACCCAACTATGAGTTTGGGGACCCAGAAGCGGATCCAGAAGCGGATCCGGAAGCGGAGCCAGCAGCAAAGTCAGAAGTGGAGCCAGAAATGGAGCCAGAAATGGAGCCCAAAGCAGAGCCAGCAGCGGAGCCAGCAGCGGAGCCAGCAGCGGAGCCAGAAGCGGAGCCAGAAGCAGAGCCAGAAGCAGAGCCAGAAGCAGAGCCAGAAGCAGAGCCGTATCGAGACCTTGCCGATCCAGGTGACAGCAAGTCTACCGTTGCCAAACAGGACGGTACGTATTCTGCCAAGAGTGAAGAATCTGGCACCGATGAGTCTGCCAACAACTGCAGGGAGCTTGATGACGGTAGCGAAGCTAAGGCGGAACCTACCGATACAGGTTTGGAGTCGCCCAAAGAACCTGATACGCAATCCGCTAAAGATTGCCGCCTCGCGGTGGATTCAGAGACCGGTACAAAAGCGTCTGACACAGAGAACGTCAATAAGCTCGTCGGGCTCGTCAGGCTCGTCGGGCTTGACGGCGCAAACGGATCTGTGGAGTCCAATAAGCTTGACAGACTCGCCGATTCGGAAAACTGGTCCGATTTTATCAGCTCGACAACTCACGCCGTATCAGAGCAGTTGGTCGAGTTTAGCCAATTCGTGGAGCCCGCAAAGCCCGCGGAGCCCGCGGAGCCCGCGGAGCCTGTCAAGCTTGGTGAGCCCGTCGAGCCCGTCGAGCCCGTCGAGCCCGTCGAGCCCGTCGAGCCCGTCGAGCCCGTCAAGCCCGTCGAGCCCGTCGAGCCCGTCGAGCCTGTCAAGCCTGTCAAGCTTGGCGAGCCCATCAAGCCCGTCAAGCCCGTTGGTTTTAGTGAGCTTGCCGAAGCGGCGACCGCCGTTACCGCCGTTACCGCCGTTACCGCCGTTACCGCCGTTGGTGACAATGACCAGACGCTGGAAACTAAGCAAACAGCGGCCGTACCTGTCGAATCGGCGACTTGTGATGAGGAGCCCGATGCGAAATCGCAAATCGGCTCAACAGCCATCAGGGAAGGGAACTGTTCAAAAGATTGTCCGGAAGACGGTTCAGCAGTTGGCCCAAAGAGTTGTTCTGAAGAAGACACCAAAGATAAAGAAGAAGCATCCGAAAGAGAAGAAGAAGAAGAAGAAAAATACTCAAAAGGGTTTCTATCTGGGGGTTCGGCTGAGTCACCGATATCAGCGGAAGCGAGCCAACCGGACACAGTTTCGATTGAAGCTTTGGACCACAGTTATGCCACGACTGCTGACGTGGCCCCAGCGGACGTTGACAAAGATCTTGAAGAAAAAATTTTGGAAACGCTAGAAAAAAACTAACAAGTCCGGTAACAACGGTCAGCGGCGGTCTCATAAGGGACTAAATATTTCCAAAGCAGGTAGCGCAGCCGCCAGACGGTTCGATAGACTGTTCAAGCGGCTCAAAAACCGTCACAAACCTTATCGCGCTAAATTTGCGCTACATTTGCGCTACATTTGCACGTTTAGAAAGCCTATTTGGAGTTTGCAGCCAGACCTTTGACGCGTGCGGCTGTTTTGCTGAATCGTGCGAATCTGTGTTTGACCCACCGACGACCGGTCAACCGCGGCGATCCAGAGTGCCCGCTCAAATAGCCGTCGGTCAGCCGCTAGACCTTGCGGCTGTGGTTGGAAGGGCAGAAGGTTTACTGCAGATGGCACAGATGGCACAGATGGCACAGATGGCACAGATGGCACAGATGGCACAGATGGCACAGATGGCACAGATGGCACCGATGGCACAGATGGTACAGATGGCAACTAGATAATAAAATTAGGCTATGACGGGAGCACATTGCCATTGCGATCAAAATGGACGATGGCATATTGATCGGTTAGGTGAGATATCCGACTGTTTTTTTCCCCATCCTTTTGTATGCAAATGTTGAGTGTACGCGCACACGCGCACACGCGCACACGCGCACACGCGCACACGCGCACACGCGCACACGCGCACACGCGCACACGCGCGCTTGATGGTTGGGGAAAAAAAATGGCGGCATACCGCATACGACCTTCAGTTTTGCCACTTGGGGCCAACAAAGATTGTGTGCCGAGTGAGTACGCGCGAATGCATGTGAGTGTGTGTGAGAGAGAGTGTGTGATTGTGTGTGTGATTGTGAGTGAGAGTGAGTGAAAGTGAGTGAAAGTGAGTGAGAGTGAGTGAGCGAGAGTGAGTGAGCGAGAGTGTACGAGAGTGTGCAAATGTGTGTGAGAGTGTGCGAGTGTGTGCGAGTGTGTGCGAGTGTGTGCGAGTGTGTGTGTGGGGATACAAAACTGCTCAGATTCACGCTGGTCTCGCTTGGGACCCACCACCACGATCGGTATCCTATCTTTTCTTTAAAAAGACATTTTGACCGTAGATCTTACGTTTGCCGAGGCGGCAGAAGCTGTCATTTGGACAACAGACTAAATCAGCGGAAACGCACGTACAATATCTTTTGGAGGCAGCTCAACAATCTTATCCTCATCATCCTCATCATCCTCATCATCCTCATCATCCTCATCATCCTCATCATCCTCATCATCCTCATCATCCTCATCATCCTCAGCATCCTCAGCATCCTCAGCATCATCAGCATCATCAGCATCATCAGCATCAGCAGCATCAGCAGCATAAGCAGCATAAGCAGCATCAGCAGCATCAGCAGCATCAGCAGCATCAGCAGCATCAGTAGCATAATCCTCATCTTCATCATTGTCCCTATCATCCTCCTAATCCTCCTCCATGGCTCTGGCGGCAGCCATACGAGGATACAAGAGTCTACAGGGGCTGATGCCGCCAGACTCTGACTGGATTGTGTCGTCGCGACCGCCGGTCGGCGAAGCTAAACCCACCTCAATTTTACCAAGCCATGCCGGTTATCGTTTGGCCCCTTGGCAAAAACCCGCCAACGAGACGCTAGGCGTCTGTCTCCCCGAGGGTCTGCTGATGGGAGGGTTGAGCCGAGGCGGTGACCGACATCGCTGCGTGGGCTACGATCCGCAAGCCCATCGGCTCGACTCTCGTGAGAGCCGCGGCAATCGGTCGTACGGTCACATGTTGAGCACCATCGATCCGCGAGCGGCGGCAGGTCATACCTGCTCACCCTCCCACCGGCGTCGTTTGGCCATTGTGCCGTGGACAAACGGAGTCCAGCCGGCCATGCCGGTCGAAGAGAGCTTGCTGCCGGCCGCCGCATTCTCGACTTCCACAGTGGGCCATCGGCTGCGCCGCACGCGGCGGCGACCTACAGCTACTGCGGACAACCGAGCGTTGGGTGCCGATCGACCACCGGCTCAACCAACTAGACGTCATTCGCATCCACCGGTGGTAATTTCGGATTTGGGTCCGATTGGGCGACCACCTGCGACGACACCGGTGACAGCGGCCGGCTGGCCGGTGCGACAGCAACCCATCAGGTTCAACCCGTCCCTCGGCGGCTCAAATTTGGTCAAGGCTGCGCCGCTTCGAGCGGCCGCCGTCGTCACAAAAACAGCCGGTGGCATGGCTCCAAATCCCGCCAGGGACCCGGCCTCCAAATCTTGCCTTTGTCGTAACCGCACACGAGCACCGCCCACAAGCGCCGTCGCGGCACCCATGTCCCTTGTGAGCGGTCGCGGACGGACTACAATTGACCCGCCGGCTGTCTCGTGTGGTGCGCTTTCCCGAGTGGCTACGGCAACAGCGATCAAGACAGTCCGTATCAGCGGCGGAGGAGGAGGCGGAGGCCGACCGGCGGTTGAGCGGCCTGAGCTGCGGTCCGCCGGGCTGGTGCCGTCGGCCCGCCGCAGGGCAGTGATGGGCGTGAGGGCTGACCGGGTGGGCAGTGGCAGAGGAGGTGGAGGAGGCGGAGGAGGCGGAGGAGGCGGAGGAGGCCGACCGGCGGTTGAGCGGCCCGAGCTGCGGTCCGCCGGGCTGGTGCCGTCGGCCCGCCGCAGGGCAGTGATGGGCGTGAGGGCTGACCGGGTGGGCAGTGGCAGAGGAGGCGGAGGAGGCAGAGGAGGCGGAGGAGGCGGAGGCCGACCGGCGGTTGAGCGGCCCGAGCTGCGGTCCGCCGGGCTGGTGCCGTCAGCCCGCCGCAGGGCAGCAACAGGCGTAAGGGCCGACCGGGTGGGTGGGGCAATGAAGGGTGGGTACCATCTCCACAACGACAGAGGGCAACGGTATCTACCGTTGCGACATCAACAGCTACCGCAGTGGTCGAGAGAAGCGGGTGTGACGGCGACCGCTGCACCGTATCGCCCCAACTCACGCTCGACACCAATCGGCCGCAGTGTAACAATCTCCAGACCTGCCGTATCGATACGGCCAACCCCACTCAAGCCGCAGCGCGACGATCCTGCTCAACGCAGATCACCAGCAGTCGTAATGAAACAGCCTTCAACAATGTCGCTTGACACGGCAGTTGCCTTTGACCGCCGCTGGCCGTCGTTGAGGTTTGAACCGGCATCTGTTGTGACAGGGATCCGACATGCGGCGGCGGCGGCGGCTGGTCCTTGCGCGGCGGCGGTAAACTTTTGCGCCAGCCGTCCTGACGATCCTCCAATCGGCTCTTCAATAACAACGGCGGCAGTGAGCCAAACGTCTCGACCAATCAACCCGTACGCAGTGTAGCAGCAGCCGAATCGGCAGAAGCGGCCAAAGCGGCAGAAGCGGCCAAAGCTGCCGAAGCGGCCGAAGCTGCCGAAGCGGCCGAAGCTGCCGAAGCTGCCGAAGCTGCCGAAGCTGCCGAAGCTGCCGAAGCTGCCGAAGCGGCCGAAGCTGCCGAAGCTGCCGAAGCTGCAGAAGCGGCCGAAGCTGCCGAAGCTGCCGAAGCTGCCGAAGCTGCAGAAGCGGCAGAAGCGGCACCTTGCGTTTTACACAATCAACGGCATTGGTTCACACTCGGTCACCCCCATCCCTGCTACAACTGCTAAACCTTTGACAGGCTTGTCGCTTCTAACCTATGTACATAGACATATATATACATATATATATACATATATATATATATATATATATACTATATATATATATATTTAAAAAAATAAATATAAATAAATGTAAACGAGCGTTTTGGAAACATATAAAACATATAGCAATGGACCAACGATCAAGCGATAGTGGCGAAGTGCTCCGCTTCGTGAAAATGAGCAGCCGTGCGTTTTCGCCGGTGAAGGGATCCGCCGAAGCTGCCGGTTACGATCTCTGCAGCGCCTACGACTACACCGTACCAGCCAGTGGCGTTGCGCTGATTGAAACGGATCTGCAGATAGACATACCGGCAGGCTGCTACGGTCGGATTGCCGCCCGATCCGGGTTAGCTCTCAAGCGAATGATAACCATCGGTGCAGGCGTGGTGGATCGAGACTATCGAGGGTCGGTGAAGGTGGTGCTGTATAACCTGGGCACGTGCGACTTTAAGGTGACTCAAGGGTGTCGAGTGGCACAACTGGTGTGCGAACGCATTGCCCAGCCGCAGCTGCGGCGTGTTGACTCTCTTGCCGCCACAAGCCGTGGCGCCGCCGGATTTGGGTCGACCGACTCGACTAGCTCAAAGGCGGATGGCTGATGCCGTAGAGTCAAGATCACGCTTATAGGTATGCGGCTTGAGCAGAAATTACACCGCACCTGTTGCCAGACGATACCTTTTAAAGGTTGGATGCGGGTTACGAGGGAGGGTGTGTGTGTGTGTGTGTGTGTGTGTGATTGGGACAATGGTTGAACTAAAGAAGAAGCCTATGCCCCACACTGTTGCGGCTTTTGTCAGACATATTTGTCAGACCTATTGATGGTTTAAAATTCTTTTTGTATTTGGAGCAAGGTGATAAATAGAATAAAATATATAAATGGAAGTGGAGAGCTGGAACCGGAGATAGAAAGTGAGGAAACTAGTCTGTAAAGAAGAGCGTGGGGAAAAAAGAAAGGTCACATGTTCACCTGCACATCCGCCTGCACATCCGCCTGCACATCCGCCTGCACATCCGCCTGCACATCCGCCTGCACATCCGCCTGCACATCCGCCTGCACATCCGCCTGCACATCCGCCTGCACGTCCGCCTGCACAATTATACGATAGCCTTCCAAATCGGCTCATCCTACACATTGTTGTAGTACATTACATTGCACAACAAAATTTACGGTCTTGATTTCTCTCCCATGGTCAGGTCGACCGGTGTGCGGTGATGATACAGACAGACCACTGTAGGCAACGTGTTCTCCCCTCCTCTCCCCTTGCATTTTTTGGCATTGACAACCCCTCCCACTCAATTGACTACATTCGTATCAGTGGCTATTTCCACCCTCCGGAAGGGATAGAGAGAGAGCACTAGCAAACTGGAGGGAGCAAAAAGATTTGCGCAGCCCATCTCCATGAATGACAGAGAATTCTCAAACCTCGCCGCAATGCTAAGAGCACAGGGCATTGATGACTCACTTGTGCGGATCAAGGCGCCGATCGAGCCGACGATCGGACCGACGATCGGACCGACGATCGGACCAACGATCGGACCGACGATGGGTCGTTATCGCCGCCGGCCGACGGCAGTGTTCCCGATGGCTTGTGCGGGGTCGACAATGGCGGTGTACACCCCGCCGCGGCAGTTGGACGCCGCCTACGTTCGCGAGTTTGAGACAGCCTCAGCCGAGCAGAAATTTGCGACCAGCATGATTGTATACGATCGCCGACAGGTGACGTACGATGCTTTAAAGAAACTGGTCAACCGGCCCGACGTCCAGCTCTTTGAGCGGTCGTTTCTGGCTTTTGACCTAGGTTCCGCAATACCGGCTCACCGGTTGTGGAAACGCCGAGGTCGGGACGCCGACTACCCATCAGACGCGCATCTCTATCCCATGTTGCTGATCTCGGATCCTGCCGTCCGATACCACAATTTTCACCGGGACGATATTGTGCTTGTTTCAGAGTCTGACAACGGCAATGGCGGCAATGGCGGCAATGGCGGCAATGGCGGCAATGGCGGCAATGGCGGCGATGGCGGCGATGACGGCGATGACGGCGACGATGATTGCGAGTGCCCCAATCTGTATCGTGTTGGTTGACGCCGGCGACTAAACTTGACCGGACTTGACCGGACTTGACCGGACTTGACCGGACTTGACCGGACTTGACCGGACTTGACCGGACTTGATTGGACTTAATCAGACTCAACCAGACTTGAACAGACTTGATTGGACTTGAACGGACTTGAATGGTTGAGGCGCGGAGAAATAATTTGTCTTAATGTCTGAACCGAGAAAACCCACCGGTCGTTGACGGTGCACAGAGGTGAGTTCTGGTGTTATGTTTCCAAAACAATAAACCACAGCAGGTTAAAAGTTTAACCATTCGATCAGCCCCAATTTAAGAATCGTCACGGCTGACGGGTGGCCGCAATTCCGTTACAGTTTATTATATAAATAAAACATAAAAACAAAGTAATCCAACAGGAATAAACATAAATAAAAATTTATGTTTATAAAACACATACATAAACACACACACAAATACACACAAACACACACATCTAAACACACACAAATATGCAAACATATAAACACACACAAACACAGTTCTGTTTGTACGGTATACGTCCAATAGGGCAATCTGACACACGGCTGTTTTACAGCTGTCTGCAGGTTGCTTGAGGGGCTTACTTTGATAACCAAACGGTTATCAAAGTTGGGTTTGTGATCTGACGTTACAAAGCTTTACGGGAGCCCGCACTTGAGCGTGCAACCTAGAGGGCTCGGTTTACCGACCTCAAAGCTTTCTAATCTACGCGTGTATATATATACATATATATATATATATATACATATATATATTTTTAAAATGTAAACTAACTCATTTGTGCGCGTGGCGTTGGATGCCGCTATCAAACTGCCGCGGCCACGGAGGAAACTTTGTCCACAACGTCCGATTGCGAGCCTGACTGTTATACGACTACGCTACTACGCTATTATGCTACTACGCTACTACGTTACTACGCTACTACGCTACTACGCTACTACGCTACTACGCTATTATGCTATTACGCTACTACGCTACTACGCTACTACGCTACTACGCTACTACGATTTTGAGCATCACCGTTGATGGGGAGGCCTAGAAGAACAGTCGGGCGATCGCCGGGGTGCCATCGGCGGCTTGCCGGCAAGCCGCCGCCAGTCACTCGCCGCTTGCCGTTTAGCTTCCAGAAGACGGCGCCGAACCAAGTAGCCGCCGGGCCGGCCGCCGTGGGAGAATTTACAATAGTCCCCGAACGGACATTCGCCGGTCTTTTGGATGTACACACACAAAGGTCTCTCTTCTCGCTCGTCCGATTGGCCACCGTCAACGGCGAGTTTGGCTTTGACCGCCACCTGCTTTGAGCACTGCGGCGGCGAGCGTGCTCTGCCCGACGTGTCCCGTCGGTAACGAGCATCCGCCGGAGCAGGTGCTGGTGCCGGCGCAGCCAAGCGGGTCAATGGCGATTTCACCTCATCGCCATCGTCTAAGGGATATCCCAGGTTGGCCATAATTGTTGCAAAATCCTCTTCTTCATCATCA
The DNA here is from genome assembly GCF_037039965.1 of Doryrhamphus excisus. Lineage (NCBI taxonomy): Eukaryota > Metazoa > Chordata > Actinopteri > Syngnathiformes > Syngnathidae > Doryrhamphus > Doryrhamphus excisus. The sequence goes on along the minus strand of NW_027621865.1, from coordinate 116,078 downwards.
CTGTCGACCATATCCGACCACAGAGTAGACGGCTGTTGCGTATCAGACGCCGGTTCGAACATGATCGATGAGTTTGATCGAAGCTTTCACAGCTTTCGAAGCTTTCACAGCTTTTGAAGCTTTCACAGCTTTCACAGCTTTCACAGCTTTCACAGCTTTCACAGCTTTCACAGCTTTCACAGCTAAACAGATTTGGATAATTTTCTCACCCGTCGATGCAAGCGGGACGCTGTTTGGCTTTGACGGTGGTGGCAGGCAATCTCGTGCAATTTTTGTGCAATAACGTGCGATAGCGTATATTGTCACAATCGGACGAGTCACCAATGCTGTGAAAGGTTATGAATAACCAAGTCCAAAAATATACGCAAACTATTTTATACCTAGTAAAACAATTTTGTATATATATCTGCAACTAATATATAGATTGATTTGACCTTCCCTCGGAAGGCCCAAAAAAAACTGACTGCAATCTCTCCGGCCGGCATGTGTTTGGTTAAACAAAACTCTCCAAAGGGCCTCTCCACTCCTTGAAGAGAAAAAAAAGCTCCGACAGTGTCAGTTTGGCAGCATCGGTTCAGCAGCGTCGGTTCAGCAGCGTCGGTTCGGCAGCGTCAATACTCCTGTGGACCGTAAAGAATTGTCGAGCCGTCAAGCCGTCGAGCCGTCGAGCCGTCGAGCCGCCGAGCCGTCAATCTCTGAATCCGCTGACGGACAATCAGCGTGACCCGACAATGGCCGCTGTGCCGTTGGCTAAAGCCGCAGCCACAGCCGCAGTGGCATGTGGATCGACAACCCGCGCCGTGGTCAGCGTTGTCGGCAACATTGGCGCCGGCAAGACGACGTTGCTGAGCTGGCTGCGACGACGAGGCTTCCCGACGTTGGAGGAGAATCTTGAGCGTTGGGGTCCGATCTTCACACGGGGAATGCAGAATCCGGAGCGGTGGAAAGCGCTGGCGCAGATTTGCATCCTCACCTCACAGCACCGCGCTATCAACGATGCGCTGTGCGCCATGGATTCAAGCAACGTCCCTCCCACCGTGCCACTGGTGGTCGAGCGCCACCCTGACTGCTGTTTGACCTTCAGTCGCGTGATGGCGCTGGCGGGCGCTATTGATCAGCATGAGCTTGCGCTGATCAGTCAGGTGCACGAGCTGGTGACGTACCGACCCACGGTCATGATCTACCTTCGAACGCCCTATCGTGAATGCATGCGCCGCATTCGTCAGCGAGGCCGCGAGTTTGAGCAGAGCGTTGCACCGACCTACCTGGCTCAGCTGGAGCGCGAGTTTGATGCTTACTGCGATGCGGCGACTGTGCCGATAGTGGACGGCACAGACGGTAAACGGGCCGCTGAAGAGGTGGTCGACTACCTGACAGAACACTATCAACCGTATTTGTAGGATAAGAAGAATGGTGGCGACAATTGGCCAAACGTTGGCAAATGCTGGCAACGGTGACAGAGCCTGAAAGATTGCGCAAATGTTTAAAGGGGTCAACCTGCTACGGCAAAAGTACGTACCCGGTCAAACCGCGCGTGTACGCACACCCAATGGCATATTGCATTTGAGCATCACCGCCCACCATTCTATGCTGCCAACAAGCATGGTTATGTACAGCTGTATTATCTAGTTATATATATATATGCGTGTATATATATATGTGTGTGTATATATATATGCGTATATGTATATGTGTATATATGCATATATATGCATATATATATATGCGTATATATGCATATATATATATGTGTGTGTATATATATATCTTAAAACCGAATCCTGCAGAACGCCAGCAAAAAGGCACTTGTGATCCTGTGCTCAGCTTTGGATCCAAGTTCCCCAAATAAAGGTTTGAAAACTTTTAAGCTGATCTGATTAAGCGGATACATCCCGGTGCCCGTTTAGAAACATTTTGGAAACATTTTGGAAACAAACAGTCTCGATATCGATTCACGGCTATTGTGGACAATCATCGAACCTGACATCTGGCACAAGTCGTGCACAATCTCTCTTTTCTCATCTTCCCCCATTTACCACGCTTTTTTTCCCTCCATCCTCTCTTTGGAAATTGGCTTGTTTTTTTTTTCTCCTGTCCATCCGACCGTGATTTTTTTGTTCATCCTCCTTATAGCCCTCACACCGATTGTCACATTGTCTTACTAACAACATGTGGTGGCTGACTGCAATCTATGTCGGCGTTGTCACCCTCTTTGTAGTGCACTGGGCGCTGATTTACCGTCTGATCGTTCGACCGAATGACTATCGGCGTCTCAAACTCGCCCTTGACGTGATGAAGTTTTTTGTCCGACTGACTGTGGCCAGGTGCTGGCACCACGTCAATTCATTAGCTTCTGTACAGCCGATGGCCGGTGGCCGGCTGCAGCTAACATTTTACACCGATGATAACGGTTTAAGCAAAATACTGCTGGAACCTGCTTCGCCAGCGACCAGGATTTATGGCACGTCGACTTCTGCGGACTACACGGCGGAATATCTTCCGTGGACACGCTGGGAACAATGCCTGTACATTCCGCCGCAGACGGCCGGCATTGATGAAGAGCTGGAGCTGGTGTACGACACGGGTGAGACGTTGGTGGTGGACAACGGCATCTGCGACATTGTCAACGATCAAGACGGTGAACTCGAAAGGGAAGACAGATCTTCATAGACGGTTGTCAAACTGGGCAAACGGGGACATGGTGATGATGATAACAATGATGATGATCGATGATGATGATGATGATTGATGATTGATGATTATTATCCAAAATGTTGGGGTTGGCTTATTTTAGGGTTGGCTTGTTTCAAGATTGGCTTGTTTTGGGCTAGAGCTGCCTTCCTTAAAAGCCGATTGGCGGTTAATTTCTTGTATCATCGTTGCCCCCCTTGCCACACTTCTAAACTTGCTTCTGACGCTATCCAAATTTAGATATGACAATAAAATGAGGTGACTGCAAATTTTGCCGATGGTTGGCCGATGGTTGGCCGATGGTTGGCCGATGGTTAGCCGATGGTTGGCCGATGGCTAGCCGATGGTTAGCCGATGGTTGGCCGATGGTTGGCCGATGGTTGGCCGATGGTTGGCCGATGGTTGGCCGATGGTTGGCCGATGGTTGGCCGATGGTTGGCCGATGGTTGGCCGATGGTTGGCCGATGGTTGGCCGATTAAGTAAAAAAAATGTGTGATGGTGGGAGAAGAGGATGAAAATGTAGGGGGAAAAATAAGAGAGAAAGTTCCGTGTGACTGAAAGTTGTATTGAAATGAAAAATATTTTAGAGTGAGTTAAAATATTTTTTTAAAAAGGCAAAAAAAACCTAACTCAGTTTCTTTCCTCCCCTGGCAGTACGTTCTTTGGAAGGTGTGTTGTTTAGATACTTGGATGGGACAAAAAGGATAAACACATCTTCCCAAGACACAACATCTCCATTGTTGGGCGTTGATTCACGCAACAAGTCGCCAGTGGTTTTGGCAGCAGTTGTCAAGGCTCATTGCACTCTCTTGATACCTTCTGTTCTTGACGTTGGGGCCATACCGGCGTACGTGTGTGGATCCAAAGCATACGTGCTAAACGTAGGCTTGGGCAGGTTATAGCACTTGATCTAAGTCTTTGACCCAGAATCGCTGCCGCGCCAACAACCTCCAGTCTCCGGCCAGACTGCCGGCCGGTCGGCAAGCCGGATGGCCGTGTCCATACGGGCGCTCGATTTAGACTACCTGAGACCCAACGCGGCAAGCGTGCTCACAGACGTGGGCGGCATGAAAATCGTAGTGGTCGGCAAGCCAGGCACCGGCAAATCGACGCTGATCAGAGCCATACTGGCCCACAAGCGATCTATAATACCAGCAGCCGTGGTCTTTTCGGGATCGGAGGAGACAAACCGTTTCTACGCCGACCTGATACCGGACGTGTTTATTTACGAGCAGTTCTACCCCAGCGTGATCGATCGTATTAGGGCGCGGCAGATTGTTGCCAAACGAGAGCTTGGCGTGTACTCGTGGCTGCTGGTGGTGATTGACGACTGCATGGACGACGCCAAGATGTTTAACGACCGATCGGTGCTCAACCTCTTCAAGAATGGCCGACACTGGAACGTGCTGGTGCTGGTGGCCAGTCAATACGCCATGGACATGAAGCCTATTATCAGATCGTCGATTGACGGGACGTTTATATTCCGAGAGCTCAACCAGACCTACCGAGACAAGCTCTGGCACAACTTTGCCAGCATAGTGCCCAAGAAAACGTTTGGCGATTTGTTGTACCAGGTGACAGGCGACCACACAGCCCTCTACGTTGACAACACGCTGCAGGACTCGAACCATTGGAGCGATCATCTGCGGTGGTACAAAGCACCGCAGCACGGCACCCGAGCACCTTTCGGATGCCGTGAATATTGGCGGTTTGGACAGCAGCGGCAAGGGCTACGAGAATTGCCTGCCAGCGTGGCGGAAGTGCTGAGCCGCCATCGCGCGGCGCCGGCCATCGACCCGTCCACGGGTCCAAGCTTTCTGAGCTCTCTGAGCAGGCAAAGTGAGGCTGGAAAATACGCCGATAACGTCACAGACGCCAATGACGCCAATGACGCCAATGACGCCAATGACGCCAATCATCCCATCCCTACGATTGGCAGCCGTCAATCGCCGCTTCAGGCCGCCAATTTTACCGTAGCCGGGTTGAGCCTGCAGGCAGATCAGGCAGATCAGGCAGATCAGGCAGATCAGGCAGATCAGGCAGATCAGGCAGATCAGGCAGATCAGGCAGATCAGGCAGATCAGGCAGATCAGGCAGATCAGGCAGATCAGGCAAATCGACTGGATCGGCTGAATCGGCAGGATCGGCCGGATCAACCGAATCAACAAGATTGGCCGGATTGGCCAGATTGGCAGGATCGGCTGCCGGGTCGGCAGGATCGGCTGTCGGATCGGCATGATCAACCGGATCGGCTGCCGGGTCAGCTGCCGGGTCAGCATGATCAACCGGATCGGCAGGATCGACCGGATCGGCAGGATCGGCTGCCGGGTCGGCAGGATCGGCAGGATCGGCTGCCGGGTCGGCAGGATCGGCAGGATCGGCAGCTGGGTCGGCAGGATCAGCTGCCGGGTCGGCAGGATCGGCAGGATCGGCAGGATCGGCAGCTGGGTTGGCAGGATCGGCTGCCGGGTCGGCAGGATCGGCAGGATCGGCAGGATCAGCTGCCGGGTCGGCAGGATCGGCAGGATCGGCAGGATTGGCAGCTGGGTCGGCAGGATTGGCTGCCGGGTCGGCAGGATCGGCAGGATCGGCAGGATCGGCAGGATCGGCAGGATTGGCAGGATCGGCAGGATCAGCTGCCAGGTTGGCAGGATCGGCAGGATCGGCAGGATCGGCAGGATCAGCAGGATCGAACATATCGATCAGATTGGCTGAATCAGACATATCGAACATATCGACCGGATCAACAAGATTGGTCTGAAATGCCGGACCAACGGGATAGGTCAGTGTCGATAATCGACGCCAAAACTGTTTTGGGCAGACTGCGGATGGTCCCGTGTGCGCCCAATCCTCACACGCCACGGCAATTTTGGTTCTGAGCGAAATTGCTTGATCACAAGGGTGAATCGTACGCTCCCTGTCACGTCGATATTTGCCGAGAGGGGAAGGGAGAGGGAGAACTCAAGATGGAGTGCGGGCCGACTCACAACCGTAACAACCGTAACAACCGTAACAACCGTAACAACCGTAACAACCGTAACAACCGCAACAACCGTAACAACCGTAACAACCGTAACAACCACCAAAATGCCGTACAGGATCGGTTTAAGTGGTCCGGGTTGCCTTCTTCATTACAGCTCGGTCTGATAACTGCCGTCCGATCGTCAGGTTCCGAGGATCGGCGCTTTTGTGTAAAGTGGTCAGGCTGTGAACCATCTTCTAACTCCCCCCCCCTTTCCTTTCCATTTCCATCGGATAAATATTTTTCACTCTCTCCAATAGGTTTGAAAAATATTTTCCCTGATATTTTTTTTAGCTATACCTCTTCAATGTGTGGGACGGTCTGTAGGTAAGTGACTGTCTCTCTATAATCCTCAAATGTTTAATTAAAAATCCAGAGAGGAGAGTGAAAAATCCATTTCGTCTTGTTGGAAAACAGATTAAAATGGATCGCACTATCGAACGGTTTGGCGTCCCGATGATGGCTTTTGCCTTGACAATTTTTGTTACACGTCGGTGGCAACCGACCGTCTCGCTGCTGACACAAATTGGAATATTCACCGGGTTGATGCTTGTTGGCGAGACGGTGACTCAGTCGTTGCGCGACTGGGACGCTTTTGGCGGAAATGGTAACGATTGCCTTCGGCGCTGTAAGCGTCTGTTAACAGAACTGAGTAGAGAATTTTTAATCTAGTGTCGGACCACCGCCGTCGTGTTAAAAAAACATCCGGATCATGACAATTAGGGGATGGGAGAAGATAATAAATATTTGGGATGAATATTTCGGAGAGGGATATATTGGGGAGGAATATATTGGGGAGGGATATATTGGGGAGAGATATTGAGGAGGGATATATTGGGGAGAGATATTGGGGAGAGATATTGAGGAGGGATATATATATATATTAGGGAGAAATATATTGAGGAGGGATATATATATATATTGAGAAGAAATATATTGAGGAGGGATATATATATATATTGGGGAGAAATATATTGAGGAGGGATATATATATATATTGGGGAGAAATATATTGAGGAGGGATATGAGATGATAGAGTAGTGGTGTTTTTTTAAATGGAAAAGAGGAATCTTATAATATCTTTCCGATCGCCATTCTTAAAGATTGTTTAGGGGGGTAAGTTTTGTGACAATCAGCACGCCTATGCAGCTCGGCTCCTGCGGAAGCCTGCCGGAAACAGACTTGGTAAAACATGGATACGGGCTATTTAGTTTGGCCAAGCTCAATGAGCATAGCCGTTCCTTAACACTCCTGATGTTTTAGCTAATAATTTTTTTGTTACAATATTAAAGACATATTCCAATAGTTATGTATATGTATATATATATGTATATATATGTATATATACAAACGTAGATGTTTTAATATATATATTATGCAACAACATCGCACCGGTCCAATTGTTATAAACGCCTCGGTTCCAATTCCCGTAAACTAAGCATTGTAGACTGCTCAAACGGCCATATGTACATATTATATATTAAACGACTATCACAGCACATTGGTCCAATTGTTATAAATGCCTCTATCTCGATTGCTGTGAAACTGATCGGTGTGCTGGCACGATCTGATCACTATAAATATGTCTACACAACTTTCTGTAAATGGTCAAAGATGCATGTGGGTTAGATACCCTCAAGCAGATTCTGTCTACAGCACACACTTTCTTTGTCGCCGAAGCAAATATATATACATATACATATATATATATATACATATATATATATATACATATATATACATACATATATATACACATCTGGCATCGTATGTAGCAGTTGAGATCTTGACCATCAGGACCGGCCGCTTTTCAGCGACGTGTCTTCCATCTAGTGGCAAACCACAGCCATGGTCAACCCAACCGACAACCACGCGCAACAATTTCTTTCATCGACGGACGCAGGCTTCAAGCAATAAGTCGACATTTGTCTGATGGCTTGCCAATGTGGATTGTGATCAGCGTAGAAACCCTTTAGATCATGTGTGCATGTATATATATAGACATATACACACGCACCGGTTTGGTGAGTGAAATACTTTACCGCTCTGCAGGAAGCTGCCACGCGTGTGAATCCCGGATAGTCGACCGTACAGACGCGTCTGCAACCGGTCGTAACGCCGGCATCCTTTTCGGCACTCGGATCAAGGAAACCTTGTGTGTATATATATATACATATTGATGTATATAGGCATAGACACTATCATAGACTGTACAACGGCCGCCGACATCGATCGATGCGCCATTGACGTCTTTGATTGGACAAATTGAGCTTACCCGGCTATTAGAACTGTAAGAGCGATTTGAGGCACGCCGAAACAAGCCAACAAGGTAACAAGCGTCAATCTTTTCCAGTTTATGTTTCCCCTCCGTTCCATCTTTCCCATCGCTTTGACAACTTGTCTCACAGCCACCTTTCTTTCATCGAGGGGTCGTTGATAAAAATGAGTAGCCGTAACGGCGTCACGGTTAAAACCCGCAAAGGCGAACCGCCGTCAACAACCGTGGTGTTGGCCGAATCCATAAAAAGGTGCGACGATGCCATAACCCGTCGATACGCCGATAAGATTGCGGACTTGCGGCGCCTAGTCGATATGGAACTTGCAGACGGCTGTTCGCAGACGATATCATTGACAACCGCCGCACTCAGACGGGCTGTAGATGCTGCTCGGCTCTACGAGACAGGCGTAGCTGTTTACGGGTTGTCACGCGCCTACTTTGACTATGCGGCTGCGTGTTTGCGCACGGAAGGGTGGTACGATATTGAGTGTTGGTTCGAAAAAGACGGCTAACGGCCGTGTGCGCAGAAAATATTAAGAGATAATGAGATAGAGAGAGCATGAGAGAGCATGAGAGAGCATGAGAGAGCTAACGAAAGAGAGCTAGCGAAAGAGAGCTAGCAAAAGAGAGCTAACAATAGAGAGCTAGCAAAAGAGAGCTAGCAAAAGAGAGCTAGCGCAAGAATGTAAACAGATTTTCCTTTCTCTAAAGTGTGTTTTGTTTTGGGTGGATTTTTTGTTGCGCTTTCTATGTTGAGAAAGGAAAAGCTTATCTAGCTACGGTAAAAGTCAACAACAGTCCTACCTCGACGGTTGATCGGTTTCATCCCGTGGTCGTTGCGGGATGGGGTCGGTCCGTCCGTCTTGGTCATAACCGTAAACAGCTTTATGGTAGCCAAGGCAGCCAACAACCTTTTTTTTCCCCCCAACCGTCCATATATCGTCATTTTCATCCTGGTCGTTAACGTGCAAACGTCAATATCAGCGTCATCGCGGTAAGCGCCACGATCGTCACCAGCATCGCTTTACGGGCGTTAAACGGTATGGCAACTTGTCGGGTGGCCGTAGACGTTGAGTCGACGTGAGAGTGAGGATACGTATTCATGATCGAAGCTGCGGAGGAGTGTTTTTTTAAACCAGTAGCTCAACAATGCGGTTTGGGCAAAACGTTGCTGCTGCGGCCACCAACCCTGACAGCGGGCAATCATCGGTCTCATAGCGGCCTCATAGCGGTCTCATAGCGGCCTCAAACGATATCTAGTTACATATATAGATCTATAATATTCACAGAAATACGCACATATACGCGTATATACGCATAGTTTTAATATATATTTTAAAATATATATATATATATTTAAATATATATATATATTTTTTTTAAAATATATATGTATTTTCAAACAGATTTATAACTAATTCTTTATTTTTGGCTCTAAGATGGAATCAGCAGCCTTTATGTCGCACTGTCAGAAATCAGAGGGCTCGGATATGGGGCTCGGATATGGGGCTCGGATATGGAGCTTGGGTATGGAGCTCGGATATGGGGCTCGGATATGGAGCTCGGATATGGGGCTCGGATATGGAGCTTGGGTATGGAGCTCAGGTATGGAGCTCGGATATGGGGCTCGGATATGGGGCTCGGATATGGGGCTCGGATATGGGGCTTGGGTATGGAGCTCAGGTATAGGGCTCAGGTATAGGGGTCAGGTATAGGGGTCAGGTATAGGGGTCAGGCTAGCGCGCCGACCTAGCTGCCGCTTCAGCAGTCTGGCGCGTGACCAGCTCACTGATACGTTTGCGTGCAAAGGCGCCGGCTGCCGCCTCCCTGACCAAGATCTTGACGGTGTTCAGCCTGGCCCGACTGGCCGCGATGGCACGGTGTAGACGATGGTCAACGGTCGTCTCAATCTGTGTCCGCCGCTGTAGGCATACCACAACACACGCGTCTCCCACCTGGGGCGAGCACGGCAGAGGAGGCATGCAGCTCAGCAGATCCAGCGCGTCGGCCCACCACCGCAGATTCTGATCCGCCAGTCTTGTCCGATACACGGTCTCGTAGCAGCGGGCGGTAAAGGAGGCGCACATCTCTCCCAGCGCCCGAACGGCTGCCGTCAGCCGAGAGCAGACCACGTTTTGGATGAGACACTCCTTGACAGTCTCCAGCGCCCGTTCGTAATCCTTGTGTTCAGGTTGACACAGGCAGTCTTCCAGCAGATCCGCCCAAACGGCGGCGCACTCCACAGCCGAGTAGGGTCGGTAGACGTAGGGTCTTGCGCATCCCATCTTACAGAGGTGGGCCAGAGAGCACAGCCAGTCACGGTCGTATGCGCGCATCAGCTTGACCGGCACCGATTTGCACAGCACATCGTTGACGTCAATGTGCTGAGACTGCCTGGTCCGGTGGACGGCGACTGTGCCGGCCAAAGCATTGCGGAAAAAGCGGATGGCCTCCAGCGTAGCCACGCCATCCCCGGACTCTGGCATGCCGTTGGCGGCGTAGTCGCAGAGGTCGTAGCTGAAGGCCATCAGCATGGTTTTGACGTCGCCGGCGTAGTCCGGCTCGCCGTTCACCGTAAACCCCTCGCTGATGAACGGGTCATCGTTGAAGGTGCTCGGTCCAGGCATCGTGGCCAGCCCAAAGTCTATGACCACCGCCCTGTGGCCAAAGACGGGCACGGTCTGCAGCACTGTCTCACCCAGAACGTAGATCACGTAGGGAGGCGCAGCCTCCCACGAGGTGATCAGCACATTGTTGGTGTGCAGGTCGCAGTGGGCAATGCCCAGCGTGTGGAGACCCGCCACCGCCGCCACCGTCTGGTATGCCAGCGACAGGTACTCAATAGGGTCAAAGATCTGGTTGCCCAGTCCCGTTTGGAGCGGGCAGCCTTCCACGTAGTCCATCAGCAGCGCCGTCTGGCGGTTGTATCGGCGGATGTTGGCCCAGCGGCAAAAGTGCAGCCGCATGCCTGTGCGGGCGGCCAAGCGGATGCCGCACAGTTCCGATTTTGCCACCAGGTTCACGCCGGTCGGCACCTTGATGATGGCAGCGGCGCCATCGTACAGGCAGCGGCCGGTCATGCCCTGCACGCCCTGCTCATCGGCGGGAAAAAAATTCACGTCAGAGATCATGCTTGTCGCGAAGCTAATTACCTTTGGCGGTTTTTGAGGTACGGAGAAGCACTTATGGCTATTACGTATATATATGTATGTATGTATATGTGTATATGTGTATATGTATATATGTATATATGTATATATGTATATATGTATATATGTATGTATATATTGTCCAAAAAAACTTTATAAACCAAATGGTGTTGGTTCTGAAAGAGTGCAGATTGACAGCACTGTGGTCTTATCGCAAAGCGGCTATTTAACGCAGAAGATAAGGTTACTACAGATGGTTGACGGAAACGATAACTGTAAACGGTTGCTGAGAGCAGTTGCTGGAAACGGTTACTGGAATTGGTTTCTGGATCGACACATCGTCGGTTAAGACGGCGTCGAAAATCAGTCTAGCCCAACCAACGGGCTCTTCAAATCCAGAGCCAGATTGTCCAGGTGCCGAGACAGCCGCCGAAGCAAGTCGGGCGCCAGCAGCCGGCGGTGCTGACGGCGCTCGATCGGACCTCCTTCATAGGCGTCTGCTGCGTCTGCTGCGTCTGCTGCGTCTGCTGCGTCTGTTGCGTCTGCTGCGACTGCCGCTGCGGCAGCAGCGCTGCTTGAAACCTCCGACAACAATTGAGCCGCCGCGGTTGCCCCTGTATCATCTCCGGAGTAATCCCCAGAATCGACATCAGAAACCTCCGATAAAGGGCGGAAGGAAGATGATGATGATGATGATGATGATGATGATGATGATGATGATGATGTCTTCCAGGGCAGCGGCCGCATGTTCAACACCAGCTGGCTATTGGCGGCGTCAAGAAGCTCGGCCGTTTCCTGTTGCTCAAGCTCTCGCCGCTGGATAAACACCCGGCCGCCGTTGGACCGACCCATCACGTAGTCTCGGACGTGAGCCGGCGGGAAGACACCGACGGGTGCCAGCAGGGCCGGCGCCTGCGGCTGCCGTTTCAGGCGTCCGCCGACGTTGGTCACAAACCTGTACTCCCGTCTCAGCTGTTCGGCGTAGACGTCCACCAGCTGCCGCAGGGCCGGACCCAGTCGCTCGGCCAACGACCGGTCGGAAAACACCTCGGCGAACGCCTGATCGACGGTCACCCGGTGCAGGAAGTCGGGATGGTACATCTCGGCGTCGGTCCGCACCGCGTGCATGTGCTTGCGAGGTCCCGAAAACACCGTCCTCAGGTTGGCGATCATGCGCACGCCAGCTTCCTCAAACTCGTGCCCGGTGCTTGTCGGCAACGCCTCCACCGCCAGTCCTACATAGTCGACAGACGCCGTCGTGTACGGCCGCATGAGCTCGACCATAGCCCGTCGGTCCACCGGCACGGTCGGCGCTCCGCGGTCCCACTCGAGCATGGCCCTGTGCACGATTTCGGTCTCCGGCACCACCCGGCCTTGGGTGGTCAGGTACGCCACCGCCTTGGGCCGATAAGGTCGATCCGGCCGAGCGCCGGGGCCCTCCGTGTGCCACCGCCGATTGACTCGCCGCATGTTTCCAGCATTTGGGACGAGCGGGCCTACGCCCCAGGCCGGATCAGCCGTCAGTGTCGCGCGCACGCCTTCGTGCCGATTGAGAAATTGCGTCACCCACGGGGCGCCGGTCCGGCCGCCGTCGCCCAAGTCGTGGCGCAGGCTTTCTGCCTCCAGCTCCGGATCACGCTGCCGATTTTCGATCGCGGCAGCGTCGGCGTCCCGGAACGTCTTGATCCGCCGAGGGAACCCCGTCGCAGCCGCCGCAGCCGTCATTCCCGAGGCGCTCACCGGTTGTCGGACCGAGCCAATTGCAGCCGTCGCCTTCCTGGCGGCTGTGAACCGTTTTGAGCGTTCGACGGCGTCCCGATGTTTGGCCATAAAGACCTGTCTCAGAACCCAATCGGCCTGCCGCGACGACATTGTTGTAGAATGTGCCTGGAAAAATTTAGAGGCCAGCCAGTACGGCAGCTGCCTGGTCACAATGTGCAGCACAGACCGCTGGACGCGCGAAGCCCATGGTTGCTGCGCCAGCTGAAACAGGGCTTCTCGCAGCACGTCCGGGTCCGCCGAGCCCAGACGTGAGAAAGGTTCACGACTGCTGACGATGGCTGCGGCCGCCTGATACGGCTCTATTGCTCCACCGTCGACCTCGGCCGCCGGTTGTCGCCGGATCCGATCGGCGCCTTTCCGGCGTCGGACGGTCGAGGCTTTGGCGGCCGATGCTTTGGGAGCCGCCGGCTTCTTTGCTCGTTCAACGTTTGCCGCTGCAGGGGTGGCGGCAGGCGTCGATGGTCCGGCGGTCCCGCCCGCTCGCTGGCGGACGATTCTTTTGAGGTTGTGCATCGCCGGCCGCCGTGGTGATTAGACCGTTGGAAGAGATTGAGAGAACTATATATCTATATATTTATATACCTATATATCTATATATACCTATATATATCTATATACCTATATATTTATCTATATACCTATATTCTATATTCTATATATATCTTTATATCTTTATATCTTTATATCTTTATATCTTTATATCTCTATAGCTTTCTACGTCTGTCTATACGTATGTGAATGTGAATAGAGGAGTCTCCAAACACCACAACCGGCTGTGGTTGGGTCTTTTCTTAAATTGTTGTTGAATCGGGGAGGGGGGGGAGAGCAGAGAGAAAGTGTGAACGATTGCTTCGACCCGCTATAAACTTCAATCTCGGATAGGAGTTTTTTCTTTAGGCGTTCGATACTGACCACAGAGGTTATAAGCTCATTTGTTCATTCGTTTGTTTGCTCACGCCCACCATATAATTTGCTTACAAAATAGGTTGCGCAATTGCCGCAGTTGATGCTGATTAATGGGTTTAAAACTCTCTGAGACGGTTCTAAAACTTTCTGAGACGGTTCTAGAACTCTCTGAGACGGTTCTAGAACTCTCTGAGATGATTCTAAAACTCTCTGAGACGGTTCTAGAACTCTCTGAGACGGTTCTAGAACTCTCTGAGACGGTTCTAAAACTCTCTGAGATGATTCTAAAACTCTCTGAGACGGTTCTAAAACTCTCTGAGACGGTTCTAGAACTCTCTGAGACGGTTCTAGAACTCTCTGAGACGGTTCTAGAACTCTCTGAGACGATTCTAAAACTCTCTGAGACGGTTCTAGAACTCTCTGAGACGGTTCTAAAACTCTCTGAGATGATTCTAGAACTCTCTGAGACGGTTCTAAAACTCTCTGAGACGGTTCTAAAACTCTCTGAGACAATTTTAAAACTCTCTGAGACGGTTCTAGAACTCTCTGAGATGGTTCTAAAACTCTCTGAGACGGTTCTAAAACTCTCTGAGACGGTTCTAAAACTTTCTGAGACGGTTTTAAAACTTTCTGAGACGGTTTTAAAACTCTCTGAGACGGTTCTAAAACTCTCTGAGACGGCTTTCTGACAGCCGTCGGGCAGCCTTCTCTTTTTAGATCATCGTAAACAATAGTTGTTGAGCTTAATTTGGAGCGGGTAGATAAAATTACGGCATAAGCTTGTGTGTGTGTGTGTGGGTGGGAAACCAACGGTTTGGGGCAGACAAGCCAAGTTCAAGACCAGATTGTGGAGTCTCACTACCTTTTCAGCTGGCTTGACCCATAGCTTTCCAGGTCAGGAGATTATGTTGTTATATTTGTATATATATATATATATAATTAATAACAATTAACTATTCATCCCGTAAACATGCATGTACCAATGTATAAGAGGGTTTTGGAGGGAAAATTGGAATGGATATGGTTGAATAAGAATAGTCACCTGTGTACGAATTTGACTCGCCGGTTGAGCTTTTGAGCTGACACTATCTCTCTCTCTCTCTCTCTCTCTCTTTATATATATCTCTAGCTCTTTAGCTCTTTAGCTCTCTAGCTCTCTCACTATATATATATATATATATATATATAGTAGAACTGTGTGTATACACATATATATACATATATACATATATACATATATACATATATATATATATATGCATATGTTCCTCTATTTTTTATGTTACGTTTTCAACAAATATTATAGGGCGCACAACTATGAGCGAGCTGCGTCTCAGACGGGCCGCGGACGACCTATCCCGGCCGCCGCAAAGCAGTTGGCGTTGGCATGTTTGGCCATAAGCGCCTTCAGCTTGTGTATCGAATCGGTATCAGACATGATCTGACCCGCTCCTGGATTTAACGCCAAAGCGGGATTGGCTGCGGTGCTGAACCAGCCAACCGATTCATGGACAGGTTCGATCGGCAGGTCGCCGCGAATCGGATCACCCATTGAACGACCGCGGTGGTACTGAACAGTGTCGATGTGGCGATGGGGAATGGGGTTAGGCGTGTCTGGGATAGGACATCCGCCGGCGTAAACGGCGACCATCGGTCTCCGTGCAACAACGGCAGGTCGTGGCGTCGTCGACCTGTCGGCTGTCTGCGGACGACAGTCTCCGTATTCGCCGTATTTGCCGTATTTGCCGTATTTGCCGTATTCACCGTCGCAGTCGGGCGAGTGTTTATTGCCACCGCTGTGATCTTTCCGACGGCCCGTTAACGGCGGACCTGACGGACCTGTTGGACCTGTCAGACCTGTAATACTGTCACAATACAGCGCCGGCAGCGGTAAGCCGTGAGCCTTAGCATAAGCTATCGCTGTGCCGGTGATAAAGGTGAGAACCAGAACAAGCGCCAGCAACAAGTTCAGACTCAACAACATTGCTTTGGTATTAAAACAAAGATCTTTTTAAGATACAGCTGCGTACGGATGCATACGGACGCATACACGCTTATGTACGGAAAAGGGATCGTGCCTATCCTTGAACATCCGTTCCGGAGCCAACCAGAACCGTCGACGCGCATCCGCTAGCCGAGCAGTGGCTGAGCAGTGGCTGAGCAATGGCTGAGCAGTGGCTGAGCAATGGTTGAGCAGTGGCTGAGCAATGGTTGAGCAGTGGCCGAGCGGTTGGTGAGCGGTTGGTGAGCGGTTGGTGAGCGGTTGGTGAGCGGTTGGTGAGCGGTTGGTGAGCGGTTGGTGAGCGGTGGCCACTTGCCACATGTGCAGGTCACTCCCACCCTGCCTTGCCAGCAAAGCCATCATCTAAACCATCATCTAAACCATCAATGTGTAGACGGATCTGAGGTTGGTCATGCAGCGGAATGATCGCCATCTTTCCACAATACCGCCGCAGCCGCACCGTTGCGATACAAGCCTGTATCCTTTTCCCCGCCGCCTCATTTAAACATCTTGACCTCTCTTTCTCTTCCCTCCCTCTCCTCCATATGCCACATCTGATCATTGGCCGGTCAATCGCCGATTAGTGATAATAGATTGATAACGATCATTGAACATCAACCCCCCTAACCATGCTATAAGTTTGTTTATGATTTTCAACACGAAGCAATATCGAGGCGGTGTCTCAGTCGATGTCAGAGTCTGAGTCAACGATCCACCGATCCACCGATCCACCGATCCGCCGATCCGCCGATCCGCCGATCCACCGACCCACCGATCAGACAATCGGGCAATTGTGATTTAGAGCCTCAAACCATCCTTTCTGAGAAAAAAGCAATCGCCTTCCAAAACCATCTTTGTCCACCCCTATCGTCCCATATATATATATATATACACACACACACGCGCGTGTGTGTACTTTACACAAAGACGTTGCCTCTCTTCAGCTGTCTGGTCTGGAGAGGTTTCAAAGGGGTGAAGAATCGAAAGGAACAGGGAAAAAACCCCCCACCTCAATCCCCCTTGTTTCACCACCCCCGTAGTTTCATTGCCAAAACATGTCAGATGCAGCTGGCGGCAGACCCGCCGGTGCGGACCCTCGGCTGAATGAGGGTCCCTTTGCATGCAGCGTCTCGTACAAGCCGATCATGTACCCAATAGCCATGCAGATACGGTCAGTGCACGAGAGGATGCATTGGGTTGAGACGGAGATCACGCTAACGGACGACATAGCAGACTGGAAGTCTGGGCGAATGACCGCCGACGAGTGCGAGTTTGTGACCCGTATCCTGCAGCTGTTTACGCAGATGGATGTTGAGGTGGCTCGGATCTACGTCACGACGCTCATTCCCGCTTTCCGCAACAACGAAGTGCGCAACATGCTGGTGAGCTTTGCCGCTCGGGAGGGCACGCACCAGAAGGCGTACGCCATGCTCAACGACAGTCTGGGCCTGCCGGAGACAGCGTACGTAGGCTTCATGCGCTACAAGGAGATGATGGATAAGATGGACTTTCTGAACACGTTTGCGGGCGGTGACGCCCAATCGATCGCCCTCTCGCTGGCCGGATCGGTGCTGTCCGAAGGCGTGTCTCTCTATGCGGCCTTTGCCATGCTGTGCTCATTCCAGCGAGCCGGTAAGATGCGAGGGATGGGCAGCGTGGTGGAGTGGAGCGCTCGAGACGAGGCTGTGCACGTGCAGGGCGTCTCGTGGCTACTGAGCACAGTGCTGAACGAGATGCCAGAGCTGCGAGCCGAGACGATCGAGCAGACCGGTCGCATGGCCGAGCGGGTGATTGCGCTAGAGCACGCCTTCATCACCGCCGCCTTTGAAGGTCTCTCCATCCCCGACCTCGATCCGATTGACGTTAAGGCCTATGTGACGTGGGTGGCACAGAGCCGACTGCGGGACTTAGGGTTTCCGGTCACGTTCGACGGGCCGTCAACCAATCCGCTACCTTGGATGGAGTGGCTGACCACTGGCAAGGACATGGCAAACTTTTTTGAACACATTGTGACAGATTATCAGGTCGGCGCGTTGCGGGGCGAGTGGACGGGCTACGGCCGCTCAAAGACCCGGCGGCAACAGTGCACGGAGCTGTTTGGGGACGACCGCCATTCTGACGATTGCCTAAGCGACTGTTTGGGGTGCTGCTACGACGATTCTTCGGACGACCGTTCAGAAGACGGCTCACTCGGCTCGGCCGATGCTTCGCACCAGCAATCGGGCGTTTGTCCCAAAATTCGTTCGGACAGCTCTCCGTACTGGCTTGCGAGCAACAGTTCTGACGAGCATTCCCAAGTTTGCTCGGACGACAGTCCAGATGACGAGAGTGCGGTCAAGCGTGCGGCCGAGCTGCGGCCAAAGATCCGACAGCGGCAACAGCGGCAACAGCAGCGGCAACAGCAGCGGCAGCAACAGCAGCAGCAACAACAGCAGCATCAGCAACATCAGCATCAGCAACATCAGCATCAGCAACAGCATCAGCAACAGCAACAGCAACAGCAACAGCAGCATCAGCATCAGCAACATCAGCATCAGCGGCGAAGTTACGTTGACGAGTATGAGAATATAGTCGATGACGTGTCGCCGGCGGTGGTGAGAGGGTCCATTGTTGTGGGACTGATGCTGAGCCTCGGCACCGTTCTTGTTTACAGCTGCCTCAAGATGCTTCAGCTTCAGCTTCAGCTGTAGCTGTAGCGGTATTGGCGGCAATGATAGAAAGAAAACAACCCGACGAGCGTGTTATACCCGCAGCAAAACAGAGACGGGACATCTTAACGAGAGATGCCATAGACGATTGAGTTGGTTGCGCTGACCGGTTGGGAAGAAGAAAAGAGGGCGGAAAAACCTGCGCCAAGCCCGTTTAAGAGGTGGCGTCCAGCCACTGTTGATGGGACGTGTATAACTATGTATATACATATAGGTAACATTATATGTATATTTATAAATAGATACAGCTAAAATATTTACAGATTGCAAGTGCTGCAGCTGCAGGCAACCCACCTGTCCGGTCGGCCGTAACGTTTGAACGCGTTGGTATACAGCCCACAATAGCGTGTGAGTGTGACATTGAAGCTGTGAATCTTGATAGTTTGTTGACCCACGGTTTGGGACTGACAATCCTTTGAGCAAAAAAAAACAAAAGGTAAACTTTTGGCCCGTCAAACTTGCAATGGCTTGCACTATGCTGATATTGACTTCGGATGGCGCAATGATCCCATCGACCGTTGATTCTCGTACAGGAGACTCTCAGATCAAGGTCTGCGATGGGCAGCAATACCACATAGGATTGCTCAACACGTCCGAGCATTCCTCCGTCATCGCCACCGTTCTGGTGGATGGTGTGTTGGTAGGCGAATGGTACATTCCCCGCTCTGGGTACATCACAATCAAAAGACCAACTGAGCAGGATCGCGGGTTTGTATTCAGATCCAAAGATTTGCTGCCCATTTGGGCGACGCAAATGATGCAATCCATGGGCGTGATTGAGGCAACCTTTTTCCAGTGCCTGTCAGTTGCCCGACCAAACGATCACAGCGCAGAAATAGAAACTGATGGTCCCGCCATCACGGTGTTGGGGGCACGTACTAACCAGACGTTTGACCATGCTCGCGCTCGCAAAGGTAAATTTATCTGCTTTAAACGATGCCTGATTGACACCATCTAACTGCCGTCTACAGTTATGTGGATGTTTATAAATAAAATAGAAACTATTTAAACTATTTATTTAAACGATTAATTGCTTGTTTGGCCTGCGTAGCAATTGGTGGCTGGGTGGCTGGGTGGCTGGGTGGCTGGGTGGCTGGGTGGCTGGGTGGCTGGGTAGCTGGGTAGCTGGGTGGCTGGGTGGCTGGGTGGCCAAAAAAATGGTTGGTATTTATTTTACATGGCTTGAAAATAAATGTAAAATAAATTTAAAAACCCCTCTATGCACATAACGGTTGCTGAGCTTGTTTCGGTGCTGTCATCTATTGTTGATGGGAAGGGAGCCAAAAAAACACACAAACTTAGAATCAGCAACGTCCGTACGTCCAACTGACTATTGAGCGCCGTTCTCGCTTTTTAGCCTACGGCTCAAGCTGCGCCGGACAAATTATTAAAAAAAAAAGACAAACGCGCTTAAAAAAAATACCATGGCTTCTTTCTGGAGCACCGTTAACCTGCTCACGCAGGAATCTATTGCGACTCGGTCCTATTCGGCAGAGCGGGTGTCTGCCTTCAACCGATACGTACAACTGGGCGGCGTGGTGTTTGTGCCCATTGAAAACATAGAGCGAGACCTGCCGACGCTGGCAAGCTCGCTCAAGCAGCTGCTGATTGGCGGTCGACCCGGCGACATGCTGGCCATTTATGGTCGAATTGCCACTTTGACTACGACGGGCCCCGACTACAACAACATGAGCATATTTGCCTTTGCGCGAATGAGGCCTCACAAGTCGACAATCAGGATCGACTCCTACGACGCCGCCGACGTTCACGCGCTGTCGGTGTTGCTCAAAACAATTGTGGCGGCCACTCACAGCGTTCGTCGACAGATTGCCCCGCCTGTCCGACCCGATGAAAGCGAGCTTGAGCTAGCCGCCGCCACGGTAGCCAGCGTGGGTTTCGTGGAGATTGTTTCTGTCGACGGTGTCGCCTGGCTGGAGTACCAGTATCAGAATACGTACGGCTGGCAGCAGCAGCTGCAGCGCAACGTCGTCGCCGTCTGGATGGGTCAACCGTGCACGGCCAGAATTGGCATTGAGCAAGGCACGGCTGTTGCGCTCTCGGGGCTGGTGAAACTGCCGGTGGAGACGGCGGGCGTCTTCCTCACCCTTGGGCACACAATGCATACCGATCCGTCAACGCCTGTCACCCTCATTGTCTACGACACGCGGCTTCTGATGGGAGGGCTTGAAGATGCTGTCTACATGCCCGAGTCGTCCATGGTGTTTCACACGCACACCAGTCATATAACCAGCCAAAAACACTGTTTTACGGCCTGGCCGTCCGGGCATGATCTGGCCCAGATTGCCAGCACGTTCAGGCCAGGCTCAAAAGTTGCCGCGGTGCTTCACATTGTCATCTCGCCCGAAGGCCTGTGGTACGTCAACCCGTCGCCGGGCTTGCAGCACGTGATACGGCAACCCGAATATCAGATCTATCTGGAGGCTATCAACGACGCGTTGAAGGATCTTGACCACTATCGTTCGGCGACACGCTTCAGCCCTATCCGACAGGTGAACATAAACCGTGAGTTCATCGCCACCATGTCATCGGTAAAGGTTTCAGACTTGCAGAAGGCGGTGGGCATTGAACCTGCGCCGCATCCTCGCAATCGACCGACCGATCCGCTGTTTAACATCAGATTTGTGCCTTGGGAGGAGTTTCGAGCTAACGTGATCGTGACGGTCGACGTGTCTTACTGGCACGAGCCCGAGCTCGGACTTCCGCTGCTGCTCGGCACAAGGTGATCGATGGCGGCAACAAGCGGTCTGTCTGATGGGATTGAGGAGGGATGAAGCAAAACAATGGAAACGATGGATCCAAAGACCGCCTTCCAATCGTCACCAGCTGCAAACCCAGGGGTGATATTTATATATATATATAAATATATATAAATATATAACGTAAAAAATATATATATACATATCTATATATCTATATACATATCTATATATATATCTATATATATATACTCAGAACCGGAAAGAGATTGTTAAGCTGATAAACATCCTTCAAGTAGACGGTTTGCTGGATCTGTAAACGTTGCTATTGGGTGGTGGGGGACAGAGGCAGTAAATGGAGTGCTGCGGAGCAGACTGGGGGACCGTAAGCAGGCACTTGCTTGTTCTCGCCACGTGTAAGCTCAAAATATTGTCAATGTGTACGATTACTGCTCTTGCAGACGACAATCAAGGCCATAAACAAACACCGTTGCGACCTGCCTGTTTGTGTCAATCCCAAACAGAATTCCGTTTAATGTCCGTATAGAGGTTCCCGCGCTGAGACATGTAAGGGAAAAAAACTTCTGACGTAGATTCTGTTAGATAAATGTACTAGATAGTCGGTAGAAGGGTTTGCTCGAGAAGCTGCTAAAAGTTCTGCTTTGAGCTCTCGCTTTAAAATGTTACAGAACATTCCGCTAGAGGTTCCGTTCAGAGCCTTGTCGAATAGTTTATCGGAGATTCTGCTCCAATAGCTACAGAACATTCTGCTATATATTTTTACCGGAGAATGTGCGAGAGAACCGGTCTGAGGGTTTGCTCAAACCCCTGCTGGAAAATCTGTTCTAAATTTTGCGGAACATTCCGCTAGAGGTTCCGATTTGAGCTTTGTAGAACAGTCTGCCGGAGGACCTGCTCCAAGCTTTATGGAATAGTCCGGTGAAAGGTTTGCTTTGAGATCTGCAGAATATTTTGCTTAAAAAAATTTTACTTGAGCTCTGTAGGATATTTTACTAGAAATCCCACTCCAAGCGCTGTAGAGGACAAAAAAAATCCTGATAGAAACGCTATTATACTATATATATATATGAGAGGAAAAAAGAGAGGAAAAAGAGAGAAAGAGAGAGAGAAAAAATTTGTCGGACGTTTGCTTGGGAAGGCTGCTATAACTCTTGTTCTGAGCTCTATGGGATATTCTGCTAGAGGTTCCGCTCTAAGGCCTATAGGAAGATTCTGTTGGAAAAAAATTCTGTTAGTTAAATAATATAAGAGAGTTGGTAAGGATTCACTCAACAGGCTGCTAGATGTCCTGCGCCAAGCTTTGCGGAACGGTCTGTTGGAAGTTCCGTTCTGGGCACTATACGCTGGTCCGCTATAAGAAGTTCTGTTCCGAGCTTTGTGGAACATTCTGCTAGAGGCTCCGATACAAGCTTCGTAGACCAGTCTATCGGAGGACCTGTTCCAAGCTTTGTGGAATAGTCTGATAAAAGTTCCGCTTTAAGATCCGCGCAAACATTTCCCAATAGCCAGTAGTTTGTTAGCCGATGCACAAGAGAGTTGGTCGAATGGGTTGCTGGAAAATCTGCTGAAAATCTGCTGAAAATCTGCTGAAAATCTGCTGAAAGTCTGCTGAAAATCTGCTGAAAATCTGCTGAAAATCTGCTGAAAGTCTGCTGAAAGTCTGCTGAAAGTCTGCTGAAAGTCTGCTGAAAGTCTGCTGAAAGTCTGCTGAAAGTCTGCTGAAAGTCTGCTGAAAGTCTGCTGAAAGTCTGCTGAAAGTCTGCTGAAAGTCTGCTAAACGTCCCGTTTGGATCTATGTGGCAAACGGTGAGCGGTGAGGGGTGAGCGGTGAGCGGTGAGCCGATCCATTTGGACACACTTAGGTCCACAATGCATCGATAAGCAGAGAGAGCAAGAGAGAGAGAGAACGAGAGAGAGAGCGAGAGAGCGAGAGAGCAAGAGAAAGAGAGAGCGAGAGAGAGTGAGAGAGAGCAAGAGAGAAAGAGAGAGCGAGAGAGAGTGAGAGAGAGTGAGAGAGAGCAAGAGAGATAGAGAGAGCAAGAGAGAGAGAGAGCAAGAGCGAGATAGAGTGAGAGAGCAAGAGAGAGCAAGAGAGAGAGAGAGAGCAAGAGAGCAAGAGAGAGAGAGAGAAAGATTGCTTACAATCGGTGTTTGGGGACTGCAACGTCAATTCGAGAATCGACTAAAGATATCAAACCGCAAGTGGAAGGGTGATACAGCTATTTTTGAGCCACAAACTGTACCGCACAGATTCAAGCTACCAACTTGCGTTGACGTTTAAACGCGGACCTACACAAACAGCTCAAACATTATCTGCCGCTGGTTTTGGTATTGTTTGGGGCGCAATTTTTTTAATATCTCAATCTAAATCTCAACCCTGATCTCTATCCGCGCTTAGCCGTATCTATATCTAAGACTATCTATATATCTATTCTTTTAAAAAAAATCCACACCTTTTGCTCTGCAGCCTAAAATTTTCACTCGGGTAAAACCAATTTATCTGCAGTTGTAAAAGTTTTAAAACCCGACAAGCAAACGTCGGGTCCGCTCGCACCAACCGTGGTAATTAAAAAAACCATGTCGCATCCGCAATCCTATCACCAAGACCCTGACGAGCCGACGCCACCTTCCCAGACCTCGTGGTACGCCATGCCAATTATTGGAACAGTGTTAGCTATAGCTGTGGTGATGGTAATAGTGGCGGCTTATCTGGTTTACACTCACCACACCGGCACAAAACCGGTATCGCCGACGCATCCGTCGCCTAGTAGGCTATTTGACAAGATAAGGTATAAATTTTTGTAGGCCGCTTGACTTGTCCACGCCTGGTCGAGCGCCCCAGAAGGACACAGATATTAGAAAACAAAAACAAGGAGGAATGAAGATGCTTAAACCGTCTGTCCGTCATCTACAAAGATTAAGAACTTTAAAGTTCCGACTTTAAAGTTGTAAGAGGTGAGCGTGCTGCAACTGAAGAGCGTACGCAACTGAGCATGGATTATTGCAATTTAAACAACAACAAACCCCCACTGTCTGGCCCACGGTTGACCGATGGTCACGTAGGCTAAGCTAAGAATGGGAACTGTTGTGGGGGTGAAGAACAAATGGCATTGGTTATCGGTTATTGGTTATCGGTTATTGGATGAAGTGGAATAGAGCTGGTGCGGTGGGAAACCAAAAAAAAAATAATTGTCTGTTATTTCAGAACATCTCTTCTGGCTTATTTATGACACATTTCACCGCTCGCAACGACCCTGTTACAGAGCTACTTACATACATATACACACACACACTCCACCATTTGCCTAGATCATGCGTAAACTTTTTATCGTTCGTTCCGAAGGCCAACCGTCAGCACCATTTCGAGCGGCTGTGCCAACATGTCCTCGGGGTGCGTGGATACGGCTGGAGGGCTGCGCCGTCACCCGGCTCAAGCCGGCATCGTTTCCCACCGCCGTTTACGTGAACCTGTGCGCGTTACCCTTTGTATCGTTCAGACCAATCGTCGACGGCGATACCTACGCGTTCTGCGCGCTGCTGCAAACCGCCCTCGAAGACGTTGCCGTATACTACCCATTGACGAGCCAGCCTGTTTTTTTTGTCGACTGGCAAGCTGAGATTGAGGTTAGACTTGGGTTTGAGCCGGCAGACATAACAGCCGCAGCGGTCGTCTGTTATTTCACCGTCGACTATGCGCTGTCAACCGATCGACGACCGGATGCGACCGCTCGGTACGACGGCGCGTGAGCTTAAGGTCCGCTAAAGCTGCAGCTTTGCTAGGGAAAAACTTTTCCTGTTCAGGGCTACTTCTCTTACGGAGGGGGAGGGGTGAGGAAACAGCCACCAACCTCAAAGCGATTATCAGTTTTGTAACCATATTACGATTCCTTCCCCCCCTAATTATCCTTATCTTCTTTTTTTGGCATCAACGAGACAGATATTAAACAGCATTGCACCGATATGTTTAAAATCTGGATCGGTGGCTTAACAAACTGTAGAGCGCGTTACGGTGGACCGAAATGACACAGACTGCGTGAGCGTAAGAGGTGCCGTGAGTTTCATTGACTAAGACATATATGTGTGTATATGTACATGTCGGCGGTCTATGGAGCGGTTCAAAAGATAGTCTCGATACACACCAAGGTTATTACTGTCGGCTGTACCGTTGCTGCGGCCGTAGATTAAAACAGGGCTCATTGTTGTTGGCGATAGAACCTGTGGCTGGCCAAATACAAGTCAAACTCTGTTGC
Source organism: Doryrhamphus excisus (assembly GCF_037039965.1). NCBI lineage: Eukaryota > Metazoa > Chordata > Actinopteri > Syngnathiformes > Syngnathidae > Doryrhamphus > Doryrhamphus excisus. The sequence goes on along the minus strand of NW_027621865.1, from coordinate 90,551 downwards.
GATTTGTCATGTTCCATCACGCTTTAACACGTTTTGCCATGCTGTATAACACCGCGTAACGTCACGCACTGCAACGTTCAGCGTCTAAGATGTCTATAACGCCATCGCTCGGCTCGCCAACGTGATTTAAAAAAAGATCATAACGGCTGTATCAGACTCAAAGACAATCTCTGACGTGCAATTTCGATCGGCGGTGCGTTACGGTGCGTTACGGTGCGTTACGGTGCGTTACAGTGTGGTTGTATTTCTTTCACCATTGAAATAACGCCGACCGTCAGTCTCTGAAAGAAGGTTTCACTGAAAACGATAGAGGAGTCATTTTGCAACAATTTTGTAAAGGAATATATATATATATACATACAAATAAAACATCTAAATAAACTATCGCTTGATTGAGATAAATACCGTGGGTTGAGCGCAGCGAGATGGATCGGCTGACGTTAGCCCGGCTGAAGGATTTGGCACGCGCCAATGGTGTTAAGGGATTTTCGGCGTTGAAAAAACAAGAACTCTTGGAGAGGCTGCGGATGGCTGGTGTGACACAAGCTTCGGCAGCATCCATTCAGCTGCCAGCAGCCGTTACTGCTGCTGCCACCGCCAATGAGCTGCCGTTTGCAACAGTTGCCGGCTGCATCAGGATGTCCAAAAGCGAACTGATTTCGCTAATGGACCATCGAGGGCTCAACCCACGACGAATCGACGGCAGGCCTAAGACAAAAAAAGAAATGTGTGATGAGTTGATGCGACCAGTCGCGGCCCCCGCCGCCCGTCACCCATCACCTCTTCCCGCCAGCCGCAGCCGCGGCGCCTCAGCCAGCCGCAGCCGCGGCCCGTCTGCCAGCCGCAGCCCGTCTGCCAGCCGCGGCCCATCTGCCAGCCGCGGCCCATCTGCCAGCCGCAGCCGCAGCCTGTCTGCCAGCCGCAGTCGCAGCCCGTCTGCCAGCCGCAGTCGCAGCCGCAGCCTGTCTGCCAGCCGCAGTCGCAGCCCGTCTGCCAGCCGCAGTCGCAGCCGCAGTCGCAGCCGCAGTCGCAGCCGCAGCCTGTCTGCCAGCCGCAGTCGCAGCCGCAGTCGCAGCCGCAGTCGCAGCCGCAGTCGCAGCCTGTCTACCAGCCACAGCCGCAGTCGCAGTCGCAGCTCGTCTGCCAGCCGCAGCCGCAGCCTGTCTGCCAGCCGCAGTCGCAGCCGCAGCCGCAGCCTGTCTGCCAGCCGCAGTCGCAGCCGCAGCCGCAATCGCAGCCGCAGCCGCAGCCGCAGCCCGTCTGTCAGCCGTAAACAACCATCATATCCCATGGGTCACATACCGCCCGGATGTCCATCGGACAGCCCGTCAAGCAGTCGTGGAAAGCCAGCAGCCGCGCGCGGCCGCAAAATAGCATCCTCGCCGATCCGTTGCAAACAACCGTCATCTCCTGCCGCTCGTGGCCGCAGCCGTCGCAAGATATCCTCCTGCACATCTGGCGGCCCCTCAGCCAGCCGTAAGAAGCCATCTTTGCATCCGCCCGTACATCGGCAGACCCACAAAGAGAGACAGCCGCAGCCTTCTCCATCTTCCGCCGACGACCGACCGCAATCGCCAACGCCCAGCAATCGCATACGGTTGCCGAAAAAAGATTGCGCGGCAAATCTCAAAACAGACATCACAGCCGCGGCCGTAGCCGTCGGCCTGTCGCAATACAGACCTGACAAAAAGCTTAAAACCAAAGCGGAACTGTGCTCCGAGCTGGCCAGGTACTATGCGGCCATGGTGACCGGCATTGGGAGATTGGATGCCGCTAAAGGTGCCAAATTGCCAACGACAAGCGCATTCGAACCCGCCGATATTGACGGCAACGATGATGAAGAGGGTGCCGGCGCTCAGCAGGTTTGGCGGCCGGCTCAGCGGTTGAGCCGCAGCGCCGACAAAGATGCCGTCGGCGCGGCTGATCGACGACCTCCGACAACGGTCCGCTGCGCCGACAAAGATGCCGTCGGCGCGGCTGATCGACAACCTCCGACAACAGTCCGCTGCGTTGACAAAGATGCCGTCGGCGCAGCTGATCGACAACCTCCGGCAACAGTCTGCCGTCAACTCGACGAGAACGAACTGAGCGAGGAAAATGCCGACAGAATGGACGCTGAAGAATTGCAGAGCCGGCACAGGCGTTTGCGGCGAAAACTTTTAGTTTCACGCGTGACTCGACCGGCTCATCCGCCAAAACTCCCGATGGTCGAGTCGATGAGCCGAGCAGATAGTGATCCTCAACAGTTTCAGACGGATCTCGAGCCGGCATCGGCATCGGAAGCTGAGCCGGATGCAAACCTCGTTATAGCCGCCGAGGATGAGGATGAGGATGAAGATGAGAAGAAGGCGGTCAGGGACGAGGAAGAAGACGCCCGTTACGTCTTCAACATCCGAGCTTCGGACGCGATCAGTGCCAAGGCCGCCGTCATGGCGTGGCCAAACGATCGCGTGGACGCGACCGCCGTTGAAGAAGTCATTGCCGAGCTCAAACAGCGTGGTCGAAGCGGCACAAACACTGCAAAGATTCAGAAGACGTTGTTTGGTGTGCTGGGTGTGCCTATTTGAGTTGTTTCGAGCGTAAACCGATTATGAGAGCCGAGTGTAGTTTAGATACAACTCTAGCGATGTCGTGGCTCAAACCAAGATCCGAACGCATGGCTACAGAGGATGAAGAAGGTGTGGGAAAATCTGCTAAGACGCCTCCATATCTGGCCATACGAGATGAGGATGCTTACGATATGGATGCAAACGAGCCATAAAATTACATCCGCCAACGCGTCTAGAATGTGAAACAAATGGATTTAGATTTAGTTTTAATGTTGGTAACAAGCGTGGACAGACGTTTGCGGATCCGCCCGTAAATTGTACAATATATATTTATATAGATATATAAATATATATAAATATATATATATACATAATATAATATACAATGTATACAATATATATTATATTTATATGTAGAGACAGAGGGATATAGAGGGATATAGAGGGATATAGAGGGATATAGAGGGAAATAGAGGGAAATAGAGGGATATAGAGGGATACGGAACCCAAACTAGAGGATGTCGATGGCCCGATCCATACGCCGTGGGATGATGTTGAAGGCGGTCGCAACCTGTATTGTACCTGCCAATACAGTACAGATTTACATTGATTGACGGGTCTTGTGACTTATCGAGGATTAAGGTGTGGTTTTTTTGTTTAAATTGTCTAATTTGTCACTCCTTTTGGTATCTTATGGTTTATCTCTCACATCCTCTCGTTTCCCTCGCTCTACGAGCGCCAGCTCTTGGCGCACCGACTACAGAAGGCAAACACTGTCATGGGCTCGTCAGCCGCTCGGGTCTGCAGCTGCTCGGCCTCGACCTTCCGACAGCCGCACCGTGGACACGTCAGCAACCCCTCAACGATCGTTTCGGCCGCCGGCCTCTGCGGCCGTTCCGCCGCTCTGAAAGCGGCCAACGTCGGGTGCAAAAAGCCAACAGATTCAGTCGGCCCGTACCTGCGCCGCTGAGCGGCCACCCATCGATCCAACGGTGAACCTAAACTCTCATTGAGAGTTTCTGGCGGTTCGTCGTCGGATGAGTCAACCGACACGGTTCTGCGGTGCTTCATACCGATTGGAGAGGGGGGAGAAAAGTGAGCTGTTGACAGTTTTACAGTTTTACAATTTTACAATTTTACAGGTTTTTTTTGCTTCCGATTCAATCAGCCACCCGACCGCTTAAAATGGTGAGCAGACAGTAAACTCGACTTGTCTAGAGATGGACTAATCTGAGTCGAGAAAAGCTTGAGCGCTTTTAGGTTTTAAAGAATAAGAGATATAGGTAGGTAGAGGGAAAGAACACAAAAGACGGTTAAAAGTTGTTGTTCCGTTCACTGCGGCGGCTGAACCGTTTGTGACCAAATCGCTAATTGCCCTAATCTTTTTTTTCTCTCGTCTCACGTAGACGCCGACGCCGTCTATCTCATTTTCAGCGTCTGGAAAAAAAAGGTAAGACCGCCACTGTGTCTAAGCAAGATTTTTTCAAGAGGTAGGTAGATAGTCTGTAACCCATATCGCCGTATTCTATCCGGACGCCCGTGCGACAACCGCCCGTGCGACAACCGCCCGTGCGACAACCGCCCGTGCGACAACCGCCCGTGCGACAACCGCCCGTGCGACAACCGCCCGTGCGACAACCGCCCGTGCGACAACCGCCCGTGCGACAACCGCCCGTGCGACAACCGCCCGTGCGACAACCGCCCGTGCGACAACCGCCCGTGCGACAACCGCCCGTGCGACAACCATCCGCACCCTCGCCTTTAGAGCCGCCGCTAGAATCGTCTCCGTTTTGCATCTGACAATATCGTCTCTCCTCCCCATACAACTATCGTGCTTGCGCGCACACCCCTCTCAAACTGCCAAAGATGGCGGCGCGGCAGCCCAAACCCCAAGATGGGTCTAACGATGAGGAGTTTCAGAGGTGGTTGGCCAATCTGTTCCGACCCTGCGTCAAAGACCGCTATGTGGGGTTGCTGGCCAGTCGACTGGACTTGTTTCGGCAAGCGTTCACACCCAAGCAGACGGATCCGCAACACAATTACGAATCTTTGGAGATCTTGGGCGACGCCGCCGCCGCCTTTGCCATCCCAATGTATTTCTACAACAGGTTTCCACAGCTGCGGAATCCTCAGGGTGTGAAAACGATCGCCAGGTTGCGGATACTGTGGGCATCGGGCAAAGCCTTTGCGAGCTTTGCGCGGGAGCTGGGCTTTGAGCGGTGGATTGTCCGAAATGCCGCTGCCGTGAGCAACCCGATGGCTGAGGAGGCCTTACTGGAAGATATTTTTGAAGCTGTGCTGGGCGCTACCGTTTTGGCGCTGGATACGCATTTTTCTCTAGTGGGCGTGGGACTGTCAATCGTATACAGCTTTCTGGCCGGTCTGTTGGACAAAGCCGACGTGCGTCTGGATCACGACAGCTTGTTTGATGCCAAAACACGCCTCAAAGAGTTGTTTGACGTGTACAGGAATCAGCTGGGCGAATTACGCTACATCACAATCGCCGGCGGTCGTGGGACGGCCCTGTACGTCGGCACCGAGCTGCTGGTGCAGGTGACGGGTCCAACCAAGCGCGATCGCGAGCAGGACGCTTCAGCCCGAGCTTTGGCCATTCTGGCGGAAAGAGGCTACGTCCGCCACACCAAGCATCGAGCCGAGTAGACCTCGACGGTAGGCTCGAGCCGTCAAACGGACTCGAGTTTGGCGGTTTAAGAACAACAAGGTCTATTTTTTTGTTTGCGGCTATATATTACTGCACACTCTCACCAGCTCATTCTATTGTTATCTAGCTCCACAAGCTCTCTATTACAAGACTGTATCTAGCTCTCTTTTAAGATCTCAATATATAGATATAGAGATACATAGACACAGAGCTACATCTTGCTACGTCTTGCTACGTCTCGCTATATCTATATACACTATCCAAACCGCTTTATACTTCTCTATACGACTGTGTATATATATATTTCTATATGTATTACCATTATTTGTGTATATATAAAATTATTCTTAAACCTCCAAAAAAAAGCTGTTTAGTCAGTTTTCTTTTTTTCATCCGCCAACTTTTACAATCGCTTTAGTTCAGATCCTCGTACCATGAGCAAAGTTTTGTGAAACGGTCAAAGAGCTGTGTGGAGCGGAAAGGGCCTAATATGTACAAAGCATATGATGACGTAGGCTTGCTAAAGATCGATCGGTTAGACTGTTTGGGGTGAGGACATAAAGGATGCAAGGGATGCAAGGGATGGTGTATGTATGTGTGGGGAGGATGGATAAAATTTCATTGACGTTAAGATTGGCTCGACGTCAATTGGGGTTTGAAGAGGTTTGAAGAGGTTTGGTTTGAAGAGGTTTGGTTTGAAGAGGTTTGGTTTGAAGAGGTTTGGTTTGAAGAGGTTTGGTTTGAAGAGGTTTGGTTTGAAGAGGTTTGGTTTGAAGAGGTTTGGTTTGAAGAGGTTTGGTTTGAAGAGGTTTGGTTTGAAGAGGTTTGGTTTGAAGAGGTTTGGTTTGAAGAGGTTTGGTTTGAAGAGGTTTGGTTTGAAGAGGTTTGAAGAGGTTTGACGAGGTTTGAAGAGGTTTGACAAGGTTTGACAAGGTTTGACAAGGTTTGACGAGGTTTGAAGAGGTTTGAAGAGGTTTATGGTCTCAGCACCATTTTCTGCATTCCTATCACCGACTCTTCTTATTTTCTCACTCCCTCCCGCCATACTGACTAGTTGCACACTTGTTGCACACTCGTCACACATTTGTTGCACACTCGTCACATATTTGTTGCACACTCGTCACATATTTGTTGCACACTCGTCACACACTCGCCGACACTCGCCCACACACTTGCCGACACTCGCTGACACTTGTCGGCACTTGCCCAAAGCGGCGGTGGTTTTGGGAACCGTATTGGTTAAAATCTGAACCGTGATAGTATTTTGTGTAACGTGTAGTTGTTTCTGACACGATTCACGAATCCAAGTTCTAGCGCTCGCCCTCGCTATATCTTGCCTTTGCTCCCTCTCCTTCTCGCGCACACGTTCACCTCCAAACCTGTGCACCCGATCAGCAATCATGCAGACAACAATGACTATTACATACTTGGTATGCTCAATCATTGTAGTGATACTGTGCAATTCCTGCTTCAGCGGAAGCGTAATTGACATGGGCGGTAGCAGTAGCGGCAACAACGATTGCGACATTGGCAGCAACAACAGCATTAACAATAGTAGCATTGATAGCTTCAGCAGCAGCAACATCAGCAACAGCGAGATCAGTAACATCAGCGGCACCGGTAACATCAGCGGCAGCCACAACAACTGCAGCATTGATGACAATGCCGATGACAATGCCGATGACAATGCTGATGACAATGCTGATGACAACGCTGATGACAATGCTGATGACAATGCTGATGACAACGCTGATGACAATGCTGATGACAATGCTGATGACAACAACGGCAACAACGGCAACAACAATATCAACAACAACAAGGACATGACTAAAATGTGGTGCCATCTTGACGGGAACCGTATCCTACCGGCTAATTATACTGGCAAAAAAACATCCGCATTTACTCTGGACGAGGGAAGATGCGCAGTCGCGAGATGGCTTCGGCAAGGTGTACGTCTGGTTGCACAATTTAGATAACGCTCAGAACCGAACCCAGGACGAGCGGTACAGAGGCAGAACATCGATAGCCCTCAATTGGCCCAAAAGGGGCAACGCCTCTCTGCTGCTGACAAACGTGCGCATCTCCAACAAAAACCTGTACAGGTGCTCTTTTACTCTGGCAAGGGAGGCCAAAAATCCAAGTCTTTTGTCAGGCTCAATGTGGAAATGCCAATTGGCGAAATCGACGGCAGACTGGTCAACCGTAGACTGATACACACGGCCAGCGGGCTCTAACCCTGACCAAACTTCACCTGACATTACATGCCTCAAAGCTTTGACAACCGTAAGAACGCCGCAACAGTCTCCGCAGACCCAGAGACAAACCTTTACGGTGCCAGTGGTTGGGTCGAACATCCTCACTCGCATAGGCCCACGGTGTGGTATTTTGTGAGATTGCAACTCGATGTGCCAGCAAACAAGCCATCTGGTTGATAGCGGCGGCCATCCACCCCTCTGCCAGCAAAACCGTGCTTGAACGCGTGCTCTCTCTTGACTACGGCAGCTTTGTGTAGATGTACAATCACAATCAGGTCATGGTAACTGAAGAAACTGTCACAAATGCCGTTTGGATATTTGACAGTTGACAAGACAGCATGATGAGTGTGTCCACCCATGGCATGCTCACAATGCACCAGCTAGATACCAGACACACAGGGATGTGCATGTGCAAAGAGTTTAACGCTACAACGACCATCGTGGCAAACTATGCGCTGGATGCGCTGGATGCGCTGGATGCGTCAATATGCGAGCCACCGCCCGTATTGGAGACCAGCGCGTTAGTATGGACGATGTTTTGGATCGCAATCGCGATTGTGGGGTTGCTGGTAAGCATAGTATGGTGTTGTTATAGTCATCGAGGGTGCTGGTTCAGAGGCCAATACGGCGTCAAAGGATGTCTGACGAAATGCGATCGGTTGCTATACCGCTGCTGCGCTGCCGCAAGAGCGCGTGCAAGCCGATCGGTCGTTCAAGCCGCGAGAAATCACCAGGAGATTCTAAATCTCTGGGACAAGCAGTAAGTTTGGAGAGTATGAGTTTTGTTGCGCACAACGGAGCTAACTCACACACAATGTTGACACAAAGCTACAATCAAGGATATTGGTTCTTGGTCATTGCACAATAGCAACCAAACAGCCGTTTGTGTGTGTGTGTGTGTTTTTTGCCGCTCACCCGCTGATGGCAGGCATTCGATCTTTAACCAACAACTGAGCCATGGCCGACCATGTCACTCAGAGGTCAATGGCACGGATCTGTCTTGGTGATAAACAATAAATAAGAAATAGATTTTTTTTTGCAAAAAAAATATTATACTCTCAAACGCCATACAACCAGAGGGGCGTGATGTTGAGGATAGAAGAGGGGATTGGGAATATATACAATATATATACAATATATATATATATACAATATATATATACAACATATACAATATATATACAATATATATATACAATATATATACAATATATACAATATATACAATATATATATACAATATATATACAATATATATACACAATATATATACAATATATATACAATATATACACAATATATACGCAATATATACACAACATATATACAATATATACACAATATATATATACACAATATATACACAATATATATATATGCAATATATATACAATATATACAAAATATATATATATACAATATATATAATATATACAATATATTATATATATATAATATAATATATAACGCGTATGCATTCTGTTCCAAGTTAAACCAAAAATCTGAAACGGTGGGTCGACCAAAGTGACGTACGCTTAGACTCAGCTTTCAAGCTTGACTGAGAGAGAGACACACTGAGAACGACAATGGCGGCAATCATACTCATACTGGCAATTGTGGCAATGATGCTGATGATCAGCATGTTGGCTCTATGGATAGTGCTGCTTGGTGTAGAGCTTGGTACAGCTCTGACATCCCGGCAAACTGCGCGGATATGGCAGCAGCGGCTCCTTGATGCGGATCCGCATATGTTGGTATAACCGCTTCCAAGCCACACTCTGGGTTTAGCTGGAGTGGCAGAAAGAGAACCAAAACTGTTGAGATTTTTAATATTTTGTCAGGAAATAAATGTGTAAAATAAAACCGACACGAAAAATAAACCCATCCGATTGGTTTTCCTTTTAGTTGTCTTTTCCATTTTTATCGGTGCCCTGATTTAAGACTGTATCAGGGTTGCAGACTCAAGAAACCTACGTTGCCGGCAGCCGGTCTCATCGTGCTGTTTGTGTTTAAATCGGTATAATGAGATAGGATGCCGGCTCCACCGCCTGTCTGCACGTTTTTGGCTGTCTATTTCCATATCAGGTTAGCTTGTAACAGATTTGTAACCATTTGCCTCTAAAAAAAACCCACATTGAGATCTATGTTTTGGTATTTGTATGTAACTGTCAAGAGGGGGGTGGCAACAGAGCCAACCTTTACAGCGGTCCGTACAACTGCTGCCACCCCTACCCTTGCTTGATTCTGATCAACGATCCGCAGGATGAGTAGATGAGTAGATGAGTAGATGGTTTGTTTGAGCGAATAAAATGTTGCCGTTCCTCAAAAATTGGCAAGAAACCTGATTTTAAGCGTCACGTTATGTACCTGGTTTAAAGATCAGCTTCTAAGCTTGAATGCACCAATGTTCACAATCATGCTCATGTTTCTGTTGGCGGTTGCCTTTGCGCTCCTCATGCTGCTGACAATGCTCACAGCATCAACAGGACACGTGCTGTTGACCAATTCGTATACTATAGTTCAACCGCCGTCTTATTCGCGGTGGAACAGGCCGATTAGGATTTAGAGTTAGCCACCATTTCTGTCAAAAAAAATCTGTAGCTTTAAAAAATAGGTTTAACAAAAATAAATAGATGGCCAAATAACTATATAGATAGCTTTAAACAAAGAAAACAAAGGAAAAAAAAGAAAACCGTTTGGTTTTCTTTTTCCATGTTTAAGACCCGCTGAGGGGAACAGGCTTTTGAGTTGTTGCAGGTTCATTTCATTATATATATATATATATATATTTTAAAAAATATGGTACACGACATATTTAGCTAGAAGCTCATTTATCGATCCTGGGCTTTGGTTATGTGTGTGTGTGTGTTTTTCCCCATCAAGATAGGTAGCTAATGTGAGCGGTTGCCTGTATATCGGAAGTGAGACTGAACAACATATAATATATTATATATTGTATATATATATTATATATATATATATAATATATAACAGTTTGTGGTGTTTTTCCGTTGCGCAGCTAACAGGGTTGCCCGCAGCATTGAGAGCTTTGAAATCCACCGTCTCCCTTTTCTCCCTCTGATCCCATTTTTTTATATAAAATTGGCCATAGTTCTTACCGTCAGTCAGCTTACTGACGGCAGGGAGTGCAATGGATCTAAATCTAACAAGAAAGAGCTAATAAGGTATCTACAGATACGGCGGATTTGAGAAGTGACTTTTGTCCTGGCCGATGGCAAGATCAACCTGTTTGGTTGCAACCTGTTTGGTCAAGTCACCGTCTAGACGTGGGACTCTGCGCAAGCTATTTGGCAATTGTGTTAAACACCCTTCCACCTCCTACGCCAACAAGGAAGAAGTCGACTGACGGCTGGCCCCAACACGGTCCGCTCAGTTCGAACTTGGGGAAAAAAAAGGACTAGCGGCAGTTTTGCCGCCTCGTCTTCATTTCCAACCTGCGGTGTAACCGCTGACGGGTGGGGTGGGGAAAAAAATAAGAGAGTGTAACGGAACTAAATACGGTTTGGCTAAGCCAACCTTTGACGTTCTCTACTCTTTTCCTTCGCTTCCATTCCCATCCTCCGCAAAACCTGTTACGTTAGGGCCTGAGCTGGAGCCAGCCGCACGTACGGCTGAGGAGAGCAAAAAAAAAATTTTTTTAACAAAAGGGGATTATTTTTTGTGGTGGGGAAACAGTCACATGACAGGTTTGAGGACTTGTTGAAGCGCTTCTTTTACCTTTTCCCTCTACCCTTAAGTACACACCAAACCATGCAGCTGGACGTTTACGTGTATCAGTGGTTCTACGAAGGCGGTAGCGAAGTGAGGGGGTACGGCGTCTGCGCCAAACAGCCAGGCAGCGTCTGTCTGGTGGTGCACAACGTCAAGCCCTGCCTGGTGGCCGAGGGACCCAAGGGATCTGAAGTGAAGTGTTCGTTGGCCCGCGATCACACCCTGGTGCGGATGCGGCATCTGTACGCACAACGCGGGCTCGAGCCGCAAACTTTTACCCGGCTGGAGTTTGGCAGTCGTTACGACCTGTGTCGGGCTCGTGATGAGCTGGAGGCCGCCGGCGTGCCGTGCCATGAGACGGACGTGTCTGTGCCGCTGATGTTCACCTGCAGGGCAAAACTGCCGTCGGTGGGATGGGTGCGGGCGGTCGGCCGACCGGTTGAGGAGGACGCGCCGCATCGGCGGACGGACTGCTGGCTCGAGCTGACGGTCCGACGGCTGTCGGCACTGGACCTGCAGGTCCCGTGCCCTCCGCTGACAACAACGGCGTTTGACATAGAGGTGTATTCCGAGGGCGAGGACAGCATGCCGAGCGACAGGCCGGGAGACATTATCTTCCAGATCTCGCTGGTGACCCGCAGAGGCGGGTCCGGCGAGACCGACCGCAAGCTGCTGGCCATCTGTGGTCGCGACTACGACCCGACCGTCGCCCAGTACCCGGACGAGGCTAGGCTGCTGGAAGCGTTCTGTCAGACGCTGGAAGACATCAAGCCTCACTTGCTGATAGGCTACAACGTCCTTGGGTTTGATCTGGACTACATTGTCAAGCGGGCCAGGCGGCACGGCCTTTCGGATCGGGTGAGGGGTCTGGGTCGTCGGCGGGACAGGCTAGCCCGTGAACGGCGCGTGTCCTGGGCCTCGGCGGCGTACGCCCGACAGGAGTACACGTTTCCCAACTACGAGGGCGTTGTCATAGTGGATCTGCTGGCGGTGATCCGCCGCGATCACAAGCTGGCCAACTACCGTCTTGAGACGGTGGCCCAGGAGTTTCTGGGAGAAGGCAAGGACCCGGTCACCTACAAGGACGTGTTTGCGGCCTACCGCACAGGCGAAGCGGCCGTGGTGGGTCGGTACTGCGTCCGAGACGCCGAGCTGTGCCAGCGGCTGGCCGAGCGGCTGGACGTGTGGACCGGGCTGACGGAGATGGCGGCCGTCTGCCAGACGGACGTCATGGCGCTCTACACGCAGGGCCAGCAGCTCAAGATCTTTTCACAAATCTACAGACATTGCCGCACCCGGGCCGTCGACGTGTTGGTGACGGACCCAAAAACCTACGACCGCATCAAAGCCGCCCGCAGACGCCGGCGCCCAGCCTCCTCCTATTCCTCATCATCATCATCATCATCATCCTCTTTGCCAATGGCCGATCCCCTTGGCCTCAAGGGAGCTGGCGAACGACGGCCGCCGACGGCCAAAGATTGCGGAAAAGACAACGACTGTGAAATCAAGGAAGATGAGGGCGATGGAGAAGAGGAGGAGGATGAGGATGAGGATGAGGAGGAGAATGAGGAGGAGGAGGATGAGGAGGAGGGCTACGTGGGCGCCCATGTGGTCGAGCCCGTGCCGGGGCTGTACCACAGCGTCGTGCCGCTGGACTTTACCAGCCTGTACCCCAGCATCATGATAGCTAAGAATATCTGCTACTCCACAATAACCACCGCGGCCGATCCGCGCGGAGAGGTTTTCCAGTGGGAGGATCACGTCAACTGCGAACACTCGGAACGGGTCAAGGGGTACCGGGCGGCCTGCGCCGAGGTGGCCCGCTGGGAAGCCAAGGCGGCTGAAGCGGCGACGGCGGCCGATCGGACCCGGGCCACGGAGGGCCTACGGGCAGCGCGGCAGCGGCGGACCCGAGCCAAGCCTCCGCCTGGTAAAAAGGTGTGCGCGCAACGTCGGTTCGCCTTCCTGCGCTCTGAGGCGGTGGGCGAAGGCGTCGTGCCGACCATTGTGAGAGGGCTGCTGGAGAGCAGGGTCAAGGCCAAAGAGCAGAAAAAATTGGCCCAGTTGGCCGGCGACGCGCAGCTGGCTCGCGTCTACGACAAGCGGCAGCTGGCGTACAAAGTTTCGGCCAACAGCATGTACGGGTCCATGGGCGTGCGCCGCGGCTACCTGCCTTTCGCCCCGGGCGCCATGTGCGTCACCTACTACGGCCGTCTGTGTATCGAAAAGGCATCGCGGCTGGTGCACGAGCTGCACGGCGGCCGATTGGTCTACGGCGACACAGACTCCAACTACGTGTGCTTCCCGGGCTCGCTGAGCCCGCGGGAGCTGTGGGACCTGGCCGAGCGGACGGCGGATGACGTGTCGGCGGCCTTCCCCCCGCCAATGCGGCTTGAGTTTGAGCGCACCATCTACACCTCCTTTCTGATACTGAGCAAAAAGCGGTACATGTACACGGCGTGCGATCGGGACGGCCGACCGATGGGCAAAACAGGCTGCCGCGGGGCTCTGCTGGCTCGCCGCGACACAGCCGAGGTTGTTCGGAACATCTACGGCCGGGTGGTCGAGGCAGTGCTGCGTGACCCGCAGCCGCAGCGAGCGGCTGTGGAGGCGCTGACGGCCTCCGCCGCCCGTCTGTTTACCGGCGATCTGCCGATTGAAGATTTTGTGCTGGTCAAGCAAGTGGGCGATTGGGTCACCTGCGTCGACGGCGGCGGAGACTACAAGGTGCGCGACCTCGATCGGTTGCGAACGGCCGTTGGCAAGCAAAATCTGGACGCGGAAGCTGCCGATCGGCTGCTGCGGGACCAGGTCACCGATCGACTGCCGCCCCACGTGCAGCTGGCGGAGCGGATGCGTCGTCGGGGCATGCCGACCGGCCAGGGGAGTCGATTGGAGTACGTGGTGCTGCGCGACCCAAGGGCGCAGGAGTCCGCGCTGGGAGCGCGGCTGGAGTCAGCCGACTACTACCGCCAGCATCGAGCCCACCTACCGCTGGATCGGCTCTACTACCTCAAGGCGGCCGTCAATCCGACCGATCAGCTGCTGGAGATTGGATTGGGGTTGAAAAACGTGACTCGCGACCTGTACGAAGTTCATCGCCGCTGGGACGCGGTCATGCGGCAGCTCCAGTCGCTGAGGTGTCTGCCGTACTGAGCCGGAGACCGCGCCGGAGACCGCGCCGGAGACCGCGCCGGAGACCGCGCCGGAGACCGCGCCGGAGACCGCGCCGGAGCGTAAAGCCGGAGCGTAAAGCCGGAGCGTAAAGCTGCAAATGACTATCCTCTCATTCTAGCGACGGCGATTTCACTCCCTCCCTTTTGCGCTCCTTTCTATATTTCCTTGTAGTCCTATATATATATATGTTACATATATAACATATATATAACATATATATTATATATATATATATACATAATATATAATATATAACATATATATATAAAATATATAAAATATAATATATTATATATATAACATATATAACATATATAAATACTATATATACATATAGAATATTAACATAAAAGCCACTTGACCGGACGGGATGATGATGCACAATGTTGTAAACCTGAGGTCAGTATCGTTGACGGAGACTATTTTGGGATGAGTTTCTTCCCCAACCCCTCAATAACCCCTCAATAACCCCTCAATAACCCCTCAATAACCCCTCAATACTCCCTCAATAACCCCTCAATAACCCCTCAATAACCCCTCAATAACCCCTCAATAACCCCTCAATAACCCCTCAATAACCCCTCAATAACCCCTCCACCGTATAAACATGTACACACCGGCCACCATATGTTGATGGTGTTTCATAAGGGGCAGTTGAGCGCAGTGGAGACAACAATCGCGAAAAGATACCGATACTGATACTTATACATATATATATTTTTTTAAAAAAAAAGTTTCCACGTTTATTGTATCGCTGTACATGTAAATATATGCATATGTATAAGAAATGCGGTTCTAAATATTGCCTGACATGACAAGAGGATGGGATTGGGGGGGGGGAAGAGCAGATACACACTTGACAAATTTTGGGTCACTATCGTTGTTTGGTTAGGACTACTTTTAAGAGTTTCATCACATTCCTACACCTGTTACAAAGTGTGGATGATTTTAATACAGGTGAAGAACGGTTGAGAGTGTCAAAAATCACTGCGTGTAAATATACAGATTAAGTCTTACCTCGAAATTGCTAACCCCTTTAATATATATATATATATATTAAATGTCTGTGTATATAACGTATATGGAAGTGTACCACATCTGGTATAGCACTGCAGCATGTGAGTAGCCATCATCGGTCGAGTCCCTTCTTGATCCCTCTTTATCGATCCCTCTTTATCGATCCCTCTTTATCAATCCCTCTTTATCAATCCCTCTTTATCGATCCCTCTTTATCGATCCCTCTTTATCGATCCCTCTTTATAGATCCCTCTTTATCGATCCCTCTTTATCTTTCTCCATTCCCCCCATCCCCCAAATTTTGGTTTGATAGGCTATACATTGACTGTGAAATATAGCTACTGCCGCGGCCGTCAATATCGGTAGTGTCAAAAATGTCTACACCATAGCTGATATAGTGGCTGAAATATGCAGGGTTGACAAACAAAATCGAGGCTGTAGAAAGATTTAACCGTTTTATTTTCTCTTATGTGGAGGAAGGGATGAAACCACTGTTTTACATAGGGTAGCTGTCTCCATTCGACCCGCCAAGCTAATCTTTCCATTGCAAACACTATCTCCCCATCCACACCCCTCTTCTCCCACACACACACACACAACTCCTACAGTATACGCTTTCCACCTCATATTGCCCTAAGAAAACCCAGCAGCGTTCAACAATCACTCTGGAAACGCCGAGGATGTAAAGCTTATCAGAACTTCTTTCTTTATATTCCAATGCGCTGATGCGCCGATGTTCGGCCGTAGGAGAACCGTTGTAAAACAACAAACGTTTCCAAACTAAAACTTGGATTTAAAAAAGCCCCCTATCATCGCACTTTAACCGATAGCTTTCAAGGACGCTGCAGAATCTGCTCCGTACACGCACGTACACGCACGTATACACACGTATACACACGTATATACACATACACACACGTATACACACACGTATACACACACGTATACACACACGTATACACACACGTATACACACACGTATACACACAACTTCTCAAGTAAAATTTTGGAATAAGTCTATTCCCCCTCCACTCATCCAACAATGACCCGCCATCGCGGTAAATACGTGGCATTGGTGGATCTTCCCAACATGCCACCATCTGTGATAGTGGCCGACAGCAATCCGATGGAGCACTTGAGTCCGTCAACGTACGTTGAAAATTGTCATCGGCCGGTTCGTCTCGCCGAACACGGGCCAACCACCGGCGCCTGCGCACCCTTGGTCCAGCCTCCTCCCCACCACCAGCAGCAGCAGCCTCCTCCCCACCACCAGCAGCAGCAGCCTCCTCCCCACCACCAGCAGCAGCCTCCTCCCCACCACCAGCAGCAGCAGCCTCCTCCCCACCACCAGCAGCAGCAGCCTCCCCACCACCAGCAGCAGCCTCACCACCACCACCACCACCACCAGCAGCCTCCCCACAGACTTCCGGTGCAGACCTTCTCTAGCCCTCCGGCCGCCGCGGTGGATTCTGCAAGTTCGTCTGATCCACTCAGCACGTTCTTAGCATTTGGCCTCAATGGCTGGGAAATGGTTGTGCTTATCATCTCAACGGCGGTTTTAGTAGTGGCTGGCGTACGCATGGTAACAATTGTCAGCCACAGTTAACCAAGCCCAAATTGCCGATACAGTGGGTTTGGAAACCGTTGATTAAGACGATTGCCAAATCTGATGCAAACGTGACCGGTAAAAGCAATCCCATCTTTTTTTAACGTTCATTTACCTCCAACCCCCTTCCAACCGTTGCGACTTTAGCATATTAATTGTATTAAGTTAAACTAATCTGAAAACAAAGTAATCTGATGGCGATAGAGGGAACTTAGGATCCGGACACAAAAGCTCTTGATGGTAGGCTTTTCTTTCCCCCATTTCTCAGGTTTGGGGTTGTTAGGGTTGGAATTAGGGTTGGAGTTGAGGTTGGAGTTGAGGTTGGAGTTGAGGTTGGAGTTGAGGTTGGAGTTGAGGTTGGAATTAGGGTTGGAATTAGGGTTGGAATTAAGGTTGGAGTTGGGGTTGGAGAATGAAAAAAGAGAGGCCGATAAGCCGATAAGCCAATGAGGTTGATAAGCTGATAAGCCAATGAGGCCGATGAGACTGAGAAGCTGAGAAGCTGAGAAGCTGAGAAGCTGAGAAGCAGAGAAGCTGAGAAGCTGAGAAGCTGAGAAGCTGAGAAGCTGAGAAGCTGAGAAGCTGAGAAGCTGAGAAGCTGAGAAGCTGAGAAGCTGAGAAGCTGAGAAGCTGAGAAGCTGAGAAGCTGAGAAGCAGAGAAGCTGAGAAGCTGAGAAGCTGAGAAGCTGAGAAGCTGAGAAGCTGAGAAGCTGAGAAGCTGAGAAGCTGAGAAGCTGAGAAGCTGAGAAGCTGAGAAGCTGAGAAGCTGAGAAGCTGAGAAGCTGAGAAGCTGAGAAGCTGAGAAGCTGAGAAGCTGAGAAGCTGAGAAGCTGAGAAGCTGAGAAGCTGAGAAGCTGAGAAGCTGAGAAGCTGAGAAGCTGAGAAGCTGAGAAGCTGAGAAGCTGAGAAGCAGAGAAGCAGAGAAGCTGAGAAGCTGAGAAGCTGAGAAGCTGAGAAGCTGAGAAGCTGAGAAGCTGAAAGACTTGGAAGGGTAGCGCTACATGTCATTTGCAATGGAGGGGGGAAAAAGAGGAGTTTGTCTGATCCAGACATGTGACCGCTCTGGGTCTCACTGACCGTACACAACAGTGAAATTTGTACATGTTTAAAGATGCCGCACCAACAGCTCACCTGTTTGTATATCTATCATAGCAGCGGCAACGGGCCACTAGTTAGCATATCGTGAGCCTATCGCGAGCCTAAGTTAGTGTAAGAATTGGATATTGGACATCGGATATCGGATATCGATATCGGATATTGGATATTGGATATTGGACATTGGACATTGGATTATCAGACGGCAGCTATACACTAAAGCCTACAGGCTAAAGCCTACAGGCTAAAGCCTACAGGCTAAAGCTTAAAGCCTACAGGCTAAAGCCTACAGGCTAAAGCCTACAGGCTACAGGTTAAAGGCTATTGACCGGCCAAATGGTTAACATACATTTTGTTGTGGGGAATGGGGGAAAAAAAATCCTTCTACACATCTGTTTACGAACCATATTGGATTTTTTTTTCACCCACCTCTCCCAAGTATTACGTTTGGTTTGATTGAGGTACGGCGGCATCTTTCTTGTATTGCTCGATTTTCTTTAACTGAGATTTATACACACATGCACACACGCACACGCGCACATACGCACACACCCACACGCGCAAACCGTAAACATAAATAATGCTCACACGTTACCCTTTGGGTTTGGGATTGTGACAAATAAGAATGAAGCCACTGTTAGCATGGCACTTGGATAGGAACTGATATGAGCTATCAGATATCGTGTGGGGTTTGTTGAGGGTTACAAGCGTGACTACACACCTGCCGATTGGATGAGATTGTACATTGCTTCAAGATCGTCGACCGTCGTATGGCCGGACATGAGCGAGTCGAGCGCCGCCAAAAGCGCTTGACGCTTCTCCGGTTCGATGGGCAACCGTTCGTAATAGGGTCTCACCGTTGTCAACAGCGTGCGGCACACGGCGGTCAGATCCACAGCGCCCGACTGCGCATCGGCAAACAGCTTGTTGAGCAGATCTGTGACAGGTTTGCTGCTCATCAGCTCCTGTATGTTGCTGTAGGTGTAGGTGTCTATGGGAAAGTTTTCCATCAAGGCTGCCGTGTACGAGTCACCCGTCGCCCGCACCTCTGCCACAAAGGTTTGCAGGTTGAGCATGTTTGCCGCGTTGGCGGGTTGTTCGGCGGCGGCTGCAACTGCGCTCACGGCAGCGGACCGGTTGGCAGCGTCAATGGCCGCGGCGGCCATCTCGTCCAGCTCTTTGATCAGCTCGGACCGTTGGGGATGATGAGCGCACATGTTTGGCAAGCGGATTGACAGTTCACCGCTGACAAATGGTTGCCCGCGGACAGCTGCCCACCGTTGTTCGTTGGTTTGTGCAAAGTGGGCAAAGGCCGCCAGTTCAGTTGATCTGGCGGCGGTGCTTGTCAGTAAACACACGCGCCGTTTCCAGGCGGCGGCTGTCGGGTATCGCCTGCACAGTGGCCGACAGGCTGCTCGAGTCAAGGCGTTGACGTATCTGTGCCAACTGTCTGTCAGACACGCATCGGGCGCATCGGACGCATCGGACGCATTGGACGCATTGGACGCCTCAAACATTGCAGCTAGAGTTTTATATGCGGAGCCGGTCACAATCGATGTTTAAACGATAATCCGCCAATGACAAGTGACGGCTGTGGTTTAGACTTGATAGCCTCTTTTTCTTTAGCTCCAGAAAAATGGTAACCCGTACGGCACAATCGGTTTTGTGGCAAGAGTTGACGTGAATGCCTGAGGGGGAGGCCAGTGGCGGCAGCAGCAACAGACGTGTGTGGGAGAAAAAAAAGAGCAAACCTGCTGTGTCAAAATGTATGTGTGTGTGTATATGGGTATGAGTATATACAGGATTTCAATGAGGGTCCGTGAAACCCGTCGTGGATCAGTTTTATCCTTTTAAAATCGAGCCGCCGTTTTGATGACTCAAGATCAATAAATAAGTTCAAAACTGAACATTTGTACGCACATATGTAATAAAAGTAAATCGAGATCCGGAGAAAGAAAACCTGTAAAAACTACGGCTCTAGAACAACGTACAAGTGTATGTTTAAACCTTGGTGATGACTCGGCCGGTTAGACTGCAAAATTTTTTACAATCAACCAATGGTGATTTGGCTTTGAGGTTGACGTTTTACTAAAAAAAAAGGTTACTGTATATTTATAATGCTAAATGAGCAATTGTTCTTACTCTTGTGGGAAAAGTGCTGTTTGGTTCACGAATGCATTTCCTGTTTCGATAAGTCTACTCGCAGAATATAGTGCACACCCTCTATTTGCAATGTAAAGACTAAACTAATTTTTTTTTACATATACACACCTTACTGATGGAAATGTATATCTGTCCAAATTAGACCTATCAAGACGATTCTATTTGTCCCAAATACACAAAGCTCGTTAACCTCTTGGGTAGCTATATAGCCATCTTTCTGGTTAGCAAAACTTCCAAGACAGTCGCTATTGTAGCTGTAGCTGTAGCTGTAGCTGTAGCTGTAGCTGTAGCTGTAGCTGTAGCTGAAGTCAAAGCCGTAGCCGAAGCCGTAGCCGAAGCCGTAGCCAAAGCCGTAGCCAAAGCCGTAGCCAAAGCCGTAGCCAAAGCCGTAGCCAAAGCCGTAGCCAAAGCCGTAGCCAAAGCCGTAGCCAAAGCCGTAGCCAAAGCCGTAGCCACCTCAGCGGGCGGCTGGCGGCCAACTGCCGGTATGGTTGGTTGTCTCGACAAGATTTTACAATATGCCTAAATAGCCTAGAGGAATCAGCTCTGTATGGACGGATACAGAATCGTACGGATTTAGCTCCCACATGAGAATTTTAAGGTGGTTTCGATCATCCAGCCGAGCCGTAGCCACCTCAATATTTGGCACGGTCAGCACAGTCGACTCTTGTGCAAAAGCTTCAGGTCAGGTTGGTAGCTTTAACAGGAGAGACGCACAGCTCTCCCTAGTCTACTATTTAACCATATATATATGTGTGTGTATATATATGTATGTATGTATGTATATATATCTAAGAACTTTCGGGATAAGCTGTATAACTGTTTTAGCTTTCTCCTTTCTTTCCGTATAGAGGATCCACACAGGTCTTACATCTTGGCTGTCCACACAACCGTTTACATCGGTACAACCCCGTACACAGTTTTGGAGCCTCGTCGTCCTGTGTTGCCGCTGTAAAGTCGACTCGTCAACTTCAGAGGACACAATCGAGTGAACAACTGCAATTTTGGAGAGTGGGAGGAGAGGGAAAAGCTGCCTGTTGTGGAAGGGCAGTTCCGATATTTAACATGCGCCGGTTAAAACTCGCTTGAAATATATTTTATTTGTATGGGTAAAGTACAGTTTCGGCGTAATGGCTGCGAATGCATAGTCGATGGTTCTGCTCAGAGTTAATCTTATATGTATATATGTACGTATACATATATACATATATTTTATATACATATATACATATACATATATACTTTGCCAGTCAATGTTCTTGCATATATTATAGTTAGCATTAAACTATCGTTACATGGGATATATTCCACCGCTACAACTTTAAAACAGCTTGACGGTCATTTACCGGTAAGAATTCATCCCCTGTGTAATAACCTTGCATTGACAGTATGCTATTTTTTGTCCGATATAAGGTTGCCGGCTATATGCCGGCTATATGCCGGCTATATGCCGGCTATATGCCGGCTATATGCCGGCTATATGCGGGCAGGCCGTATTGTGACTTTGTTAAGTTTCTAATAGTCACAAAAAATAAATATATCACTATCATACGGTATAAACTTAATGCCAAAGGCATCCTAAACACCTCAATCTAATCAATTGAGGTTTTTTTAGGCAAAGCCGTTTCTACCATCCTATAAACACAGTCAATATGTTGTCGGGGAACAGCCGGCGGTTCTATTTCCGACCACACGCAACCATGTCCAACGCCATCTGCAGATGCGAAGATTGCAACTCGCTGGTCCAACATCTAGATTATATGTTCAGAGAGTACGATTATCAGCAGCCGCGGCCAGTTTCAAGCTCACCTGCTGGACAGGAGCTGATAACCGCCAGGCCCGCCGCATATAATCATGACAACATGTTTGGGGAAGTGCCATACGACGACTGGCTCGCCAATCTGCAGCCGGCCGTCTGGCCGGATCTGGCACCGGAACCCGCAGTCATTGACAACCTGTCGATAACGTACCTGCACATATCGAGCGATGAAGACAGATCATGGTCTGATGATGACAGCAGCGAGGGCAGCAATGATGATGACGGCGGCGGCGACGGCGACGGCGAGGAAGACAGCGATTGTAGCAGTAGTGATGAAGATGATGATGATGGCCCTACTACTGCCATGAACAACGCAAGACCGCTGCCAAACGTTGTTGAAGAAGTCGAGGAGTTACCGTCAATCTGTAACAGTAGTGATGATGGTGATGATGGTGATGATGGTGATGATGGTGATGATGGTGATGATAGTGATGATGGTGATGATAGTGATTATAGTGATGATTATGAGGAGGGCCCTACTGTTGCCATGAACAACACAAGACTGCCGCCAAACATTGTTGAAGAAGTCGAGGAGTTGCCGTCGGTCTATAGCACGCCGACCGCGTCTCAGCGGCTGAACTACGGCGCCAACGTCGCCAACGTCCGCCAGCAGCAGATCACACTCGAACCAACGTCGTTTTGCGTCCAGCCAGATGGATTACGCTATCGGCGATCGAGACAGCTGATGTACGTGCCTAATTTGTACAGCGTTCTGGCCAGACAATCGCCGATCGAAGACATTGCCAATCCGTGGGAATACTACAGCGACAGTGATGGTAAGGAATGCGACGATCCGTACGCCAACGTGCGCGAAGCCGACTGGGTTTTGGTAGACGATGCAGACGTGTTGATAAAAGGTGGCTCGCGTGCGCTGGCTGCTGCGCTTACCGTCAGCATGTGACTGGATCCGATTTGGTTAAACAAAAGCTGTCAGGATACTGACACATTCGACGGTCGAGTTGCAATAGCGTAGCTGATTCTGTCATTTTATCGTGCAGAAGCTACGGTCCGATCGTAGCGGTACAATCTATTTTAAAACAACACATTAAAAACACACACATATATATATACATGGTTGTGAGCTATAAACTCCCTATCCGGTTGCTTCTTTGTTTCCCCACCCCCTATGTCACAATTTGGTCTGGCTGACCAAATGGTGACCGTCAGATCAACAGTCTTCCATGGCCTTAGCGCAAAAGTGGTTCTGCTCAAAGCTCTGCTGAATAGTCCACCATAGGTTCCGCTCAAAGTGCTGCTGAACATTCTGATATACAAATGAGTCAATCCAATAGTTTGCTCAAAAGCTTGCTGGAAGTTCTATTTCGAGCTCTGCATGATAGCCTGTTAACAGTTCCGGTTTAACTGCCAATTAAAACAATATCAGAATTTTTATTAAATGTTATATATATATGCATATATGCATATATATATATATATATATGCATATATATACATAAAGGAGCCAATCAAAGGATTTGCTCAAAAGTCTGCTGGAAGTGCCGTTCCAGGCTCTGCCAGATAGTTTGCTAGATGTCCTGCTCGGATTTCTGCCAAATAGTTTACCAGATGTCCTGCTCTAAGCTATGTTAAAAAAATTCTGATAGAGATTTTATTAAATATATATATATATATATATGAGCAATAGAGATAAAGAGCAAGAGAGATTGAGAGATAGAGAGCAAAGGAGTGAAAGAGAGCGTGAGCAAGAGAGCAAAAGAGAGAGAGAGAGAGCAAGAGAGAGCAAAAGAGAGAGCAAGAGAGCAAAAGAGAGAGAGAGAGCTAGAGAGAGAGAAGGTCGAATAGTTTACTCAAAAGTCTGCTGGAAGTTTTGCTTTAAATTCTACAGGATATTTCTGCTAGAAATTCCACTCAGAGCTCTGTGTAATTAATACTCTGCTGAAAATTTCTGGTTCCAAGATTTGCAGGACAGGTTGTCAGAGGTTCCGTTCTAAGATCTGACTTAAAAAAAATGCTGATAGATATAAATTTTATTATATAATATAATAAAATTGGCCGCCAAATTCTTCCAAAAATATACTAGTGGTTTCGAGCGGAGCTCTGCCGGATAGTTTACTGGAGATTCCACTTTGAGCTATGCAGAATATTCTGCTGGAGATCATGCTTTAAGCTTTGCTAAAAAATTTTTA
Organism: Doryrhamphus excisus; assembly: GCF_037039965.1. Classification (NCBI taxonomy): domain Eukaryota; kingdom Metazoa; phylum Chordata; class Actinopteri; order Syngnathiformes; family Syngnathidae; genus Doryrhamphus; species Doryrhamphus excisus. Next base: position 66,326 of record NW_027621865.1, on the reverse strand, counting down.
ATATAAATTTTGTTAGATGATATACATATACGTACAAGAGAGTCGACCAAAGAATTTGCTCAAAGATCTGATGGAGGTCTGATGGAGGTTCCAATCCAAACTTTGCAGAACATGTCGCTCAATGTTCTGTTCAGAGCTTAGCAGAACATGTCGCTCAATGTTCTGTTCAGAGCTTAGCAGAACATGTCGCTTGATGTTCCAATCCAAAAATACAACCAAAAAATCTGCTATAAATTGTGTTAGATAGCGTGTGTGTGTGTATATATATACACAATAAAGTCGGTAAGGGTCTGTTTAAAATTCTGTTAGAGGTCTTATTTGGAACTCTGTCTAAATGCTCCGCTAAAAGTTTTGGCTTGAGCTTTGCAGAATATTCTGCTATAAGTTACAATCTAAGATGTAGAATATTATGCTAAAGGGTCTGCCCCAAGCGCTACAGACTACGTTAATGGAAGTGCTATCGGATAGTATCCTAAAGTGTCGGCCAAAAGATTCGCCGAAATGCTGCTAGAAGTTTTGGTCCAAATTTTGGTAAATAAACTGTTAAAAGTTCTGCTCTGAGTGCCGCATAATACGCTGCACTCTCCTCCTTCTATCCTCCCCCTCTTCATTTACATTGTGTTAAAAAAAAACCAAAAGAGAAACCTATTTTAGGGGGGGATTTCTCATTTTCCTTTTACATCAGACCCCGGTCTATCGCCACATCATCGCTTCCTACCGTCTCACATTTTGGCCTATCAGACCAAGCCTTTTGGCTGCCAATCCGGCCGTTGTCGTGACATCTTGACGGCAGCCTATCCTTATTTTGACCGATGTACATCGACCGTCAACGTGTAGGATGGAAGAAGAACAGTAAAAAGCTATCTTGAAGGCCTGCAGTACGTTGTTTGCCGTAACAGGTCGCGCAGACGTTTGACAAGCAGACTAGCGGTTTCTTCTTAAAAACTCCCTACGCACCATGTCAACCACCGTCATCAAGCTGCCTCGCGAGAACGCTGAATTGTACGACGATGCTGCCGCCGCTACCGCTGCCGCCGCTGCCGTTGCTGCTGCCGCCGCGCAAAATACGACGCTTGTCGAGGTGCCGTTGCCGTCTATGTTTTTAGACATGGTGGAGAATAAAAGCAAAATGGAAACTGACGATCACAGCCGATCGTCGTCGACACGCCGAAAGCTGGCCGCTGACGTACAAAACCAAACTCAGCCCCAGCCCAACGATCACCATCAAGCCCGCTCTCAGGCTACAGACCTAGACCCAAACTTGGACCCAAACTTGGACCCAAACTTGGACCCAAACTTGGACCCAAACTTGGACCCAAACTTGGATCCGGACTTGGACCCAGACTTGGACCTGAACTTGGACCTGAACTTGGGCCCGGGCAGAGACTTAGACCAATTTCAGGCCCAAGCCCGGATCAGCTATCAGCCGCAGACAGCATTTGCCGATTCGTCGTCAAGTAGGTTGTCAAATCGATCGGCAAGTAGGTCGTCAAATCGATCGTCAAGTAGGTCGTCAAACCGGTCGTCGAATCGGCCGTTGAGCAAGTCGCGGCTGCGGAACGGCTACGGGTCCTCAAAACGATTGCCTTCGCCCGCCGAGGTCAATGATATCAATGATATCAATGAAATGGGTAGTGTTGAAGAAGTCGCCGGTCCATCAACCACGCATCGTGTCGGGTACCTTTCTTACAATTATAATGATGATGATGATGACGACGATGACAACGATGATGATGATGATAGGAATTGGGATAAAGACCAAAAAAGAAAAGTGGTCAAAAAGGCGGTCGCCTCATCCGCCGGATCGGCTCGTTTCAACCCTGCCAGTGATGGTGGAGATGACGTTGATGATGCTGATGACGTTGATGACGTTGATGACGTTGATGGCGTCAATGACGTTGATGAGGTCGGCCGTCGACGCCAGATGGCAGCACCGCCGGTGGTTATCAAGCCTGAGGGGACACGACCGCGGAAGCCTCGACAGCCAAAACGAACGCGAAAAGAGCGCCAGCAGCGCCAGCAACAGCCCTCGTTGAGCGCCGAGCGTGCCAATCTGTACTTTCAGTATCAGGTGTTGAAACGAATGTGCCCTGATCAGCACGTGCCAGAAGTAACGCCGTTTTCGGATCTGGCCGTCATTCGGGAGGCGTACGGTACGCTGACAAAGCAGCTGGCGTTGGACAAGTGTGTGACCGACTGGAAAAAGTATCTCATCGCGCTGATGTGTGCGTTTGAGCTGATTGTCAGCAAGCTGAACTTCAACGTGGAAGGGTTTGCCCGCGAGCAGGTCAAGTCCATGAACGCCTACGACGACCTTCTGATGGAAATGGCTGAAAAGTACTACACAGCTGAGACGCAGACGTCAGCCGAGATGCGCTTGCTGGCCACCGTAGGCATGAACGCAATTGTGTTTATGCTGGGTAGAGCGCTGGGCACGGACGGTGTAAACTTTCTAAATTTGCTGACGGCGTTGCCTCGGGATCCATCAGCCCGACCGCCCCCGTCTTTTCCGAACCAGCCCAGCGACGTGTAGCTGCGGCAGCGGTGTAACGGAACGGTTTAATCTTTATTATGTTTATGGCGTTTATTATGTTTATCATGGCATTGTTCTAACCACTACGGCTACTACAATTATAATAACTACTACAATTATTATAATTACTATAATGTTGCTAAAGCTACTAGGTGCCCCAATGGAGCACATTGGGCTTCTGCCAAGGTGAACCTGAACAGCCTACCTGCGGGTTGGGAGCGATCGCATCGGATGTTGACGGAAAGAAGCTGTTGCGTGTATAAGGATGGCGTGTGTATGTGTGTGTATGTGTGTATGTGTGTATGTGTGTATGTGTGTATGTGTGTATGTGTGTGACTGTTGGCACGGTCGTTGGCACGGTCGTTGGCACGGTTGTTGGCACGGTCGTTGGCACGGTCATCACTTGCGCAGCTATTAGGGTAAGATAGCCCAACACTTCCTCAACTGACAAAAGATGACCATTCTTGACCTCCCGGCTGTCTCCCGGCTGTCTCCCGGCTGTCTCCCGGCTGTCTCCCGGCTGTCTCCCGGCTGTTTCCCGGCTGTCTCCCGGCTGTCTCCCGATTGCTTTCGGACTGCAAGAGTTTTAAAACGAACCCCCTTTCTGTACGTTCCCACCTGCTAGATTGCGCAATCGCCTCCTTGCTTGTCCTATACTATCCTCCAACAGACGACTCACTGTTGTTTGGCTCTGTGCGAATACAGCATCATAGCGCCGGCTGTGCCTGCCGTGCCTAGCACCGTGCCGATCAGCAGCGGTTTCCACGATTCTTTTACGTTGACCGTGAAAACTATAGCCGCTATTATAGCGGCAATAGCCGTGGCTGCCGTGCCCACTTCGACTACCGTGCGCACGGTGGGCATCTGTTGAGCTATTTTGTCCATCTTGAGATGAGATTTCGAACGGAAAACCGTAAATGGGGGTGAAAGAAGAAGAAGAAGAAGATACGCGCCAACCGATTGCAATTGCAAAAGATTTTAGTAACACGTTCCGTAGCCGGCGTAAAAGATTGACGTTTTTAATTACCTGTCAGACCTGAACAGTGACGGGTATTTACCGTCCTCCCAACAAACTCTTTCACGGCATGAGCTCTTTCACGGCATGAGCTTTCTTTACGTATTTTCACAATAGCGATGCATGGAGGTTTTGTTACCAAAATGGGATTTATTTTCCCCCCCTTGTTCCCATCTTCCATTCCCCAAAAAAAACTTTTGACTGTTTTGATAGAGAGTTTACGGCTCTTTTGATTTGAGGGTCTATCTGTATCTTTATCTCTCTCACTCCCCATTTTGTTTAATTTATCCTTTTCTGTGTCAAACTCGACCAATCGCCCCATCACCAAAACTTTTTACACATTTTGACAGCTGTCGGTAAGTGGGTGCGATGGGACTTTTTTTTTATAAAAATATATAAATATTTTTTCTCATCATCGCAATTGGATCTGGAACAAAAAATTTTCTGTATGTTTACTCTGCGGCCAAAACAGGCGATTGTCACCTCCCAAAGCAGGCGAATCGCTTGCTCAGAAAGGTGCCGCAGCCGCGCCGGTTGCCCGGACGAGCGACAGGGTCCACCGCTGTTGTTGTATCGTTCAATCGAAGCTTTCTGAGGTTTGTCGGCGGTAGCCCAAATCTGCAGCGACAGCAGGGGGGCGGTTCGTACTCCACCCGCACCTGTAAACCATCTTCAAAAATCATTCCGAGCGTGGGTCTGAATCGACCGCTCAGCACCCTGGCCGACGGTAACTTACCGTTGCTGGTGATGACCCAGAGCGGTTTACCCTCAGCGGCGGCTATCCGCCTGGGGATGCCTCGAGGAACGTCGTAGTGGCTTTTGGGGCCAAACAGCTCAGACCACGGTCCGTTGAGATAAGTGACCGGCCGAGATGCGGCTGCGGCGGTGACCACCGTCATCTGAACCGGCGCCGTTGACGACGACGGTGGTGACTTTAAGTTGACCTCCGATGGTGAGCATGCGATATCACGGTTTTGACGATATGTGGCAGGGCTGAGAGCGATACCATCGGTCTGAAGCTCGCGGCTTTTAGTGACACGCCACGACTTTCGTTTGTGAAAGTTCATAGTTGAGCCGTAATCGTCTGATGGCTATTGGGGAGTATGCGTATGTGTATGTGTATGTATGTGTATGTGTATGTGTATGTGTATGTGTATGTGTATGTATATATATATATATAGAATAAAGCGTGTGAGATAACAAGCGGAGAAAGAGGAGGATGCGTTAGAGGAAGGGATTGGCGTTGGCGTAGCTTGCGTCTCCGTCTATTTATTGAGGAACGGCGCTGATTTTTTGGGCGGTTTTTTTTTTCAAGAAATCGTCTGCAGCCGCTTAGCCATCTGCTGAAATGATAGCGCAGTGCGACTCAAGGATGGGTTCGGATCCGATTTTTTAAAACTCTATCATTGTTGCTGTTGGGTCCATGCAATAGGACACCTCCTAATTGTATTAAAACAGTCTGCTGATAATAATTACATTTAAACAACGTTTGACACCAGTTGTTGACAGTCAATGAGGATTACGATAGAACAGGATTCTGTAGGTGTAGCGCGTCAGCGTCGAGCGTGGAATCAGAACGGCCGCCATAACCTACATCGGCGGCTTATTTATACAATATGTATATAAGATATATTTTTTTGGGTATACGCTTACATAGATGTGGAGATTTGGTCAACAAAAACTCTTATTGACCAAATCTATTGGACGTTTGGAGGAGGTTGGTGCGTGCGCGCGTGCGTGCGTGCGTGCGCGCGTGCGCGCAGAGGAAAATAATGTGAGTTGGATGATGCAAACTGATTGACCAGCCTGCGGTCTTCCACAAGTTTGGGCTCACTCCCTCCCTCCCCACCAGTCAGCACCAGATAGCACCAACAAGCTCCCGATTGTCGCTTATACGGTTGGCTGTTTGAATAAAAGATATTGTGGCGGGTCTGCCGCCGATGGGCGTTGGCGCTCGGAAAAGAAAAATCCACCCTCCATCGTTTCGGCTCAAAACTCACATCTCACCACACCGCATATCCGCATATCCTGATATCCTGATATTCTGATATTCTGGTTTCCTAATCTCTGCAAGTGGAAACTTAATATTAACAAACCTCAACAACCTTTGTAAAGATTCTCCAGATTGCGCTTGACCGTTCCCGTCGCGGCCGCCAAAGACCCATAATGATTACTGCAACAGACGTGCCAACGACGCCGCCGACGCCGCCGACGATGCCGACGATGCCGACGATGCCGACGATGAGTGAGGTTGTTGAGTTTAAGCCGGGAACAGTCATGGACGAGTCCCCCGTCGGCCCCGGCTACGCCCTGATCTCATTTCTAACATCGGCGTGCGTTTCGGATTGTAAGCCGTGCAAATGCTGCAGGCGGCCGATCAGAGGCGCGGCGGTCGTCCGGGGCGCCTTCCACACTGAAGCGGAGGCGACCGATCGAGCCCGTGTGCTGACGAGACAGCAGAGCACCGACTGCAGCGTGTTTATCTGCCGTGTAGGCTTGGTGGTGCCGGTCGTGGCTCGCGGCATGGCGGCTCGACTGGATCTGGTGCATGCCGCCCAGCCTTCGGCCAACGAGCTGGCCGAGGCGGCGCAGCGGGCCGAGGTGGAGCGGGTCCAAGCGCTGGTGCGGCGGGCCAAAGAAGCGGCGGCCGAAGCCGCCAGGCCCGAAACACCGGCGGAGGCTTACGCCACACGCCGTGTCAAGGCGGCTTGCCAGATAGCGCACGCCCGCGACCTGTACTCAAAGCTGATTGAGGTCTTGGACGTCTTGAACCGGACGTTTGGAGATCTCTGCGCCGTCGAAACGGTTCAGTTGCGTGCTGAGTTTGAGGAGAGCGTGCGGCGCGGCCACGCCGATGTGGGTATCACTCAAGACGAGACGGCCGCACTCGTGGCCGATTGCTCGTTTGAGGCAACTGTCGGCGCCCGACAGTGGCGGGCCGCTCGCGCCGCCGTGGCCGGCGTCGAGACGGCTCGATTGTTTTCGGATCAAGGTCTGGTGGAAACGCCAGAGGTTGTAGATCGGCATCTCCTTGATCGCCAATGGAAGAGGGTCATGCGCGAGATGGCGACCCGGTTCAGCAAACGCGTGGTACAAAACGTCCTCGACGACCTGGAGGCAACCGAGTCGGAGATTGCAGCCGCGCATGTTGAGGTTGAAACCGGATCGACGGCCGGCGATCGATGGACGACCGCTAATCGACTGTCAAACGCAACCGAGACAGTGCGATCGGCTACTACGGCTCTGCAAGCTCTGTACTACGACGAGCCAGCCGTTTGAAGCACATACCGTCAGGGCGACCGCATCAGCACGCAACGCACACAATGGACTACTATAGTCGTACTATACTATAATCGTACTATAATCGTACTATAATCGTACTATAATTGTACTATAATCGTACTATAATCGTACTATAATCGTACTATAATTGTACTATAATTGTACTATAATTGTACTATAATTGTACTATAATATAATAATTATTATTATATTATATAATAAATGTACTAAAATATAGCATAATATACTATTGCATCGATTTCTGGAAGAATCCATAGCGCTGTTCCCAGCTCAATGCCCAGCTCAATGCCCAGCTCAATGCCCAGCTCAATGCCCAGCTCAATGCCCAGCTCAATACCCAGCTCAATACCCAGCTCAATACCCAGCTCAATACCCAGCTTTGTTCCTAGCCCCGTTTATATATATATATACACGCATGTGCATATGTAGCTCAAGCAGCACAAGCAGCTCAAGCAGCTCAAGCAGCTCAAGCAGCTCAAGCAGCTCAAGCAGCTCAAGCAGCTCAAGCAGCTCAAGCAGCTCAATCAGCTCAATCAGCTCAATCAGCTCAATCAGCTCAATCAGCTCAATCAGCTCAATCAGCTCAATCAGCTCAATCAGCTCAATCAGCTCAATCAGCTCAATAGTTTATGGTCTACGGTCGATAGTCCAACCAGGGATATTTAGGATCGTTTAAATTTGGCCGTACCGCTGCTACGGCTTGTAAAGAGAGCCATAAAGAGAGCCATAAAGAGAGCCATAAAGAGAGCCATAAAGAGAACCATAAAGAGTGAGAGATGTTTGATCGCATCTCATCTGTCATTGCTCACCCTGCGGCAATCTACGCCACCCGCAGTGTTCGGAATATGCGGCAGCGGCCGTTAGATTCTGACAAATGGCATGACGTCGTGGATAGCCTGCGCTGTGATGGGTTTACCCTCGCACCCGTTTGCCGCCATCTTTGCCGCTGCATTGCCAAGGGCGGCTATGTACTGGCACACCAGCTTCTGGAGGTCAAGTTTGGCCTCGTGGGTGACTTTGCCGGTCAGGCCGCAACGTCTGGCAGCGGCCATCGTTCTTGACCTGGAGAGCTTGAGCGCCGACTTGTCGACGGTTTTTGTTGCCGCCGCAGCGGCAGGCGCGGCAGGAGCGCACGGCGCGCTTGCAAACATTGCCAGCAGCGGGGCGCTAACTGTTCGCCTCTGGCCGCAGGTGGCCATGGCGCACTTGATACGCTCGACCATGTCGGTCAAGGTGACTTCCAATGCATCGACGGCTGCGCCGATGCAGTCGCTCGCCAACACAGGTTTAGGGACAGCCGCCGCTGCGCCTATTCGCAGCTGTTTACCGACCGAGGTTTTAGGCAAAATGTCACGCAGCGTATTTACCCGGCTGTCAGGGTTGGACTGTCTGGATTGGGATCTGGATCGGGATCTGGATCTGGATCTGGATCGGGATCTGGATCGGGATCGGACTCGAGCTTGGGCTCGAGCTCGGGTCTGCCGTCGGGGTGCCTGAGACTCAGGACATCCTGAAAGCGCAGCGCGTGATACGCGGCTGCTTATCGACGACAGCGGCGATAGCGAGGATAGAGACGATCTAAACGCTGCTGACATGGTTCACGGTCGGGTGTGGAGAGATGGTGGGGTAGGTGTGTGATTGTACGGGTTGGCACGCGGATAAAGCTCGACTGTTTTTATAAATACACTCTTCCAAATAAAACAGCGTGCCGTCCGCGCCAATCCGGCGCACATAAGTATTGACGTATCAAAGACGTGGCAAGCCGATGAGGCTGCAGGGAGAGAAATAGAAAGATAGAAAGATAGCGAGATATATATATATATAGAGAGAGAGAGTTCTAAAGGGGAGGAAGAGCTTGCGGATTAATTGTTGAGAGGGGAGGGAAGAGCCTGAGGATTAATTGTTGAGTGGGGGGAAGAGCGCAAAAACCAACCCCCCATTGTTTGTCTGACGGAAGCGGCCGTGAGACCCTTTTGAAAGCACTGTGTGTGTGGAAGGGGTTACAAATAAATGAGAACGGGTTTGACACTTTATTCGGTCAATCGGTTCGCACACGCACACGCTTGATGTTAGTTTCCGCAGCTCTACAGCTGTTTGATAGATAGATTTCTTAAATAGCGAAATAGACACGTTAAAGCGGCGCTTCAATACCGAGGACAACTGAGAGTGGTGAGATACAAACACATGTGGGTTCAAAGGCGTACACACTCTGACCGTCTTATCGCTTCCTCCTCACACATACACACATTATATATATATAGATATAAATAAATATATATATATATATATAAATATATATAAATATATATAAATATATACATTACACATACGTACAGAATGGCAATCTTGAGCTTAAAATTGTGTAACTATTCCAACATGTATTATCGGTTCTGGAGCACACGACTATCCTGCAGTCTTCTGCTGTCATCACCATCTTTTGGGGAAAGAGCATCACCTTCCACGCTTCAAGACACATTGCGGCCAAAACAGCGGCCGCTTCTATCCATAGTTTTTGACGACGGCCGCATCGGTCATTATGGTCATTGCAGTCATTGCAATCATTGCGGTCATTGCAATCATTGCAGTCATTGCAGTCATTGCAGTCATTGCGGTCATTGCAGTCATTGCAGTCATTGCGGTTATGGTGATTGCGGCAGCTATTGCGGCCACAGCGGTTATCACAATCACAGCAGCTATTGCAGCTATTGCAGCTACCGCAGCTATCGCAGCTACCGCAGCCACAGCTGGACACGGCAGCACACGGCAGCACACGGCAGCACACGGCAGCACACGGCAGCACACGGCAGCACATGGCAGCACACGGCAGCACACGGCGGCACACGGCGGCACATGGCAGCACACGGCAGCACACGGCAGCACACGGCAGCACACGGCAGCACACGGCAGCACACGGCGGCTATCGCAGCTACAATAGCCATCATCTGTGACCCATCGGCGCAAAGACGTCGCAGCCCGGTCCGAACGGGTTGATTTGAAAGTGTAAAGGGGAGCTTAGACAGCTCCTCCCCTATCGCTATATTCTAACTGTCCAACCGTTTTTTTTTTGCTCCTCGATCACCATGATGTGTGGACCTGCCACGTGTGCCGACGCCACCTCCTGCGGAGCGGCATGCGCACTGTCGTACGGCATGTGGTACGGCCTGATTATATATCTGGCGGCATTTTGCCAGCTAGTGATTTATTACGCGTATCGGCGCTGCCGTAACAGCTGGCGGTGGGTCAACCGCCGGTGCTCGGCGTGGGGACTGCGTCGGCGAATCGGCGAATTTGACCGACGGCCTGCCGCTGGACGCCCTTCGACTGCCAAACAGTGATCGCGGTCCGGCGACAGCCGTCTGCCCGGAATCGCGACAAGTCCAGCCTCGACGGCCTCGACGGCCACAAATTGTCGCAGCAGCGGCTCGATCAGCATGCTGCTCAGAAGCCGTAACCGTTGTGACCGCGGCAATGTATCGATTTGATCAAACTCAGTTGCCAGCCGTTTCAGTCTTGCCATCCGACTTTCATCACACGGCAGCTTCTGCAGCTTCTGCAGCTTCTGCAGCTTCTGCAGCTTCTGCAGCTTCTGCAGCTTCTGCAGCTTCTGCAGCTTCTGCAGCTTCTGCAGCTTCTGCAGCTTCGGCAGCTTTGGTTGTCCGCTCAACCGCTCGCTTGGTTGCCCAAGCGTGGCAGGGATCGTTTGCGTCGGCATAACGATGGTCACGGTGTCTAAATAAGGCGTTGAAGAGAAAGAAAGAGAGAAAGAGAGAGAGAAAGGTGTGAGAGAGAGAAAGGTGTAGGAGAGAGGGGTTTGAGAGAGATGTGAGAGAGAGAGAGAGATATGTGGAAGAAAGGGGTGTGGGCGAAACTTGCCGAAGCCGCAGTTTTCGGCTTGTGAGGAGGAGGAGGTAGATGAAATTGGGGAGGGTAAAATTGCTTACAAGCGTTGACGTTTACTTTGCAGAAAATACCACAGGTTCCGAATCGGCCAAGGTCTATACGAATCGTTATCACCGTTTAATACGTTCGATTCGGAATTTTTGGTTATTTTAAATCAAAACCCAATCATGTCATACGGTCAGAGGCGTCTGAAGCTGACGGATTGGCAGCTGTTGATGTACGTAAATGGAAATAACGCGCGTGAGCCGGCTTGGGAGAATTTACCTATAGAAGATAACTATATATATATATCCATATATATATATATATGGATATATAGCTGATGAAGAGTAGCTGTAAATAATATGGAAAGCGCAACCGGCAAGCATGCGCCGTTGACCGTTTGGAAACTGCTTGCCGCTTCCGATCTCAATCCCCCGACAATGTCGCTCGCTTGATGTTCATGAGGATAAAAGCTCTAGACCGCTGTCGGCCGCTGACAGCCGCTGACAGCCGCTGACAGCCGCTGACGGCCGCTGACAGCCGCTGACGGCCGCTGACAGCCGCTGACGGCCGCTGACAGCCGTTGTCGGCTGCTGACAGCTGCTGTCGGCTGCTGACAGCTGCTGTCGGCCGTTGACGGCTGCTGACAGCTGCTGTCGGCCGTTGACGGCTGCTGACAGCTGCTGTCGGCCGTTGACGGCTGCTGACAGCTGCTGTCGGCCGTTGACGGCTGCTGACAGCTGCTGTCGGCTGTTGACGGCTGCTGACAGCTGCTGTCGGCTGTTGACGGCTGCTGACGGCTGCTGTTGGCCGTTGTCGGCTGCTGACAGCCGCCGCCGACCGCCGCAGTAAATGTCGAGTCTGAAAAGGGTTGGGGTCAAGTTTGTTGACAATGGGGGGTGTTGTGAAAGAAAGGATTTTTAAAAAAAAAACCCTCCCCAACAACGCTCATTCTAAAATAATTCACCTCAAACGATCAATTGGGTTGAAATGACATGTTACATCTGTCGGAAACGGCGTTGATAATCGGTTTTGCCACAGTGCTGTGCATCTACAGCCGGCCCGGCTTAGCCACTTTAATTGTTATGATCCTGCTGCCGGCGCTCTGCCTGTCTCGGCTTTTAGACGCGCGGTCAACGGACCGCGCCAAAGAGCCGTCGTCGTTGCAAGAGCTGGCTGACAAGCCTGGCAACGAGCCTGGCAACGAGCCTGGCAACAAGCCTGGCAACAAGCCTGGCAACAAGCCTGGCGACGAGCCTGGCGACAAGTGGTGGGCCTGCAGGTACCAAATGACGTACGATGACCATCGGTACGGTCCGGGGTCAACCGTTCGCAACCACTGGCGCGGTGGACGATCGGACGGCTACGCCTGGCTGAGGGATCACAGCGTGTTGAGCGTATCGAGCGCCAACGATCAAGCTCTGACGCTCTCGTACGGTCCGTGTTGAGGCTGGCTTTCTCACGTTCACACACACATACACATGTGGCAGGAGAAGACAGTTTGGGACGTGCCAACCAGATAACAGTTTTGCAGACACCTTAGCACCCTCCCTCCTTCCCTTCTCCCACACACACTACACTACATTACACTACATTACACTACATTACACTACATTACACTAGATTACACTAGATTACACTACATTACGCTACATTACATTTACACTACAGCTCTTGTAAACTAATTGCAATAAATCTTTTAAGGTCAGACGAGCGGTAGTTGCCTGCCTGCTCTTAAAAGATTAGTTCTGTTTTCTTACAAATTTTCTGTTCCCTTTGTCCGATCGAATTGCGCTGACCGACCCGTATACAAGTTCGCAAACGCAGGCGGCTAGATTGTTAATATTTTGTATATTTCTTTTATATTTCTTTTAATATATTTTTTATATTTATTTTTTATCTATCTTTTTCTTATTTTTTTTAAAATATTTTTATAACCACTCAGTATAGAAACTAACAACAATAATAACAAAAGCAACACTCAAAAGCTATCTTTGGCCACTGTCTGAAAATGCCCTCCAGGGTGCAAACATAATTCAGTGCGAGTTTAGCCTTCTGCATGGTCAGCGGCAAATTCTATCAATAGTTCTGGCTATCTATTTATCCATCCATTTTTTGTACAGCCATCTGGTTACGGCCACTCAACCCCGCGGCCGCAGCATGTTTCCAATTCGATGAGCAAGTTTTCATGCACACGCTGTTTGGCCGCGGTTAAACTATTTGGCAAACCCACCTCTAATGCATTTCATTCAGCTCAGCGGTGGGAAATCGTCGTCTCGCCACACGAATTCGACTCGAGGGGGAGACGGTGGGGGAGACGGCGAGGGAGACGGCGAGGGAGACGGTGGCCGGGACAAGGTTTCGCGACATCGGGTTCTTGCTTCGGCTAACCGCGCCGCAGTCGCTCTGTCGTACGCCTTTAGCCATCCGCACGACCTGGCGCACGCACGCCAGATGACGGCAAGCGGTAAGTGTTTCAGGCTTGGGCGATCGGGACAAGGAGTTTCAGCCGTTGCAGGGTCCCTTGCCGGGTCCCTTGCAGGGTCCCTTGCAGGGTCCCTTGCAAGGTCCCTTGCCGGGTCCCTTGCCGGGTCCCTTGCCGGGTCCTTCACCCGCTTGGCCAGAGCCGTCAGCTGTGGCCGCAGATGCTTATAGGCAGCCTCCGCCGCCGGAAACATTCGCCGTACAGTCAGCAGATGCTGCTGGCATTCCGCTTCATCCTCTCTGACGGCCAGCTCCAGCAGCCGCATGTGTAACTCTCGGCAAGTGCCGCGAGCCTTCATCGCAGCAGCGTACGCCGGGCAGATCGTTTTAAAATGCTGACCGGTGGCTGTCACACAAACGGTCCCCACCACCCGGCGAGCGTCGGCAGATGCCAGCCAGTTGTTTAGAGCCTGGGGGGAGCTGGAACACGCAATCGGCAGCTGTTCGCCGGCCGGTATTGTCCGACCGTTGTTCAGCCGCAGTGGGACGCCGTACCGGTGGCCCGTACCGATCCAGACAGCCAGCAGCCGGATCTTTGGGTCAGCTTCGCATACCACACGTTCGTCCTCTCCGTGCTGCAGCAGAAAGACGTACCCGTGCTGCTTGTTGAGGTTGGCGCGCCCGAAACGCTGCACGTACTCTCGCGCGGTGGGCCGTCGTCCTCGGCGAGCCTTTTCGTCGACCGCCGGTTGTCGGCGGTTGTCAGGCCACACACTTTCGAGGCACTCAACGGCCGCCTGACCAAATGTGCGTCGGCGTGAGGCCCAGCGAAGCGTAAACAGATCGATGTGCCGGTTGCCAGTCATGCGCCACTTGCCGCCCGCCCGGTAGACGTTCACAATTGTGCCTTCCCGAGCGACAAAGAAACGGACGTCGGACCGCCGCGATCCGTCGGCCAGGAAGGCCGGATGATCCGCCGCAACAGGCACCTCGGTCGGCCAAGGCAAGCTGACAAACATGGGTCTGTTTCGCCAGCAGGCCACGCCTCGGTATTGGCAGCCCGCCCTCGTCCTATCGTCAGCCGCCGGCGACAGCGGTGGTGACGTGTTGATCAGGCTCAGGTGCTCGGCTCGATCGGTTTCGACAGCGCCAAAACGCTCGTGCATCTCCACGGCAGCCGGCAGATCGATTGTTGTTTCAAAGGCGTCAGCGTTTTTACTGGTTTTGATGTTCTCACCGTCGTGCCGCATGTTAGAACAAGCGGTCGGATGGGAAAGAAGCGTGTGTTTGCGGGAAAATAGTTACAGCCGGGGCAAGCGGGGGCAAGCGGAGGCAAGCGGAGGCAAGCGGAGGCAAGCGGAGGCAAGCGGAGGCAAGCGGAGGCGAGCAAAAGTAAGCAAAGGCAAGCAAAGGCGAACGGAGGCGAGCAAAGGCGAACGGAGGCGAGCAAAAGTAAGCAAAGGCAAGCAGAGGCAAACGGAGGCGAGCAAAGGTGAGCTGACCAGGTTTTGGCCGTTCCACCGGTTTCTCGTCTCGGGCGCTCGATCCGAGTTCAGAGTTGAGGTGAAACTAGACAATACTATCGTGACGTTTATCGCAGATGAAACGCGCCGATCAATATGACGTTATCCGCCGCTGTCGTGGCCGACCAAGACGTTTTTAATTTTTATTGGGACGGTAGCCGGGATGGGGGTTGTGGGGGGGGGAAGAAATTAGATTGTATATATTATATATATAATATATATATATAATATATAATATATATTGCTGAACACAATGTTGTTTTTAGCTCAGCCGCCAAAGCGTTAAATGTTTGCCAAACAATGCCATCGTTTGTCTGTCCAATTGGTTTCAGCCTCTTGGCTGTCTGGGCGGGGTTAAATAGGTTTTATTATCTTAAGATCCGTTTTGAGCAGCCGGCACAGCTGAAACTTGTTTACCCGTAAACTGCAATGGTGTTTTTTTTTATTTTTTCCAGCGAGGGAGGGCCGTGCCAAAACTAATTAGGGTTTGAGGCTTCCTTGTTCCTTTAATGTTTGCCGTCGATCGGCCGTCCGCTCGGCCGTCCGCTCGGCCGTCCGCTCGGCCGTCCGCTCGGCCGTCCTGATCAATCCGGCGTATCAATATTGTAGCGTATCTTGATGCCAATGGCCTGCAGCTCCTGCAACAGCATTTTGGTGGTGTAGGGCACAGCCATCATCTCCACGGTGGCCGATTCACACCGTTCGCAGTGGTCCGAGGTGGCAGCCGCCGCGTAGCCGCACAGCGTGCAGACGGGAAGCGCGTACGGGTCGCTCAGGTCGTGCATGGACTCGCGTAGTGCGGCCGCCGCCCCGTGACTGATCTTACACCACTGCTCCATCTCGCCTATCTTGATACCCCCGTCCCGACTCCTGCCCGCCACCGGCTGGCGGGTCAGCGGATCCAGCGGACCCCCGGCCCTGGAGTGGATCTTGCCAGAGACCATGTGTCGCAGGCGCTGGTACGGACACGGCCCCATAAAAATCTTGGCCGGAAACCGACGGCCCGTCAGACCGCAATACATGACGCTATCCCAGCAGACTAGGCCTCCTCCGCCACCTCCTCCGCCACCTCCTCCTCCGCCACCTCCTCCGCTGCCTCCTCCACTGCCGCCCACTTCCTCAGCCAATCCCGCCCGCCGGCCCGCCGCCTCGATCTCGGCCGCCACGGCCGGGTGCCCGAAAGCCGTGGCGTCGTAGAGCCGGCCTTCTGCGCAGGCCGCCCGATCAAAACACATCTGCAGCAGATAGTTTATCGTCATGCGCGAGGGAAAGGCGTGCGGGTTGATGATCAGGTCGGGCGTTGTGCCGTCGGCGCAGAACGGCATGTCCTCCGGCCGAAATATGGCGCCGCACGTGCCCTTCTGGGCGGTGAAGGAGGCAAATTTGTCGCCAATCTCTGGAAACCGAGCGCTCCGCAGCCGGACCTTGACCGTGACGGCGCCGTCGACGTCTCGGTCGCTGACGACTCGGTCCAAGTACCCCTCCTCGCCCGGTCGGACGACCATCGAGACGTCGCGCGTTTGCAGCGGCCCGCCGGGTGACTGCTTGTGCCATATCTTGCCCGCCAGCACAACGCCAGCGGGCAGCCACGGCGCATCGCAGCAACCTGCTCGGAGCCGGTATTTGGCCGAGGCCTTTGCCGCCGCCCTAGCCTTAGCCACACACACTACGCCCGTGGCCTCGTCCAACAGGCCGTAGTCCCGGTCCGCCCGGCGGACGTCGTAGGGTGGCACGCCAATGGTCTCGTAGTCATACCGGGACCGCCGACGGGCCGTCTCGCAGTAGGTGCGATAGGTCACGCAGCCGAAAAGGCCCCTTTCCAGAGCGGCGGCGTTCAGCACAATGCTATCCTCCTGGTTGAACCCGCGAGCCGTCATCACGGCCACCACCGCCACAGCCCCGTGCGACAGCTCCTGAAAGCCGGTTTCACGCGAGAGCCTGGAGGCCGTGAGGGCCCGCTGAGGGTAGTCCAGCACATGCAGCGTGGCGTCCCAACGATCGCGGATGTTGAGGCCCAGCACGCCTATTGCCTGCTTGCCCATGTTGGACTGGTAGGCCACGCGGGGCGATTGCGAGTGGTTGTAGAACGGCACGGCGGCGGCGGCCACGTCGGTCAGCAGCCGATCGGGCGGCGGGTCGGCGTAGTCCACGCCAGCCGTCAGGCAGCCCAGCTCCTCAGCGCACAGCCGTACGAGACGGCCGGCCGGGCCTCGTCTGCCTCGCAGATCGATCACCGGTCGCGTGAATCGGCCCTCAGCACCCAGCAGGTGCAGCTCGTCGGCGGCCCGGTCCCAGACCAACCCTGCGCCAGATGGCAACCGGCTGCCAAGCCAAGCCTCCAGTCCGGCCGGATCGGCGGTGATACCTCTCAGCGCCCCGTCGACCGTTACCAGCGTGACGGCCGCTACGGCCGCCGAAGCCCCCGTTGCGGGCCCCGTTGCGGGCCTCGGAGCCTCCGGAGCCTCCGGAGCCCCCAAAGCCCCCGAAGCCCCCGAAGCCCCTGAAGCCCCTGAAGCCCCCAAAGCCCCCGAAGCCCCTGAAGCCCCTGAAGCCCCTGAAGCCCCAAAAGCGCCCAAAGCCCCCGAAGCGCCCAAAGCCCCCAAAGCCTCCGAAGCCCCCGAAGCCCCCGAAGCCCCTGAAGCCCCTGAAGCCCCCAAAGCGCCCAAAGCCCCTGAAGCGCCCAAAGCCCCCGAAGCCCCCGAAGCCCCCGAAGCCCCTGAAGCCCCCGAAGCCCCTGAAGCCCCTGAAGCCCCCAAAGCCCCCGAAGCCCCTGAAGCCCCCGAAGCCCCCGAAGCCCCCGAAGCCCCCGAAGCGCCCGAAGTGCCCGAAGCCCCCAAAGCCCCCGAAGCGCCTGAAGCGCCCGGAGCAGAGAAGAGAAAAGTTTCAGACCTGTCGGCGCTCGGCGAGGCCGTCCCAGCCAAGGGCACCTGGCCAGCCAGCTGCAGCAGCAGATCCAGCTCGCTGCGGGGGACGCCCATTGAAAAGCCGCAGCCCAGCGCCATGTTGAGCACTATCCCCACGCGCTCGCCTTCCGGCGTTTCGTACGGACACAGGAAGCCGTAGTGAGAGCCGTGCAGCTGCCTGACGCGAAAGTTTTTCCCCTTGTAGCCAACGGCGTGCGTCAGCCGCCGCAGGTGGCTGAGGCGGGCGCTGTAGTTGTGGTTGGTCAGGACCTGCGACACGCCGGTGCGCACGTAGGCGGGAGGCCCGGTCCGCTTGACAGACCAGTTGCCTGTGGCGAAACACAGCGCCAGTCCGTTGGTGATGATCGAACCGGTCGACCAGCGGGCGACGGTGTGATGCGACTCAAGCGCGTTTCGCACCAGTTTGACATACTGCTTGAAAAGCCCCCGAAACAGGAAGAGGATGAGCCGGCCGGTACAGTCGACCCGCTTGTTGACCAGGCTGTCCCGGTCGCAGGGGACCTGCGTCCCACCGGCCGCCGCCGCCAGCCTTCTGATCATCCACGCCAGATGGGCAGCCGTCTCGGTCGCGGCGGCGGGTCTCTCGCAGTGCGGGAACCCATCTTTGTGCATCTCGATGGTTGATCGTCGGGCAGCGGCGGCGGCGGCTTCCCCCGTCTCCTCATTGGCAGCGGCAGCCTCCTCGGCCGCCTCAGCCCACTGCCGTAGCAGCATGTCGCACATGGCCGCATGGACCGCCGTCGGGCAGCGGTGGACGGGCTCCGCTGCCCCTTTGTCGTCGCTGAGGGGCGCGCACAGCCCACAGTCAGCTGCCACCGTGCGGAACGGCACGCCAAGCTGCCGCAGCACCGAGCCCGCCGTCACACGACGTTTGACGCACGGCAACGAGAACTCAAGCGTGCGCCGGCCGTCGGTGTGCGCGCGGGTCATTACCGACTGACCTGTGACGGCCGAGACGCTACGGAACTCGCAGACCCAGCCGTCCTGATCTCGCGTCACCACAGGTCGGTCGTACGCCGGCCTGATGTGCGGAATCAGTACTCTCTCCTTGCCCTTGATTATAAAGTAGCCGCCGGGGTCGTAAGGGCACTCGCCGGGCACGGGCTCAGGGCCCGAGTCGGTTGTCAGCCGGCAGACGGCCGACCGCACCGCCGCAGGTATCCGACACAGCTCGACAGATGTGCAGCTGGATTTCCCGTCGGGGCCGCGGATGACAGCCTGACACGACACAACGGCGGCGTAGGTCAGGTCGGCACGCCGCGCCTCAGCCGGAAACAGCGCCCGACCGTCAGCCGTCACGGGCGGCGCAAACGTCAGCTTGCCAAAGACGACTGTGGTGCCGCCCGCCGTCACGGGCGGTTCAGCCGCCAGGATGGCCGGGATGCCTCGGAAAAGCGCATCCTCATACGATCGGATGTGATGCGCGACCAGCGCTCGGCTCGAGAGGGGGCCGTAGAACAACTCCTCGTCAATCGACGGCCGCCGGTCGGTCATTGGGCGCCTGAACGGAGAAGGGAAACCAAAACTAATATCAATGAATAGGAAATACGTTTACGTTTGCTCACCAAGCTCTCACGCGCTCGTCATAGCTCTCACTATCCTTCTCTCTCCTTCTCTCTCCTTCTCTCTCCTTCTCTCTCCTTCTCTCTCCTTCTCTCTCCTTCTCTCTCCTTCTCTCTCCTTCTCTCTCTCTCCTTCTCTCTCTCTATATATGTGCCAATTGGATATGTCTTAAAACAGAAATCCGTTTGGGATCAACGCTATCGGTCAAATCGCAACAGCGTCTGTTTCGCTTTCTCCCCCCCAATGCTCTGTTGTCGCCGAGATCAACACCCGCACGTGCCGCTAAAGATTTGGCCGTCGATTCCAACTTGGACTAATCGTACCGGTGGTCTTTAAGCGGAATATCCTTGCACCTAATCAGATCCAAATGTCTATCAAAATAGTCTGCAGATTTTAAATCTGAACCTCCGTCGGACCGTTCCGCAGTGCTCCAATTGGAACCTATGGCAGGGCTTTGGGCAAATCCTTTTGGCCGACCCTAGCGTACTGGCCAACAGAATTTCTATCAAGACCTTTCTTGGTGGATTTTACCGCATAGGCTTCCCCCCCGTCGGACTGTTCCACATCTCTCCGATCGGAATATCCGGTAGGACTTTGGGGCGAACCCTTTCGGTCAACTCACACCTATGGTTGCTGATAAAAATTCTAGCGGAATCTTGTTGACAAGTCTTAAAGCGTAACTTCTGGCGGACCATCCGGCAGAACTTTGAGCGGGATCTTTAGCGGACTATCCAGCAGAACTCCGATTAGACCTTCTAACATAATAGTCTGCAACGTTTCGGTCGAATCTTTCAAGAGAGTTTCAAGCGACCCATCCAACTTGCTTGTTTATTACCTAACAGAATTTTTTTATCAGAATTTTTGTCCTACATATCTCAGAGCGGAACCTCTAGCGGAATGTTTTTTTTTGGCAGCGTTTGGCACAGACCGTCTAATAGATCTTAAACAGACATCCGAGTTAGATCAACGTGATTGGTCAAGCCGCAACAGCGCCTGTTCTCCGTTTGGTTGTCAATAAGAGTGACACCTGCGCGCATCGGTAAAGCTTTGAGAGCACAGCTTCCAATTCAAGACAACCCAATCAGCCGGTTGGGGGGGGAAAAACAATTAAAAGATATTACGTGAACGTGGGGCATGTGACGTTTGGCGGGAGAGATGTGGGAGTGGAGTAACGCGACATAGACTAGCATAGTCAGTCACAATTGTTATGTTCCGTGCCCGTTCACACCAGTTTCATCGGTCTTGTCATCTATACTGGTAGGCTCACCTGTTTTGGCCGCGGCGGCAGCAGCAGCTTTGGTTGTGGCTGTCGTGAACTAATCATCATAGTCTTTGAGATTGTCATCATCATCATCATCATCATCATCTGCGGCACCGGCAACCTCGTCCGGTCGAGGACCGGTCCTGCCGGGCGGTCCCATAGCACCCCTCTGACCCGTTGCACCTTTACGTCCAGCAAGTCCTCGATCACCCGCCAAGCCTGGCTCCCCTTCCGGACCTTGAAACCCGGCGATGCCCTGCGGACCCGGCAAACCTGGCTCGCCGTCGGCGCCGTCAACTCCATTGGGTCCGCGCAGTCCGCTGTCACCCTGTTCGCCCGGCAAGCCGTCATAACCCTTTGGACCGGCGACAAGCGTCACCTTGTTCACGTCATAATTACCTTCGTGAGGGTTTCCTTGCTCTCCGCGAGGACCGGTGGGTCCGGCAGGACCCATTTCACCGGGGGGGCCGGCTTTGCCCCGCAAACCTTCCGGGCCGCGCGGCCCACGCATTCCCTGCGCGCCTTTGGGACCCACCAAACCGTCAGGGCCTGGCAATCCCTGTCGACCTGTCACACCTATTGAGCCGGGTGGACCCGGCGGTCCGCTGTCTCCCAGCTCCCCCTGGGGACCTTCATCACCAGAATTACCATCGTGACCCTTTGGTCCCTGCGGGCCCACGGCGCCGTCCGGACCTTTTTCACCGGCGTAGCCGGGCTGGCCGGTCATGCCACCTAATCCGACAGGGCCCCTCGGTCCTTGAACTCCTTTAGGTCCTGGTGGCCCTGGCTGACCTCGAACGCCAACAGCGCCCAGCGGACCGGGCGGTCCTGTCGGCCCCGGAGGTCCAGCGCGGCCCGTGGGGCCACGAGGGCCAGCGGGCCCCATCGCCTTGACAGACAAGTCAGGATCTGCGGCTGGGCCGACTGGGCCGACTGGGCCGACTGGGCCGACTGGACCGACGGGACCGACTGGGCCGACTGGGCCGACTGGACCGACGGGACCAACTGGGCCGACTGGACCGACTGGACCGACGGGGCCGACTGGGCCGACTGGACCGACTGGACCAACTGGACCGGCTGGGCCAACAGGACCGGCTGGGCCAACAGGACCGGCTGGGCCGGCGGGGCCAGCGGGATCAGGCAGAGCGGCAGACCTGGGCAGAGCGGCAGACCTGATTGGGTCGGGTTTGCTCGCAAGATTGCCCGCAAGATTGCCCGCAAGATTGCCCGCAAGATTGCCCGCAAGATTGCCCGCAAGATTGCCCTCAATCGATCTGCCGCTATCGGACAATAGTTTGTAAACGTAAACGCAAATAGATTCTTCGTCGGCAGCGTACATCTTAAACCTCACGTCCCCACAGACCGCCATGATGCGAATATGGTTCTTTTTTGTTTCCGAGATGAGACGCTTTTTCTGAAGCGATATGTTCCAAACCGCCTTAAGCTAGATAAACCTGTTTCTGCCAGCATATTCAGCTGCTATTTTAAAAAATACACTTTGCATCATGTACAATTTTAAGATGTACGAAGTGAGCGGTTCGTGGGTCGCAGCGTTGGGTTCCGAAGGTTGCAGACTGTTGAGTCGATTGACCGAGCCCGCCAAGCCTGCTGAGACTGCCAATGGAGAGCAGATCTGTCTTGCCGGCTCTGCCGGTCCCGCCGGTCCCGCCGGTCCCGCCGGTCCCGCCGGTCCTGCCGGTCCCGCTGGCCCAGCCGGTTCCATTGGTCCCGCTGGTCCCGCTGGTCCCGCTGGTCCCGCTGGTCCCGCTGGTCCTGCTGGTCCCGCTGGTCCCATCGGTCCCGCCGGTCCTATCGGTCCTGCCGGTCTTCAGGGTCTGACCGGGCCTCCCGGGCCCATCAACATCGGTCCTGCCGGTCCGCCCGGGCCGCCGGGTTTGCCGGGTCCAGCCGGGCCCCAGGGAGCGCCGGGACCGCCGGGACATTCCGGCAAGCCCGGTCCGCCTGGTACAGAACCGGGCCCTCAGGGCCCACCGGGCATTCCGGGTCCTGTCGGGCCTCCCGGACCTCCAGGACCCCAGGGACCTATAGGCATCAGAGGTGAGATAGGTCGTCGCGGGCCCGCCGGTCCCAGAGGCGAAAGGGGGATGCAAGGGGAGCGAGGGCCGGAAGGTCCCAAGGGCGAAGTTGGGCCACCGGGTCCCAGAGGGTTGCAGGGTGAGGTAGGAGAAGTTGGTCCCGTTGGACCGCAGGGGCTGCAAGGAAACGTCGGCCCTCGAGGCGATCCGGGCGCGCCAGGAGAACCGGGTCTGACGGGCAAAGATGGACCTCAAGGTCCGCGGGGCATGGCCGGGCCGACCGGACCGCGCGGTGAGCGGGGCGAACCCGGCACGGCGATTGCTGTCAACGGAACCGTACGTTTGGTCGGCCCTCGCGGTGAACCGGGAGCTCGCGGCGCCGTTGGAAAGCAAGGCCCTGTTGGCCCTCCTGGCGTTCCCGGCCGAGATGGCGAACGGGGATTGCAGGGACCGCAGGGACCGCAGGGTCCAATCGGGCTGCGGGGACCGCCGGGACCTCAGGGGCCGCTGGGTCAGGATGGTGAGCCTGGCGAGAAAGGAGATCGAGGACCACCGGGTCCCAGGGGACGGCGTGGATCGCCGGGGCTTGATCTGACCTGCGACGACTAATCAAGCTGAAACACACAAACACACGCATGTGTATACATGTGTGTACATGTGTGTATGTGTATGTACAAGTGTGTACAAGTGTGTACAAGTGTGTACAAGTGTGTACAAGTGTGTACAGGTGTGTACAGGTGTGTACAGATGTGTACAGGTGTGTACAGATGTGTACAGGTGTGTACAGGTGTGTACAGATGTGTACAGGTGTGTACAGATGTGTACAGGTGTGTACAGGTGTTAATTGCCTAACTCAACGTGTGGCCGAGCCGACCTTGGAACTCTCATCGAGACGTTAAAAAAAGCTAATGTACCAAAACGATGATCTAGCTTGGTGATTGTCAGGCTGCGGCAGCATCGGCGTAAACCGTAGTTTGGGTCGGACTAGCCTGGTAACAAAGGGGGCTTAGAGGCACACTTTTGTATCCGATCAAGACAACCGATGGTTTGTGTGTATGTATATGCCAATATATATATATATAGATATATATATATAGATATATATATATATAGATATATATATATATATAGATATATATAATTTTAACATGTTGGAAACCGGTCGATTCATCGTCGCGTTCGATGTTTAAAACTGCCATTGTTGGGACTTATAATATCGATCAGCCGTTTTGTACCTGCGGGTCAACAACCAAGCGCTTGGTGTTGTTAAAGAAATCTAAACGTCAAACATTAAAGAGATACGACCCACAAACCACACCAAAATTTTCTTAAACAACGGCTATGGTCCATAATCTGAGAATGGAAGGTTGAGAGCTAACGTCAGAGGCTAAGCGATCCAAGCAATCCAAGCGATCCAAGCAATGCAAGCGATGCAAGCGATCCAAGCGATCCAAGCGATCCAAAAGCTGAGACGTAAATGGCAATACCTGAAAGCCTTTGGCCAAGAGCCTTCAATCTTCAGCCTTTCAACGATATATATATATATAAAGGCTAATTAATACCTAAAGGTTGAGACTTGAGACTTTCTCCCTCCCAACAGCCAATTGGTTAATCGGTCAATCGGTTGATCGGTCAATCGGTCAATCGGTCGATTGTTCAATTGACCCAAAAGCTGAGAAGCGGCATGCGCCATCAGCGGTTCGCCGTTGAACAATCCGGTTTGGCCGGCCACAGGCTCTTGACCAACTCGTTCATTCGATCGTGGCTGAATTCGGTTGAAACTGAGAACTCGCCGCTGGGCGTGAACATGACCACCACGGCGCCGCCATCACGCACGCCAAACAACCCACGTTTTCCCTGGCTGGCCTCTAAAAAAAAATTTTTTTTCTCCGGACTAGAACAGGCGGCGCAACGGACCAGAAACGGGTGCTTGATGAACGACATCAAAGTTGGGAAGGAAAGAGAAATAGTACGTGTATATGTATATGTACGTGCAAGACCGAAAAAGGTTGCTCCTTCTTGGATCGGTCGAGTCGTCGACGGCTTTGCGCCAATTTTTTTTTATTTCTTACAACCGGATGTGAATCAATGTTGAAACCCGTACCAAACAGACATTGGCGGCCGCTCATCACAAAGCCTGACAGGGTTCAAAAAAATGCAGACTAGATCAAGCCTAAATTTATAGACGGATGGCTCCAGATTCAGCCATCTTCACAATTGTCATCAAACTTACTTTAAAATTCCTTATACAAACCTTGTTGCATAAGGAATTCTTTTATTTGGGTAATAATTACGTTCTATTTGGCAAGGTTAACAGGTTCCCACAGGGGAGGGAGAAATTCTTTTTAATGTTGCAGTTTCTCCTCTCACTACCAGCTGTCCAAAAGCCACGCTTAAATCAAGCTGTTGACTGTCAACCGTTAAATCGTCAACCGTCAAGCTGTTGGCCGTCAACCGTCAAGCTGTTGGCCGTCAACCGTTAAACTGTTGACCGTCAACCGTCAAGCTGTTGACCAGCAACTGTCAAGCTGTCAAGCTGTCAAGCTGTCAACTGTCAACATATTGACCATCAACTATCAACCGTCAACCGTCAATCGTCAGTTGTTGGGAACTTACAACACTAAACCGGTACCGTTGTTAGCCGTTGTTAGCCGTTGTTAGCCGTTGTTAGCCGTTGTTAGCCGTTGTTAGCCGTTGTTAGCCGTTGTTAGCCGTTGTTAGCCGTTGTTAGCCGTTGTTAGCCGTTGTTAGCCGTTGTTAGCCGTTGTTAGCCGTTGTTAGCCGTTGTTAGCCGTTGTTAGCCGTTGTTAGCCGTTGTTAGCCGTTGTTAGCCGTTGTTAGCCGTTGTTAGCCGTTGTTAGCCGTTGTTAGCCGTTGTTAGCCGTTGTTAGCCGTTGTTAGCCGTTGTTAGCCGTTGTTAGCCGTTGTTAGCCGTTGTTAGCCGTTGTTAGCCGTTGTTAGCCGTTGTTAGCCGTTGTTAGCCGTTGTTAGCCGTTGTTAGCCATTGTTAGCCGTTGTTAGCCGTTGTTAGCCGTTGTTAGCCGTTGTTAGCCGTTGTTAGCCGTTGTTAGCCGTTGTTAGCCGTTGTTAGCCGTTGTTAGCCGTTGTTAGCCGTTGTTAGCCGTTGTTAGCCGTTGTTAGCCGTCCACCTTTCACCGTCATTTTGCCCGCGGCTACAGTTCGATCCAGTGCCAGTTTTCAGATTCAATGGGTATGCGGTAAATGGTTGTCTGCGAATCCGTCGATGAGCTGATGATGCTGAAGGTGCTCACCGACCGATTGTCGCTCAACCCTGACTCACAGTTGTCGGACGGCTGAGTCGGCGAGGCTAACCCCACTTTAACCATCAGCCATCGAACAGCACCGATCATGGTGTGACAGATTCGACCTCCTAGCATTGTGTTGATAGGCGGCTGTCGGATGGTGGATATTGGATATTGGAAGTTATCTGATCAGAATGTACGTGGCTCTGCGCTACCGCCGTCACCCGCCGTCACCCGCTGTCACCCGCCATCACCCGTCCGAAACTTGCAGCGCGTTTCATAAACAGTGCCAAAGTAGCCGACGGCTATCCTCCAACAACCGCACAGCTGCATATTTACAATTTAAATAGGCTAGATTGCGGCTTTTGACACAGCAAGCTCAACAGCCCTTTGGAAAGCTCCAAAACAAGCAATCTGCCTCAATGGTGGCTGTTCCACGTCAAGCGACCGGTACCTTAAACTCAATCAACGATCCGGCTGTACAAAGACAAACTGTGGAGAATGTGAGGGGAAAAAAAAAGATTTCAAACAATCTCAAACTAGATTGACCCTAAGATAAACAAAACATGGATGGGAAGGAAAGGCTGCAAACGGGCCAGTGGTAAATTTTAAAAAAAATCTTATTTATCCTCAGACCAGCTGAAATAGACTTGACTTTCAAGCGCCCTCGACGTTTGCCGCACCGCAAACATTTCCCACACTTGACCGAGCGCGACCAAGCGCGACCAAGCGCGACCAAGCGCGACCAAGCGCGACCAAGCGCGACCAAGCGCGACCAAGCGTGACCAAGCGCGACCAAGCGCGACCAAGCGCAAGCGGTTCTACAAATCGGCTGATCCCGCTTAATCTTAAAAACCCATATAGCTATTTCCAGTCCCATCTTCCCATCTTCCTATCTTCCCATCTTACCATCTTCCCATCTTCCCATCTTCCCATCTTCCCATCTTACCATCTTCCCATCTTCCCATATTCCCATATTCCCATTATTCCCATCTTTCTATCTTTGTATACGCCGGTAAGAGCGGATATATTTCCCCTTTTTTTAAAAATCTCTGGCTGAGGGATGGATGACGACCGTTTCTTCCCGGACACAGATCTGTCGTCGGACGATTCGGATACCTCTGTCCGGTCATACGGCGACGAGCGCTTAGAGGACGAGCGCTTTGAGGACGAGCGAGACGATGGTGCCGAACCGTCTATCAGCAATAGATCGGAGCATAGGTTTCCTGCTCTTCACGGCCTCCGATTCGATGATGATGGTGCCGATGATGAGAAAGATGCCAATGATGATGGCAGCGGCTTTACAGACGCGTTGATCCCGCTGGATGCCTACTCAGAGTCCGAACTGCACTGGTTACCGTTGATCAAGCTGCTGCCTCGCGGCGAGCAGTGGCAGGCGTTGGCAACAGCCGTGCAGTCAGGGTTCAGGGCGGTAGATCAGCTTGACGGCGTCTGCGATCGCTATATCAAGATGACGGCAGACGTCGGGTTGACGTACCGTCATCGGTGTCGGAACTACGAAGGACTGTTGGGCTTGCTGCGCTACGCCAATCAGCGGAAAGTGTGAGCTTGGCTTTGTGTAACATTTGGACAGCCGGACGTTAAAGCCTTGAAGCTTTAAAGCCTCAAAGCCTCGAAGCCTCAAAGTTTTAAAGCCTAGAAGCCTCAAAGTTTTAAAGCCTAGAAGCCTCAAAGTTTTAAAGCATCAAAGCCTTGAAGCCTCGAAGCCTCGAAGCCTCAAAGCCTCGAAGCCTCAAAGCCTCAAAGCCTCAAAGTTTTAAAGCATCGAAGCCTCAAAGCCTCAAAGCCTCGAAGCCTCGAAGCCTCAAAGTTTTAAAGCATCAAAGCCTTGAAGCCTCGAAGCCTTGAAGCCTCAAAGCCTAGAAGCCTCAAAGTTTTAAAGCCTCGAAGCCTCGAAGCCTCGAAGCCTCGAAGCCTCAAAGTTTTAAAGCATCGAAGCCTCGAAGCCTCAAAGTTTTAAAGCATTGAAGCCTCAAAGTTTTAAAGCATCGAAGCCCCGAAGCCTAGAAGCCTCGAAGCCTCAAAGCCCCGAAGCCTAGAAGCCTTGAAGCCTTGAAGCCTAGAAGCCTAGAAGCCTCAAAGCCTAGAAGCCTCAAAGCCTAGAAGCCTCAAAGCCTCAAAGCCTCAAAGCCACGGACCAATTAAGAGAGCCATATCTCAGCAACCAATCCCTTTCTTCCCACAGACGTGGCGTGCGAGTCAGTGGGGAAAAAATAAATAAGTTTTTTTTTGTGTTGCACAAGCATGTTCCACCAAGTAGCTATCATCCTTGACTTGGCAGGATAAAGATGGGGAAAAAAATGTCAGTTGCAGGATTTTTTTCCTTTTATATTCTCAAGCGGACACGCTTGTCAGGAATGAGGAAACCGATGGGAGAGGACGGGCCCCCTCCCCCCCCCAAAAAAAAAAAAGCCGCCAACATCGCACAATGATCAGAGTTGTATCGACTCGCCTGCTTGTTTTATCAGCCGCTTATAAGCGGCCAAGTGAAATACTTTGCTCAGATGTTACGACCGACGAGTGGCGACATTCAGGATGTAAAAAATTTTTTTGGAAGAGTAATTTTGTAAGGTAGTTGTTAGATTAAAATCTTTTTACTGTCTATACCTCCTTCCCACTTTCTTTCACACTTTCCTTCACACTTTCTTTCACACTTTCCTTCACACTTTCCTTCCCAATTTCTTTCCCACTTTCTTTCCCACTTTCTTTCCCACTTTCCTTCCCACTTTCCATCCGCCTCAATCAGCCTCAATCAGCCTCAATCAGCCTCAATCCACCTCAATTTGCCTCAATCCGTTTCTATCAGCCTCAATCCGCTTGACCATGCTCACGGCATCGGTCACCTCGCCTCCATCTGCGCAAACATCGATTCAACCTCCTTTAAAGCGTCGTTCAACCCCTTATCAACGTCGGTTAGTTGTTTGGCAGCCTCTTCTTTAGCTTCCGTATTGTCTTCGATTTCAACGATCGGTTTGAAATCTGCAGGCGATGATTGGGGCGGAGGCGGCACTACTCGCCGCCGATGCTGCAGTCTGAGCATCATTATCTTATCCGCCTGATACGCTTGCCGCAGATCCTCTAACTGGGTCCTGGCCAGTTCTTGAGACTCTCGATACTCACGGATAGCGGTCTCGACAACGCGTATGGCCTCCGCCCGGCGAGCGGTATCTCGATCCAACATTTGCGCCACATGACGTAAACTTTCTATCAGATCCTGTTCTTGAGTCGCCGCCCACGGCACGTTGGGCGGTTTATCTGACACAAAGCCAAAACTGCGTTGTGGTTTTGGCGGATGGTTGTTATGGGTTAGCAGATGAGGTGTGGTGGGCGGTCGGTGAGAAGGGGGTGGACCGCATGAGGCGAATGTCGTGAGCGGCGCCTGTTGCTCGTTGTCCCAGCTGACCACGGGACGCGAACTGTAGCAGGCATCCTTTTTGACATCGATCGGCCTCGATATCCACATGGTTGACGATTTTTGGCTTTGCCGCTTGCTGGGTTTACAACCCATCGAATCGCACAGAGAAATTGTTCACTCAAGAAGCCGGCGCGGCAAACCTCGGTGCTTTTCCCTTCAAGTGTCGACGCTGGAAAGCTTTTGACAAAGATCTATAATCCAACACCGCTGCTCAACCGGTGATGCGGTCAATAGCTCGACAGCAACTGTTGCCAAATCTAAACAGTTCTTGTACAGGTTGCTACAGGTTTGACGTCTAACGGATCAACTCTAACCGGTCGGACGGACGTTCGATCCGACGCCGTGCACCTTGCGTCGGTGGCATACTGCAGAGCCGAGGACAGGTTGTGAGGATGCGCGTCAAATGCGCGTCAAGTGCGCGGCGAATGCGCGCCGAATGAGCGGTGAATGCGCGTTGGATGCGCGGCAAATGCGCGTCGGATGCGCGTCGGATGCGCGTCGAATGCGCGTCGGATGCGCGGCGAATGCGCGTCGAATGCGCATCGGATGCGCGTCGAATGCACATCGGATGCGCGTCGAATGCGCATCGGATGCGCGTCGAATGCGCGTCTGGGTAAGTATTGTTCTCTATAGCCCTTTACTTTATATTTATATAATTTATATTATTTATATTATTTGTATATATTTGTATATATTTGTATATATTTGTATATATTTGTATGTCTGTGTGTATATACAAATACTCAGATATAATCTATAAAGCTGTAACACCGCGATGAGCTACAAGGAGACTCCATTGGGAAGACTTTGCCATTGACCATAATCTTTGTAACTGTTTGTCTCGCCCGCTTCATCCATCACCTTTGACCAGCCTCGGCTTAGCGGCCTGCTTTGACAATCGTCGGCTTGACGGCAATACTTTTGCTACCTTGGGCCGGATTGTGCTCTTTTTTCCCCTTCCCATCCTCTCTCATTCTCCTTTTCCTTCTCCTTCCCCCCCCTTTCCAACTCTTCTTCATCCCCACGATTGACCGCCGTACGATTTGACTCTAAACAAAAAAAAACCCACTCTCGCGATCCACTCTTTCTTTGTACAGAAGGTAGCCGTGTATGGAGTTGCGAGCGGAATTTGGGTTCAAGGACCGGACGGGCGGCGACATCGAAGAAGGCGATTTTTTCACAGCCAACAATAGATTTGGCGTGAAGGACTTTGATCCAAAATCTAGATTCATTGCTACAGTTGGCATAGGACTGCAGACGTTGATGTCAGAGAATATAGTTAAACTGGAACATGGTCAACGTGCCGATCTGGCCAGACGCGTGCGTTTGATACCTTTGGCACAGTATAAAAACCCCATTGGTACCGTGCTAGGCTATTATGTTACCGGCGGCGGCCGTGAGCTAGATAGACAGCGTCTTCGGAAAACCTTTGAACACCTGGCGCTGTCCGATCACCCGTTGACTCCAGTCGATGTGTTGCGCTACGCCCGTATGTGGACGGCGCCTTACGGCGGTCGCATCGACTAACGTTCATGACTTGACAGTAGGAGCTGCTGATAACGTGCTGATAACGTGCTGATAATGTGCTGATAACGTGCTGATAACGTGCTGATAACGTGCCGATAACGTGCCGATAACGTGCCGATAACGTGCCGATAACGTGCTGATGTAGCAGTCGAAAGACACTGTTGCGGATGCCGTTGGTCAGAGCCGCTTTGCAACTTTGCCGCTCGGCGTTAAACCTAGCATTAAATCGACGGCACAGATAACCATTTATAGTTATATATATATATGTGTGTGTGTATAAATGTATGCACGTACATACGTATAAAGTATTGTAGGAGCTGCGGCAGATATTTCCAACCACCGACTGGTGGTTGGAAACGCTCAGTGACAGCTACAACTAGACCCTCATAACTGTACTCGTGAGCAAGATGAGAACTGGAGCCTGGTGGGCCTGGTGGGCCTGGTGGGCCTGGTGGGCCTGGTGGGCCTGGTGGGCCTGGTGGGCCTGGTGGGCCTGGTGGGCCTGGTGGGCCTGGTGTGCCTGGCGGGCCTGGCGGGCCTGGCGGGCCTGGCGGGCCTGGTGGGCCTGGCGGGCCTGGAGATTCACAGCGAGTACGGTCTTTACTATCATGAACTGGTTACAGATAAACGTTAGTCTGATTGGCGGCAGTTGAGACCGCGCATGTTTCAGAGCACATGTTTCAGAGCGTATGTTTCAGAGCACATGTTTCAGAGCGTATGTTTCAGAGCGTATGTTTCAGAGCGTATACACACGCGCACACACATACATATATATATATATATATATATGCATGGGGCGCAGGGTGGACTTTTGTGAACCGCAACCCTTTTCCTCCTCCCCATTCACAGCTGACGGCTCACCGGAACATGTAAACGGAATGATGCATCACCGTTGGTGGACCTTGATCGGTTCGACCGTACAGCGCGTCGGCCTCGGCCACCGAAAAGATCCGCCGGCCCAGCCGTCGATTTACATCATTATGTATCGCCACCGTCAGCTCAAACAGGTCGTCGCTTGAAACGATGCTGCCATCAATGTTGTATGTGGCAATCATGCGACGGTAATGATTGGCGCATGTGGGACAGGGAATCATGGCCCACAGATTTTTCAACAGTTGACACCACGCATGCCGGGTCGGAGCGTCTAGGATGCCATCAGTGGCTGCCGCACCTGTGTGCAAAGAAAACCAAAGCGCCGGCCCAAAACCCGCCGGTGAAAACCCGCCGGCGGAAGGCGCGTCGACGGCTGCCAGTACGGAAGTGCAGCTGCGACGGTGAGCCATCTTTAAGATTGTTGTTATTTTTAAAATAACTACAACCCAATGTTTTGGTCGGACAGTCGAAAGCCGAGCCGCCGCATGAGCCACCGCATGAGCCGCCGGTCATTGAGTTTGCAACGTTCTCCAAACAATATAAATATGTATATATTTTGCTTATATAGTTATATATATATACACATATATATGTATATGTATATACGTATATATGTGGGAAAAGGGGTTGGGGTTGGTGTCTGACATAGGGTCAAATTGAGAAACTCTTGTTTCTGGGTTTAATCCCCTTTTTCTATAGGTTGTCCTTTTTTGGCTCCCCCATCCCCACTCCTCATCAAAAAGGTAGTTTTTTTTTAACAAATTTAACCTTCCACCGTCTTCAAGCCAGCCACACGGTCCACGCGCTGAACCGTCTTGATCGTAATAGCGGTCGATTCGGCCATGCCAGTCCTCAGCACACATTGGTTTTTGAGCGGCCTTCAAGCGGCATTCGAGCAGCTATTCGATCTCTGCTGACTGAAAACATATCAAAAGGGGCTAAAGACAGTCAATATGTTGCAAGCTGCCGCAAGCTGCCGCAAGCTGCCGCAAGCTGCCGCAAGCTGCCGCAAGCTGCCGCAAGCTGCCGCAAGCTGCCGCAAGCTGCCGCAAGCTGCCGCAAGCTGCCGCAAGCTGCCGCAAGCTGCCGCAAGCTGCCGCAAGCTGCCGCAAGCTGCCGCAAGCTGCCGCAAGCTGCCGCAAGCTGCTGCAAGCTGTCGCAAGCTGCTGCAAGCTGCCGCAAGCTGCCGCAAGCTGCCGCAAGCTGTCGCAAGCTGTCGCAAGCTGCCGCAAGCTGTCGCAAGCTGCCGCAAGCTGCCGCAAGCTGTCGCAAGCTGCCGCAAGCTGCCGCAAGCTGCCGCAAGCTGCCGCAAGCTGTCGCAAGCTGCATAACTTGTCTAGGTACGGAACATTGGTACGCAGCCGTTGGCAGTGAGAAGATTTCTCCCCCTTTAAAGCAGCCAAAAACCCTACCGTGCTACAACTTGAGCCAAAGCGTCGGCGGGCACAGATCTGCCGTTGCTCTAAAAGCGAAAACGCAACCAGAAAAACGTCGGGCTGATGGGGAAAAATGCGACTGACCGTGGTTTAGAAGGCTTGCCGTGGTATAACTCTGCTGAAACGTGAGCCCTGCGAGAGCACGGGAGGCTACTAACCCAAATAACTTGTTTTCTTCAAAGACCAGACCACTTTGATCGGTCTCTGCAACAGCAGCAACTGCGACAGCAGCAACTGCGGCAACAGCAACTGCGGCAACAGCAACAACAGCAACAGCAACAACAGCAACAAGTTTGCGCACATTGTCGTCGTCATCCGTCATCACGAGTCAGTCAGTGGCAGGGACTTTGGGTACATATCGGATGAGCGCTCCATTACCGCCGCCGTCATTGCCGGCAATGACGGCCGCAGCCGCAACCGCCGTCGGCACGAGCCGGCTCTCCAGCGTGGCCAAACTGATGAACCGGTGTAGGCAAGAGCGCGACCAGTCTTTCACGCACATGTCCATGGATGGTGGCATCTACAACATCTCCTACGGTACCACTGCTCTGTGGGACGCTTTGGCGGCCGATGGAAAAGCTGGGCTGAAGCCTCCACCGCTTCTAGAGTACCGCCAAGACGGGTGGACGCCCCTCACGCTGGATTTCGACATAGCGGTGCCCGACGAGGACGACCCGTCAACCGACCGGCCGCCTGAACCGCTCCATGACGCCGAGCTGCGCCGCCGCATCCATCTGAGCGTGACGCAGACGCTTTGGCAGCTGCTGGTGCTGGACAAGCCCACCACAGCTGGCCGAGCGCAGCGAGCCCACGCGTTGCGCGAACCGGCGGCCGAGCCGCAGGAGGTGGACGAGCGGCGCCTGCACGGCGTGTGCTTGTCCTCGGCACCTGTCCGGCTGCTGGCCCGTCCGCCGGATGCCGCCGACGACGATCGAACGGTCGAACCAATCGTCAAGCACGGGCTCCACATCCAGTACCCGTGGACGTGGGTCACCCGCCGTGACGCGGCGGTCATCGTGTTGCCGGCTGTGGCTAGGGCCACGGAGCGGCTTCTGGCCGGCGCGGATGCTGGCCGACTAAGAGGGCTAAGCCCGCTCGACCACCGGAGCTGTGCCGTGCCCTGGATGCTGCTAGGCTGCGCCAAGCCCGGTCGGCAGCCGTACGTCATCCTTGAAACGCTCGATTCCTCCGGTCGGCCGGTCGACTTCCAGACCGCCTTTTGCGACTACGCGCCGGAAAACGGCTGCTTCGAGGTGTGGCGACGGCGGCGGGTTCAGCCGCCGCCAGCCGCCGTGCTGGCCACGGGCACTCGCGGGTGCCGCTACCTGTGCCGACTGAGGTCGCAGCCCGTCTCGGCTGCCGCGGGGTTGCGCGCCATCGGCAGGTCGGGTCTAATCCGTCAGATGACGCTGGCCGAACGCCGGGGCAGGGCAATGGACGATCCGTTCCGGCACATGCCGTCAAGCGTCGAGCGCACCCGGCGAGGCGGCGACCCGCAGCAGACCGAATTGGCGCTGCGGATGGTTGCCCTGCTGCCGGCCGACTGCGCAGACAATCGGGCCGAGTGGCTGTCGGTGGGGTTTGCCCTCCATCGAACATTCGAAGGCTCGCGGGTGGGTCTGGGGGCCTGGCGCGATTTTTCACGGCTGTCGCACAAGTATGTGGAGGGCGAGTGCGCGCGTGTGTGGACGTCGATGAAGACTGCCGCAGGTCAGACGCCGGTCGCCTGCAATACGGTGGCCACGTTGGTCTGGCTGGCTCGCCGATACGACCCTGCCGGCTACGCCGAGAGCCGGCGTCTGGAGGCTGCCGGATTCCGACGATCCTCTGAGGCCACTGACGGGCTGCGGTTCACGCACACCGGCGTGGCGCGGATGCTTCTGGCCACCCTGGGTCAGGCGTACGTCTGCGCCTGCCCGCGGACGCAGATCTGGTACAGGTTCAACGGCGTGATCTGGTCAAGCGAGGCCGCTGACACCAGGCTGCGCATCATGATATCGGACGAGGCCGGTCCTCCCAAGCGGCGGTTGGCCGAGGAGCGGCTGTGTCTGGAGCGGGCCATTGCCATGGCCGTGGAAGCGACCGATCGATTGACTCGAGGCGGCGGTAACGGCGGCAATCATCGCCGGCGATGGCGCCGGCACCCCGCGGCCGCCGAAGCGAACGTCAATGATGATGACGATGAAAACGATGATGGGGACGAGGAAGAGGAGGATGGCGATGAGAACGAGCGCGGCGATCGGTTGAAGCTGGGGGATTGCGATCCGCAAGACCCCTGGTTCAAGAAGGCAACGGCGATGGCCGCCCGGGTGCCGCGTCGGGGACTGGAAGCCGCGCTGGCGCGACTGCGCCGAGACGGCGACAACCTGGAGTCGAGCGCCTTCAAGAGCAGTGTCCTGCGAGAGCTGGGCGATCTGCTCCACGATCCTCGCTTTGAGCATGACCTGGACCTAAATCCCATGCTGATAGCTTTCACCAACGGCGTTTACGATTTTGGCACGTTCTGCTTCAGGGAAGGTCGGCCGGCCGACCGGCTCTCGAAGCAGCTGCCGTTTGCCTACGTGGCCTACGGCCCGCTGCCCTCGCTGCCCTTGCTGCCCTCGTTGCCCTCGTTGACCAACGGCCGGGCCGTCGGGACGGCGAGGACCATTGCCGCCGGCAACAATGAGTCCGCCAATCTTGCCGATCTTGCCGATCTTGCCGATTTTGCCGATTTTGCCGATTTTGCCGAACCGACGGCCCCGGACCGCACCCCAAGCCGATTGACTGTCGGCAGGGAGAGAAGAGGCTGGGGGGATGGAGAAGAAGATGGCGGTGAGGATGAGGGTGAAGCTGGGGAGGGGCGCGCCGACGAGGCCGATGAGGCCGGTGAGGCCGATGGTGGCTCGACCGGCTCAATCGGCTCGACTGGGTTGTTTGAATGGGACGCGCAGCTGGAGCCACAGTCCCACAGCCATCGAGCCGTCCGCCGGGTCCTGACCTTTTTCCGACAGGTCTTTCCCGACCCGGCCGTGCGAACCTACTTCCTCCGCCAGATGGCCACCGTATTTGTGGGCGGTAACGGTCAGAAGGTCTGTCTGTTCTGGACAGGCTGCGGCAACAACGGCAAGACCGTCACACAGACGCTTTTTGAGCGGATGATGGGCCCGCTGGCCGTCAAGATCAGCACCAGCGTTCTGACCGGCCGAAAGCCAGTTCAGGGTTCGGCCAACGCAGAGCTGGCTCGGTTGGGCGGCGGTGTGAGGTGGGTGGCGGCGGAGGAGCCCAATCCTGACGAAAACATCAACGCGGGCGTGCTCAAATCGCTGACAGGCAACGACACGTTTTTTGCCCGCGACCTGTACACCCGAGGCAAAGGCGCCAGGGAGATAGCACCGCTGTTTAAGATTCACGTCATCTGCAACGTGCTGCCCAGCATCAGGGAGGCTGACAGAGCCGTGTGGGACAGGGTGAGGGTAGTGCCGTTTGAGGCGCGGTTTGTGCGGCCCGGCGAGTCGGCGCCGGCGGACGTCGACCCGTCCGTGGTGACGCCGGCTGACCCCAACATCGATCGCAAGTTGCAGAGCCTGCTGCCGGCGCTGGCGTGGACCCTAATATACCTATGGGGCCACATGCGGAACGAGCGCGGCATCTACCGGCCGCCTGCTAAGGTCACCGACGCCACGCGGCATTATGAGAATGAGAACAACATGTACGGCCAATTTGCTGAGGAGCGGGTGCGCCACTCGCCGGGCACCACGCTGTCTGCCACAGCGCTGTTTGTGGCCTTTCGCGACTGGGTGACCATCATGCAGCCCCACTACGCCTCATCTGTGCGCAGCAAACCGCGCGTCCTGAACGCCTTTGAGGGCCTGTTTGGGCCGCAGACGGCCCGTGGGTGGAAAGACTTGCGGCTGGTGGACGACGGCGAGGCGGACGGTGCGTTGGGAACAAGCTGCGTCGGGGACGGCGGTCGGTCGCGGAGCGGCAATGGCAACGGCGCGGTCGCATCGGCCGCATCGGCCGCATCGGCCGCATCGGCCGCATCGGCCGCATCGGCCACAGCAATCGCATCGGCCGCATCAGCCGGATCAGCCACGGCAATCGCATCGGCCGCATCGGCCGCATCAGCCACGGCAACCGCATCGGCCGCATCGGCCGCATCAGCCGCATCGTATACCAACGGCTGGTCCGGCAGCAGCTGACAACCACCGTCCGCCACGGTGGTCAGAGTTGGTTGAAGGCGTATGTGTATGCGTGCGTGTGCGTGTGTGCGTACGCGCGTGTGCGCGCGTATGCGCGCGTGCGCGTGTGTATGTGTATGTGTATATGTATATATAAATATGTTTAAAATAAAGATTGCTATGGCAAAATGCAAATCAATAGACACCATCTACCGGGTCTAGATTGATGTTTATAGTTTGTGAACAGTATAAACACAGAACAACCGTTCTGCACAGCTGATGGTTGTGGATAGTGAGGATGACAACGTACAATGACCAACGCGTCATACTTGGCAGGTTGCAAGCGATTGACAATCTAGACCACCGTCGGTAAAGTAAAGGTTTGAACAACGGGTGGCTGTCTTCCAGCAAGATTACTATAATATGACTTGATAGTTTAAACATGTTTGAACATGTTTAAACGTGCGCTCAACGCATTAAACCACATCTTTCAACAGTATCCGGACATGAAGAACAATCTTAAGCTCAAACGGTCAGCTGCTACGGCTGCTACGGCTGCTACGGCTGCTACGGCTGCTACGGCTGCTACGGCTGCTACAGTCACTACAGTCACGGCCGTCACAATTCAGCTGCGAGTCATTGGCGATGAGCTGAACTGGAAGATGCTGATCGGTAGCCCGATATCACTGCTGCAGATTCTGCCTGCTCTGCAAACTATAATTCAGAACACACTACGTTATATCTTTCATCGCTACAAGTGCTAGGTGGCATTAACAGTAAGTCAAGGGAACCTAAAAGTGGTATGTGTGAGGAAAGGGGGAAAGATGGAAGGTGGAGGGTGTAGGTGGAGGGTGTAGGTGGAGGGTGTAGGTGGAGGGTGTGGGTGGAGGGTGTAGGTGGAGGGTGTGGGTGGAGGGTGTGGGTGGAGGGTGTGGGTGGATGATGTGTAAGCAAAAAAGATGGAGAAACTTGCACCATCAACGTGAGAGAACTTGGTTTAGGTTAAATTTGGCGCAGATGACCAAAGTGGACAATGGAATGTAGAGATCCATATCCATCACCAACATTTTTCCCCCTTGTTCATAACCACACTTTACTGGCCCATTAAAAAAATTTTAAAAAAAATATTTATTTAGAAGGAAATTGTTCTGTCTTGTGCAATAGTAAAAAAATATATATATATATATATATACCACTAGAGACTGTTCCGATGATAAATGGTAAGTTGGAATAGTGTGAGAGAGAAAAAGCAAGAGATATACATATATATATATATATATATATAGAGAGAGAGAGAGAGAGAGGCGAGGCTAGATAGCAGAAATGTGTTAAAGCCGAACAATCCTTCTCTCTATATCTGTCCATCTGTCCAACCGTCCAACCGTCCAACCGTCCAACCGTCCAACCGTCCATCTGTCCAACCGTCCAACCGTCCAACCGTCCATCTGTCCAACCGTCCAACCGTCCAACCGTCCAACCGTCCAACCGTCCAACCGTCCAACCGTCCAACCGTCCAACCGTCCAACCGTCCAACCGTCCAACCGTCCAACCGTCCAACCGTCCAACCGTCCAACCGTCCAACCGTCCAACCGTCCAACCGTCCACCTCACCAACGCCAATGACACGGCGGTCTCCTTACCAATCTCATTTTAGCTTTTTGTCCCACCCCCTTTTCCACTCCCACTAGCTCACTAATTAACTACATCTTTTTTTTAAATGTGAGTGTTGCACAATACTACAAACTCATTGCACGGTCTGGTCAGCTTTCAGCTTATAATTTTGTATCCATAACTAACTCAACATTGTCCGTTTCTACCTCACACGCGTGTACATGTGCACGCACACATATATATAATATATATATACACATATACATATATATATACATATATATACACGCGCACACACGTACACCACTACCATCATCACCACCACCACCACCATCATCATCATCGTCAAATGTTAAAACTTAACAGTTTGGCTTGAGCGGCAGCCTAATCTTTATGATCTACCGTCGCCATCTGCCACTGTTGTCATGGCAGACAATCGCCATTTCTGTCACCGGTCTCAACATTGTATCCCGCCATCTCCAACAAGCTTTGGAATCGTAACAAGCAAGTAAGTGTTAAAATTATTGAAGACTTTTGCAGATTTTGCTGCATTCGATAACCAAACGTTTAAACATCGGCCGCTGACGTTTGAGTGGACGCTTGTTAGTCAATCGCTGATTTATAATCTGACAGACGTTTCTGAGGGACGAACGAGCACACTCAAAACCATCCTCATACACCTTGCTCACCGCACAACAAAAACTCTTCAATGGCATCCTTATTCCAACGTAAACACGTGTATTCTGTCCGATCGCCTGTCGCCGGACCACCACGATCCACTTTTAGACATCTTCTCAAGCGTATGCTGTGTAGATCAAGCAGCAACAATCCCAAACTCACCACAGAGTTCTCCTACAGCTCCTTTGCGACCAGACCGCTTTCGATCGACGCCGACCTCAGCAGCACAGCGGCTGCGGCCGACTCAACGCGTCGACCCACATCATCGTCACCAGACCCCATGTTGAGTCGGCCCAAAAGGATAGCTCTGCAACGGCATCCCGCCATAAAGGACCACAGACGAACGGCCGTGCGCAGACGAAGCTATGACCGCCACTGGGCAATCACCGCTATGGATGAAGCTCGTATGTACGAAGGCGACACGCTGCCGGCCCCCGAACCCGAATTTCGGCGCAAACGACTGCTGGGTGTGGCGGCCGAACCACCCAAAGCAATTGTCGGCAGAGAGACAACAGTCTGATGGGAGAGATAGAAAGCGACTTGGACCGCTTCCAACATTTATATCAATGGAGACTCGTGCAAACTCAGCTTTACTCTTTGAGTTCCTAGCTGTAATAGTTTGCTAATAAGATTTTGTTTAAGAAAAAGGTAAACAGAAGCCTTACATATTCCAAACAGTTTCCTCCATCTTCATCCCACCGTACACACAACCGCCACCGCTTAAAACCCCACCCCTCAAAAAAAAGAATCTCGTTTGGTTTCGATGCGTCGGAATGATCGGTTTTTCACTAGACTGACAACCACGCCGCACAAGCCAAAGAGACAACGACCGATTGGGTTCAGTTTGATCAGATCAAACTCAATGAGGCGTCTGACGCGTCAAAAGCAAAAACCCCATTGGTTTCGAGTCGTTAATCAGCAAATTTCCCTTCCCTTCTATTTTCCCTTCTATTTTCCCTTCTTTTCCCTTCTTTTTCCTTCTCTTTCCTCCCCTTCCTTTCCCTCCAAGACTCGAAACCCGGATCCACATACACATCCACATACACATCCACATACACATCCACATACACATCCACATACACACGCACACCTCTAGTTTGGATGTTATGATATATATATATTTAATAGGTTGAGACAGGTGATCATAGATTTAAGGCCATCATGTTCAGTATTTGCTCCGTCCACTCATCTATATACATATATATTTAAATATATAAAAATATATATATAAATATATATGGTTGTAAGAGATTGTAAGAAAGAGATTGTAAGAGAGAGATTGTAACGGTTGAAGGCTTTACACGGGTAAATACACGCGCCAATATACGACGGCGGTTACAAGCAATCGTTAGTAATTTAACCCGTTATAATCTATACATGTATGTTTTATATATTAATTTAATTTCCAAGAGTATCTTGACGTCTGTTACGCTTAAACTTACCAACGGTATGGGATCTCATTGATGGTTAAGATCTGACCAAAAATATTTAAAGGTGGAAGCTTAAAACCCTCCGTAAGTTTAGCATAGCAATTGTCAAATTCAGACCGGCTCAATGATGTGTTTAGTTTTGTTGGCGATTGCTTAAACCGTTTAGCTTTATTACCCAAAAAGAATGTGTTGAATGTGGAAAGATACATAGCGTAAGGCGGTTTTAATCAGGGAGGACAAAAAAAAGAGGACCCAAAACAGTTCGATTCGGATGTGTACTCCTTGAGATAAGAAAAATAAGCCAAAAAATTTTTAAAAAGCCTGGGTTCGGTCTTCCCCCCTTACAATCATAAGCGTCATATATATATATATATATTCCATATTTTTAACGGCTAGTTTCTGCTTGCCGTTTTAATCCACATCCGGCTTGGCAATGGGGTTTTGTTGCTTGTGGAGATGGTAAAATAAACATGGTCAGAGTTGTCATGTGTCATTCGAACAATCCAATTTGTCACTATGGTCAGAAACAGTGCGTATGAGAGTGAGAGAGCAAGAGGGAGCGAGAGCAAGAGGGAGCGAGAGCAAGAGGGAGCAAGAGCAAGAGGGAGCGAGAGCAAGAGGGATAGATATAGAGAGAGCAAGAGAGCAAGAGAGCAAGAGAGCAAGAGAGCAAGAGAGCAAGAGAGCAAGAGAGCAAGAGTAATGATTTCTGTCTAAGGGGTAGAAATTTCCTCTCCCAGCCAATTGTAAATTTTCCGTCCGTCTGACATGTCTTTATTTTTTAAAAAATATTTTTTTTAAGTCAACAAGATTGAATCAGAGTGTGAGGTGATCAAAGACGATCTGAGATCTCAACCTAGTGAGAAAAGAAACCAATGCCAAAATATATAGATATATCTAAACTATATCTATATATCTATATATCTATATATCTATATATCTATATATCTATATATCTAAACTATATCTATATATCTAAACTATATCTATACATCTATATATCTATATATCTATATATCTATATATCTATATATTCTATATATTCTATATATTCTATATATTCTATATATTCTATATATTCTATATTAGTTTTTGGGACTGCCAAACAGGACTGGAAATCCATTGTAAACCATGACAGTACACATCAATCAAATCGCTCCATCAACGGCGGCTTCAGCCGATATCCGGAGTTGCCGCTGCTGTCAATTGATCGACGCCTGCCGACTGCTTGGCGGAGCCCACGGTGGATCCAGCTGTGAATCCAGTTGCGCTCAAAGTCAACACTGTGCCCACCGCCGTCACCGTTCCGGCAGTCGCCAGCAACGCTTGTCCTCGGGTCGCATCTTTGACAATCAGCGTGTTGGGATTGCGAGGCATGTTTGGAATCCTTAATGTCAGCTGAAACGGACCCGCAACTCGGCTTGCGTTGACGTACGCGTCAAAGGTGACAGGCAGCCCAGGCGGATTCAGGCGCAGGTAGCCGCCTTTTGCGGGTGGGTCGGCAATGCCCCAAAACGTGCGATGAACCGTGGCCGGCGGGGACCACACTCGCGGTGAGTCCAAAACCCAGTCATCGCTTGCTAAAGGAGACGACGACGATGACGTTTCAGCAGATCCTCCGCGTCGCCACACGTCGACCGTCATCCGGTTTAGGTAGTAGTCGCCGACCGTCGGCTGAGCGGGCACGGCGGCTGACGTCGTTGTTGGCGCAGATGATGACGGCGTTTCGTACGGGTCTATGGTCAGAGCCGTCCGAGGATCACCGTCACCCTGGTACAAGTTGGGCAGGCCGGCCAGCGGTTTGCATCCGTCGTCGGCGCCGGCGACTGCCCACTCGCCAGGATTGTAGGCGCTTGTCGGGACGAACCAAGAGCGGGAGGCTGGAAGCCGGTGGTATACGCCCTCTGCGATGGAATATGTCTGGAGGTAGCAAGCGGCCAATCCGTCGTCCGCCTCCAAGGCAGCTGATGCCGCCAGCAGGCTGAGACCATCGTCGCCTCGCCGAGCCTTGGCCAACATTGAGGGCGTCGGTTCGGCCGGAAACCCTGTGTAGTGCAGCCGATGGGCTGCCGGCCCCGCTCTGGTGTAGGCGGCGTAAACTCCCGCCGCGCCGCCCATCGTCATCAGCGGGCCCATGACCCGACGACGGCTGAGCCCCTGCAGGGTGACGGGAACGCCAACAAGCAGCGCCGCGGCTACCGCGGCCAGCACCCACGCGTTCAGACCATCGGCCACGGCGTCCGCGCGTTGGTCCAGCCGTTGCTGGAGCTCCTGCGTCTCGGCGTTGCTCGAGACGGCGTCCATTACACACCGCGACAGCACAGATGCCATCTGCCGCGATACGTTGTCCCGGATCGTCACCGACCCGTCGATACCTTTGACCAGCATCATTTGCGTCTGAACCGTTGACAGCGCGCACGTCTGCGACACGCTCACCGCCGATCGGACGCAGGCTCGCACAATGGCATCCAAACGGTTGGCTGCGTAAGCGTACTGGCCAAAGTTCAGACCGGAGACTTCCGACTTGACTTGCTGGGCCAGCCGCTCGAGCAGCTGCTGCTGAACCTTCTGATCAGTCAGCGCAGTCATCAGCGCTTCGGTGTTGACGGAGACGGTCTGTTCAAAGACGTTGCCTTCGATCAGCACATCGCCTTTCGAGTCCTGCACGCTGATAATTTCGGATTGATCGGCAGTGATGTTTTGCTTGGAGACTATGTCAGACGACACGTCGGCTACCGCCGACAGCACGGTTTTAGCAATATTGAGCGATTG
Source organism: Doryrhamphus excisus (assembly GCF_037039965.1). Lineage (NCBI taxonomy): Eukaryota > Metazoa > Chordata > Actinopteri > Syngnathiformes > Syngnathidae > Doryrhamphus > Doryrhamphus excisus. The sequence continues at coordinate 22,674 of NW_027621865.1, read as the reverse complement.
CGCCGCGCCCATTGTATTTTTACTTCAACAAACGATGAGGTGGCAAGAGGGATTTTTTTTTGGTATGAGAACTGACCAAAGAGGGAGGAAAAACCTCCCCCCTCCTATTCCATTATCAACCAAGAGATAATTTATTTTCCACTAGAGGTTATGTTTGTTTTAAGCGTTATAGACCACAAAAATCTGGTAAGAATTCTGTTAGAAAACTGTATACAAGATAGAGATATAGAGATATAGAGATATATATATAGAGAGAGAGAGAGAGCAAGAGAGAAAGAGAGAGAAAGAGAGAGAAAGAGAGAGAGAGAGTGTGTGTGTGTGTGTGTCCATCGGAGGGTTTGCTCAAAAAGTCCGCTGAAAGTTTTATTCCGAGCTCTACGAAATGTTCTGTTCAGAGCTCTGTAGAATATTTTGTTAAAAGTTCCCCCTCGGACCTCTGCCGTATGATCCATCAGAGGTTCTTCTCTGACCTGTAGAATATGCGGTTAAACGTTCCGCTCAAAGCTCTGCAGAACATTCCCATTCTGAAAGGAATGGGAATTTGCTAGTCTCTACGGGCTACGCTATTTCTTATACAGCTATATATATGTCTCATTATTTTATTTATAGCAAAAGCTTTGCCGACTTGTATTTGGACGTAAGAGCTGTATTAACTGGCATCCAACCACTAGGGTTTAAAGCTCATTGACAGTATGAAGACTTACTCTACAACACAACGAGGTTAAAATCACTCACAGAGCCGCCGTGTTTTTTCTGTAAATTAGACAAGACCAAACTTAAGAAGGAGGGGGCCCAACGCCAGCAATAAGGACAGCGTCAAGTCAAATGATGGGATGGACACTTTAAAGAAAGAATAATGTATATATATATGTATATATACAGCTATAAATGAGACTCAGCCGTTTGCAGGCCAGCGGCAGCCAGATGCTGTTCAATCGCCAATGTTAAACATTGGCAACGCATACTTGTGGAGTTTCCAAAATAAATTGCATTTTCCTTATTAAAACCCGCTATCGTAGGAGTCGCCGTCTGACCAACAAAACCCATTACATTCTCTATCTATCTCTATTTCTTTATATCTCTATCTCTTTCTTTTCTTTATATCTCTTTATATCCCTTTATATACCTTTATATACCTTTATATACCTTTATATCCCTATCTCTCTATCTCTTTATATCTCTCTCTTCTTTTTTCCACGCTCTCTTAAAAAATTTCTACCAAAGTCATCATGGCAGCTATACAGATTTCAGCGATGATCAGCAGTTTCAGAAAACAGAGCAGGACAGAACCGATGCAATTCTTTGCTTGAAACAGACCAAGTTTCTACATCCAACCGACGCGTATACAGGTTCCTGTGCAAGGTAACGGCATATGTACCGTTACAACATGTGCGTAGTTTTCCCCCCTCACACTCGCCTCACACTCGCCTCACACTCGCCTCACACTCGCTTCACACTCGCCTCACACTCGCCTCACACTTGCCTCACACTCGCCTCACACTCGCCTCACACTCGCCTCACACTCGCCTCACACTTGCCTCACACTCGCCTCAATTGCAGTAATATGCTCAGTTTTATTTTATTGTGGCTCATACACTTTTAATCATTCTACAGCGCTTTCAAGCCCTCCTAACGCTTTGAGCCTAACAAGAGGTGTGTTGATGTTATCATCGGCCAAATCTGCAGATCCTGCTCCAGCACCGGTTGTTTACAAATTGCTCAGAAGTATCGATGGCTTATCGGCCAACAATCCGTCTCTCTGAATTTGTCTCTCTAAATCTGTATCTCTGAATTTGTCTTTATATTTTTTCCATCGTTTTCCCTTTCTCTTTATCATCAAGCTTTTTTTTGGTGTTTTTTTTAATATAGTCTAAAACTTTAAACCAGCAACTTGACAGTTGCTGGAAAAATAAGAGATAGGAGATGTGTGTGTGTGTGTGTGTGCAGGAGGGGGGGGGAAGAGGATAGGAACCTGTAAAGATCATGGAAAAATTTTTTAAGAGAGCTCGATACTGTACGTTTGAGCAAACAACCGCGGTGAGGCAGATGACGGTGATGGCAAGCAACAGCAGCCCGTAGCGCCAATGGGCAGTTGACGGCCCGCAACATTGATGAGCAGTCGGCGGTCGGCGGCGTCTTCCCTCCACCCCCCCACCAGCTACTCTCACACAGCCGCTACGGCGGATCAGCGTCTAGAGCCACCACGCTTCGTGCATACGCCAACGCCAGCTCAACTTCGGTTGGTCCGTGAGCGGCTTTGCGGTTGGAGCCGTCACCGGTCGGTCCCTCGACGCACAGATCTAGCAGTTGACGGATCAGCATTTCCGGCACGCGGTACCGCATCCGACGGGTGGTGCCGGGCGTCTTCGAATCTCCACCGTCTGTTCGCAACTTGTGCCTGAACCGTCCGCTGCGCGGACATACCAAGCCGTTGCCACACGGCGGTCTGATCTGCCGGCCGTCAGCATCAAAAGTGCCGTTTCGGCCGGCGCACAGCAGCGGTTTGAACCCAACCACCGACGTCCACAGCCGTGTGCGTTTGCGGTAACCCCAGTCGGAGTAGGCGCAATAATCCACGGTGTAGTGCCTCAGCGCCGGCAGATATTCTTTGGTGGCGCCGGTTTCCGGGTTCTCCAGCACGTAGTGCCTCGGCCGTAGATAATCTATGATCTCCAGGGCCGAGATCAGCAAAGGCAGTCCTTTTTGCACACGATCTCTGATGATGGACTCGCGGCTGATGTTGCCGCAGCCCACGTTGGCTTCACGCAGCCGGCTGAAGTAGCGGCACGGCGGTGACGCCCACACCACATCAAACTGGCCCGGCTGAAACGCCGATCTGTAGTCCCATTCCAACACGTTCACCGTGTAGTCTGCGTCGCTCAGGTCCACCGTCGTCACGGACCAGTCTCCCCTTGACGCTCGCGTGACGGAATGTGTGCCGCTGAACAGATCGAGTACGCGCATCTTTTTGGGCCGATATGCCAATGTCTGGGCTATATTGACTGAGAAGGTGGGCTGGTGTGAACAAAGGATGTGCGAATCCAAATGATAATATATATGTGTGTATGTGTACGTGTGTATGTGTACGTGTGTATGGTTGAGAAGGGCGTAAAGAACCAAATGAGAGCCGTGGGCACCAACAGGAGTGTGGGAAATCTAAAACAATTGCGACTCGGCTGCGGCTTGGCTGCAACTCGGCTGCGGCTCGGCTGCGGCTCGGTTGCTCGGTTGCGACTCGGCTGCGACTCAGTTGCTCAGCTGCAATTCGGCTGCGGCTCGGTTGCTCAGTTGCAGCTCAGTTGCGGCTCGGTTGCTCAGCTGCAATTCGGCTGCGGCTCGGTTGCTCGGTTGCAGCTCAGTTGCGGCTCAGTTGCTTGGTTGCTCGGTTGCGGCTTGGTTGCTCAGTTGCTCAGTTGCTCGGTTGCGGCTCGGTTGCTCGGTTGCTCGGTTGCGGCTCGGTTGCGGCTCGGCTGCGTATGTATGGAAACCCTCAATTGATCGATGGGGTGCTGCGAGCGAACTAACTCGACTCAGCTTCTCGGATATCAAAAGTATGTGGATATGGGGACGTATGCGCGTGTGCGTGTATACGTGTATACGTGTATACGTGTATACGTGTATACGTGTATGGCTCTACATGAGGGGTTGAGTAAATAGGATGAAAAGAAAGAAAATGGCTGAACAGATTCTGTACGCTTGGTCAATGGGCCGCCAACTCTATATCGGTGGGTGATTAGTTATCTATCTTTTTATCTCTTTATATATATATATATCTCTCAATATCTCTATATCTTTCTATATCTATATCTCTCTATATCTCTCTATATCTCTCTATATCTCTCTCTATCTCTCTATATCTCTCTATCTATATATATATCTCTATATATATCTCTCTATTTCTCTCTATCTATCTCTCTTAACGGGTTGCCTTTGTGGAAATTGGAATGAGAGTCGTACGCAATATTATAAACGGGGGGCGATCGCTCGCATCGATTGTAGGTAAGCCTTTTAAATTTTTTACCGTATTAGATACGGGTAGGTCAGGTCAGTTTTGGACCCTCATCTTCCGGTGCGCCAATCCTGTTGGGAATGATGTGTATATGTGTTTACCGCCGCACATGGTATTTTTCTCATTAAATATTCAAAGCCATCCAATTTATTTTAAATGGTGCCATTTACTATAAACAGTATCCAATTTATTTATTTATAAATTGTACACATCCGCAATGATTCGATGGCTGGTGAGGGTGGTGTGCTGTGGATCGGTATCGTGCCCATGTGCCGCAAGTTGTACATAACATTTATATATAATATGTAATATATAATATATATATATAATATATATTATATATATTATATATAGTATATATCATGTATAATATATTATATATATATTATATATATGTGTGTATATATTATTATATATTATATCTACATTTCCAGCCAGCCTTTTGTGGTAGCAAGTATGCGTACAGAATTACATTTCTTAACCGTTATCACGCCTGCCCGGTGAGGTTCAGCCACAACCCGGCTAGTCACTTTTATTCTTTCATGACCCAAGTTTTAGGCGGTTAAGCGGTCGCATATTGCATATTGCATATTGCATATTGCATATTGCATATTGCATATTGCATATTGCATATTGCATATTGCATATTGCATATTGCATATTGCATATTGCAAAACGCTAAGCTGAGCAATCTACATAGTCAGTCTTTTTTGTTATTTTAATACTTTTTTTTTTTAAATTCTTGTTATTTTTCTCAGGGAATCAAAAGGATTTCTATGGCGGTTCAACCTCCGTCATAGATTTACACAGCCTTCTATCACAGCCAACCTAAAGTTGGGATCGTATCGCAGCCTGTCATGCGTGTGCGTGTGCATGCGTGCATGCGTGTGTGTGCATGTGCATGCATATGCATATGCATGTGCGCATTTCACAGCCCGACTACCACCCAATTGGGGACAATCAGCACCAATCTACGAGGATGACCGTCGGCTGACACGCTGCAGAAGCTGTACGCGCCGTCCACGGCCGTCCTGGGCACAGAAACAGACCTGTCAAGGTCGAAAATCTGCACTTTGGCCAAAGGCGTTACAAAGTGAGGTTTCAGGCCCACCGCCACCACCGTCGCTGTCGCCGCCTCTGCTGCCGATTCATTGGCTTGATCCGTCACCGCCACCTCGTAGACGGTGCTGACGGGTTTAAAATCGGGTCCCCACAGATCTTGACGCCTAAAACCCGAAGCCGTTAACACGGCTTCCTCAACAGAGTAAGTAGATAGCCCGTCAGTGTACCAGCGAACGCCACAATCGCCGTCTAAAACTTTCCGTCCCTGGTGGATGGTGGTCTTGCAGGAGAACGTGCGCACAAACCCGGCCCTGAGCGCTAATCTGGCCGGCGTCCCAATGAGTGTCCCGACAGGTGTCCCGACAGGTGTCCCGACAGGTGCCCCGACAGGTGCCCTGACAGGCGTCCTGACAGGCGTCCTGACAGGCGTCCTGACAGGCGTCCTGACAGGCTGTTTAACTAATGTTGTTACCGCCGTCTCAACAGGGTTACCAGCAATGTTACCAGCAATGTTACCAGCAATGTTACCAGCAACGTTACCAGCAATGTTACCAGCAACGTTACCAGCAATGTTACCAGCAATGTTACCAGCAAGGTTACCAGCAAGGTTACCAGCAAGGTTACCAGCAAGGTTACCAGCAAGGTTACCAGCAAGGTTACCAGCAAGGTTACCAGCAAGGTTACCAGCAAGGTTACCAGCAAGGTTACCAGCAAGGTTACCAGCAAGGTTACCAGCAAGGTTACCAGCAAGGTTACCAGCGGGCGTCTCTATTGGCGGCCCAAGGGACGGTTTGACCTGCGTTGATAACGACATCCTGACAGGTGTCTTAACTGGCGTTCTGGCAGCTGCCACAGCAGCCCTCATGTACTTGGGCTTCATGTGCGCAGGCGGCGGGATGGGCCGATTGAGCTTGAAGCTGCTGGTGCGTGGTGTCAGCAGCGTGGGCGGAGGAGGCTGCGGAAGGGGCCCGTCGTTCAGCAGCCATTCGGGAGGCGGTGGCAAATTGTCAGGCGATTCTTTTTGCTTGCTCCATGGAACCAGCGCAGGTGTGGTTCGGAAAACACTGCGCCAGTGGGTGCCCAACGTCAGTTTAGGGATTGAGTCAATTGTGCTGCTGCCACGCATGATGATAGTAGTGGTAGTGGTAGTGGTAGTGGTGGCGGCGACAATTGCGGCAATTACGGCAATTACGGCAGTTACGATCGATCAGGATCAGGAGGGAACCAGGGTATGCAGTGCTGCTGTTTGGGACTGAACAGCACTGTGAATTCGGACCAGTCTAAACGGATACCAAACAGCTTTTGCAATAGCGATTTGTGCAGTAAACCGAGCGTGTGAGGACCCGCAGCCAAATTGACGTACACCAGCGAGTCATGCCTGTAAATCGTTTTTAACTCAACACCTTTTCTGAGCACAGCGTCCCGTTCGACTGCGACAAAGTTGGCGGTCGACTGTTTGTAGCTGCGGTTAGCCAGCCCGACCGTGGCCGGCATTGATAAGTCAAGGGTCCACAGACCGCCCGCCACATTTTGGACGTGAGCCGGCCAACGGCGGCGCGACTCCACTATTTCCAAGTCGCGGGTCACGCATTGTTTGCGGTAGACATTGCCGTTGGGGCTGATGCCGGCGTCAATGCCGACTGGCAGATACATATACCAGTACACAATATCTGCGTCGCCAGCGTGCGGTGTGGGCCCCAGACAAGATTGTTGCTGTCTGCGGCGGCGCTTGCCGCCGGCGATCAGTAGGGACAGCGGCCGCGCTTTTCCAAACGGACAGATTTCCATTCCTGCGATGGTAGACCGCAACAATGATAGGTCACAATCGGGACAGCCCGGGACCCAAACAAACAGTTGTTTTTCTAGCACGCCTCCAACCAATGAGAAGGGGCCCTTAACAGATTTCTGTCCTGCGTTAAGGGTTGCGGCCCCTTTTCTTTCTTTCCGGCGGTGTGAAGCGGACCGAGCAAGAGCGGATTCTCTTCTCTTACGTTTTCTACACTTGCTCTCGGTAAGTCTCAAAAATACGGCGTTGGAGCTCCTTTTAGCCTGTTGTGTAGAATCGGATCACTAGGAAAACGGCGAGTAGGCTGTTGAGTTGGCACGTTGTTACATTGTTATGGCGGTGTCTTGTTATCCTGTTATGTTGTTGTCTTGTTTTCCTGTTACGTTGTTGTCTTGTTACAATGTTGTCTTGTTACAATGTTGTCTTGTTACGTTGTTGTCTTATTACGTTGTTATGTTGTTATGTTGTTATGTTGTTGTCTTGTTATGTTTCCCTCCAACCGAAAGATGTTTGTCTTTGGCAGACGAGCCATCGAATATGCAACGGTCAAACCCTGCATTTGCTGATAAATCATAAGAGCGTTTGCAAAGCGGGAGGGGTAGGGGGTGGATCAACCAACAAAACCGTTGAACAAATAGAAATGGTAACAATACGTCAAACGAATAGAGGATAAAACGCTTTCTGAGAACAAGCGACATGATCTTGACGGATTTCAGCCTAATCTCAATATACCGCCAGACTTGTTGGTATCAGGGACAAAATTGTGAGCTGTCTCGAGAGCGGCAGCGTTTGTGTGTGTGTGTAAGCATAAATAAATTAAGAGTAAATGAGGGTTATAGAGGGTTATAGAGGGTTATAGAGGGAGAAAGAGCAGACTTACCACCCCATCTGTTCTAGGCTTCTCATCAAAAGTTTCGGCATGAAAGTCGTTCTTTAGTCTACAAGGAACATCATGAGCAACCAGACAACCCGACAACCTGACGGCCCGATGACCAAACAAACTACATCAAAGTCAACAGCCTCACTGGTGATTGTGGATAATTTGGACAGGTTAATCGGCTGCCGTAAGGGTTTTCGCTTCTCCCCCCTCCCTATCTCTGTTCCCTATCTCTGTTCCCTATCTCTGTTCCCTATCTCTGTTCCCTATCTCTGTTCCCTATCTCTGTTCCCTATCTCTGTTCCCTATCTCTGTTCCCTATCTCTGTTCCCTATCTCTGTTCCCTATCTCTGTTCCCTATCCCAACATCCCACACATCCACACGACCGGATAAACAAACACTATTGCTTTGACAAGCTTAATATCTTCTATGTTTGTTGATCTGTACAGCACAGCATAGTACGAATGCGCACAATGGCGCACCTCTGACGTGTGAAATGTATGGACCGTGGGTAGATGTTGAGTGTGCGCAAACGGATCATGGTACGGGTTGGGGAAGTTAAGCAACAACGGATTGGGAGAGGGAGGGGGAGGATGAAGGATGTGTTAAGGCGGCCAGCTTCAGCACCATGCGCGCAGCAAACTGTTGAGTAAGAGAAAAAGAACCTATTACCGGTGATCTGCTCCCTTGTTTGTTCTATTGAATAATATATCGATCGATTGACAAGTTTAGGCAATCGATTGAGGTGACCGTTGTGTAGGAAGGGAGGGGAAAAAAAACACCCACATCCGTCTGTATAGAAAATAAAAGTCTCTTGACCGGTTTGCAGCTCTCTATCTCTATCTCTATATCTATATCTATCTCTATATCTATCTCTATCTCTATATCTATCTCTATCTCTATCTCTATCTCTATACACACGTGTACACACACACGCGCGCACACGCGCACGCAACCCAGTTGATCGTCTTCCGTCAGCCCTTGCTGCAACTTGCCAATCACATTCGATCCGCTTGACCACCGCGGCACCTGTTTGCACCGTACAGCCATTTGTCAGCCGTGCTCACAAACTCTATGGCTCACAACGCTGTTAAAGGAACAAATCGGCCATTCTCCCACTGCAGCCTGCCACTTGTGCCTATGTGCAGTTTGATGTCCGAGTGGTACAGAGAGTGCGGCACCAGAGACCGGCACGCTGGCCATCGCGTCCCGATACACGTTTCGATCCCGCCGCCGTTAGTTCTTGCCAGCGGGTTGGCTTTTCGTCAACAGCCACCCACCACAGCACCCACCACAGCACCCACCACAGCACCCACCACAGCACCCACCACAGCACCCACCACAGCACCCACCACAGCACCCACCACAGCACCCACTACAGCACCCACCACGGCACCCACCACTATTGCTGCCACCGCTATCGCTGCTGCCGCTATTGCTGCTGCCGCTGCTCCACCAACACGGCTGGATTGCAACTACCAATTGCCGTATGCGTCGACTGTTTGAGATGATGATATGACAATTGGCCAATCGTCAAACTGCACTAAAGATAGGAAAGAAAGAGAGGAAAGAGAGGAAAGAGAGGAGAGGGGAAAAAGTAAATAGAAGTAAATAGAAGTAAATAGAAGAAGTAAATAGAAGAAAATAGGGAAAAGGACGTTGCGCGGTTTGAAGCGGTCTCTCCTTTTGGCTCTTGGCATGTCTGACAATGGAAGGGAGACGTGTGCGCACAACTGTGGTTGTGTACGTTGAGGTAGGCAATTAGTTGACAGAGTATATTTAAAATGCTTTAAATCTGCCGACATATGTTTAGATAACTATATATATATGTATATGTATATATATGTATATATATATGTATATAGGCTGGTATAGTCAATCGCGCTTACAAACTGTTACTGTCCATACACACACCCCCTTGGCTCAATTTAGCAAACATTCGGATCTGATCCGCCGCCACCGCACCAAGAGCGGACATAAACAACCACTATGTTAAACAAGAGACAGCGGTGTGGGAACCAGAGGTTTGCTTCCCACACCGTAACCTCTAAATCCATAAACCCTTCCAATCGTTTACGTAAAGATTTTTATATATATATATATATATATTCCCAAAACTGCCATATAAACTCACGGTCGTTTAGCGGGTTGTGTGCATGCTCTAGCAAATGGGATATAGATTTGTAGCTGAAGCGGGCCCGGAATGAAAGCGGTAGCGTGGTAGTGTGACAGTGTAGTAATGTGACAATGTAGTAGCGCAATAGCGGATTGGCTTTGACGTTGGTTTTTTTTTAAATTTTATCCACATTGTTGTATACTTACACACGTGCATACGCAAGCCAGCAACACTTGCCAAATGTGTGACAGGATGGTGTTAACATTGTCCCATTTAAAACCTATATGTACACGTTGATAGCAACTGGTTATGGCAAAAAAATTTAACAATACCCGGATATGTGATCAAAACTATTTTTTTTGTCATTATTCAAAGCTCCACCAGAGCTGAGCGCAGCCTACCGGGTTGATTCGAGTCATGTCAACAGCTGCCAAGCCAGACGCATGCTTATACTCACCCCCATTCCGAGCCCCATCAATATGGCTGCGCTACGAACGGCGCTTGGCTTGTTTTTGGCAGGTTGGCCAAAAAAGGCTGCGTAAGCGGTCCATCCACCCCACTCGATCAGGCGATGGCTCTCCGTTCGCCCCAGATACAAGGTTGCGCGTTCAACAATGTCTTCCCGCTCCTCCAATCTATCGTTTGCCGCTCTGCAGGCGGCTACGACCAGGGCCAGGATGGCAGCCACCCTGCCCCAATGCGGTCGCTCGCAGTCGTCAAGGACAATCGGACACACCTTGTCAATCAACGTCTCAAAAGGCACCTGGGTGCCGAGCCGACGGTAGAATAGCTCGTAACGGGTCAACGCTCTCTGAACGGCTGTTGTCTCAAACACAGGATCGCCGGTCGAGCCCTGTTCGCCGCAACCGATTGCCACAAAATGGCGCACAATTTCAGCGGTGCGATGAAAATGTATCTCTTCTTTGTTGCTTGGTATCTGCAGATGGGCTTTGAGGGTGTGCTGTACCATTACTGTCTGAGAGGTGGGACAAAGAAACAGGGGTTGTATGAGGGTCGTATAAGGGTCGTATAAGGGTTGTATAAGGGTTGTATAAGGGTTGTATAAGGGTGGGTGAGAAAGATAGAGAGATGGGTTAAAACACTTGCCTGATCGAGCAGTGGTACGTGCGATGTGGATGAGCAATTTCTTTTTGTTCAGATAGAGCGCTGTGTGCTTGATAGTTTCAGTTTCATTGTGACAATCGGTCAGTATTTAATTTTTTAAATCGTCCACTCTGATCCAATCGCCAATTTCTGGCAACAATTTCTAAACCCACAGTTTTCAATGGAAACGATAATAATTTATTGTGTTTTATCGGTTTCGTAAGTCCAACGTCCGTCAAGTTAAAATGGTTGAACCCTCACGCTTGATTGTACGTCGGTTTGGCGATGAGCAACCTGTCAAGCAACCTGTCAAGCGACCTGTCAAGCGACCTGTCGAGCAACCTATTGAGCAACCTGTCAAGCGACCTGTCGAGCAACCTATTGAGCAACCTGTCAAGCGACCTGTCGAGCGACCTGTCAAGCAACCTGTCAAGCAACCTGTCGGACCGATCGGTAACGACCAAGACGACAACGGTAACAACAATAACAACGATAACAACAACAACTACAACAACCACAACAACTCGATTACGGTGCTGAGCTTTGATCCAGGCGTGCGGCACACGGCGTTTTGCCTGGCCCAATGTCGACTCAAACCACCAGTTTCCGTTTACGTTGCAAAGATGGGTCTGTATGACGTGGGGGCTGGTCTGACGGCAGCCGCGGCATGCGATCGAATCATGTGGGATCTGCTTGGTCGGATTCTGAAAGCGGCCCGTCCGTCACCATGTCTGGTGCTGCTGGAGAACCAATGCCCCAGCAATGTGCGTGCCAGGCTGGTGGCGCAGACCGTCCGCACCTGGTTTGGTGCGATGGGAGTCCCCTGGCGGACTGTGTGTCCGGTCGCGTGCAGAACGGTGGGAAAGGTAAGCTACCGAATGAGAAAAGCTAAGTCGGTGGAGACGGCGAGAAGATTTCTACAGACTGACCCGGAACTAGCCATGGCTTTTGAACGATTGCCAAAAAAGGACGATGTAGCTGACGCGTTGAACCTGATTCTAATGTTTTGCCAGCTGGATGTTTAGTCCGTGAGACGAGGAAAACTGATTGGGTAAAGCAGAGCATTCAGCTAGACTAGTTTTTGTCTCTTTATTTTTTCCTCCTCCTCCCCCTCCAACCCAACTGAAATATATATATATAAATATATATATAAATATATATAAATATATATAGATGGGTATGTGACAGGACAAACCGTTGGTCCAAATTATCGCTTAATGTGCTGTTGTATTTTTGTGTGGGGGGGGAGGGGCGTGGCCACTCCAGCCTTAGAAGCATTCCATCATCTTGGTTCGGCTCACTGTCATTAAAACAAACAGTTTTGCTTTGGCATGTGGACATATATATATATATACATATATATATGTTTTATATATTTTTAATATATTTTTAATATATTTTTAATATATTTTTTTAAAATATATTTTAATATATATTTTTAATATATATTTTTAATATATATTTTTAATATATATTTAGTAAGCAGTTTGGTAGAGTGAGAAAGAGGATTGGGGGGAAAAAGTAACAAAAACTTCTTGTTAGCTCAGATCTGCCGACAATTGTAGATAATTGTAGACGGTCATAGACTGTCTTAGACGGCCATAGACTGTCATAGACTGTCATAGGTAGTCATAGGCAGTCATAGGCAGTCATAGGCAGTCATAGGCAGTCATAGGCAGTCGGCCGTAACAGTATTCCCAGCAAGTATCAGAGGAGGGTGAAGAGCTCAGTTTGAACGTTTACTTTTTGGTCCGGTTTTTGCGGGTTTTAACCACAACCGCTATAATGACACCCGCAACTATTGCTACACCCGCCATTGAACATATGACGCCTATCATTGCAGGAGATAGTTTAGATGAGGAAGTGGGATTCGGATCAGAGTCCGTGTCCACTGCCGAGTCAGCATCTGTCTGAACATTGGAGTCAACGTTTGTGTCTGAATCAGCGTCCGTATGAATGTCTGTGGGGGTGTTTGCATCCGCGTTAGTGTCTGCACCAGCGGCTGTGTTTGCATAAGTGGCTGTGCTTGTATGAATGGTTGCTTTGGCCAAAGTGTCTGCGTCGGCGTCTGCGTTAGCGTCTGCGTCTGCATTAGCGTCTGTGTCGGCGTCTGCATCTGCATTAGCATTAGCGTCTGTATTAGCGTTAGCGTCTGCATTAGCGTCTGCATTAGCGTCTGCGTTAGTGTCAGCGTCTGCATTAGCGTCTGCATTAGTGTCAGCGTCTGCATTAGCGTCTGCGTCTGCGTCAGTGTCTGCATTTGTGTCTGTGGCCACGTCTGCGTTTGTGTCAACGTCCAATATGGGATCCTCATCACCGCGATGAAGCGGATTTGCCCCATGATCAACGTTTGTGGCCAGATCAGATTCAGGGTCTGATTTGGGGTCCATTACAAACATTATCCTGTCACCTGCGCCAAAGGTTATGTTGCGATCGCCACCCTCAACATCCAAGGCGGATCCGGTGGCTTCTTTGTTATCGCAGGGCTGATTGGCGGCCGCTGTTGAATTTGCGTCAGCACTGACGGCAGGATCCATATCCAACCCTACTTTGCCGTCCGCTTTGGAAATTGCATCATTTGAGTGATCTGAGTGGTCCGAGTAATCTGAGTAATCTGAGTAATCTGAGTGGTCCAAGTGGTCTGAGTGGTTTGAGTGGTTTGAGTGGTCTGAGTGGTCCGTGATGTTGTCAATCTCACCGGAGCCAGCATCCAAGTCAAGCTTTGTGATGTCGATCAGAGGTCGTTTGGGTGCTCCTTCGGCATCCTTCAGATGCACGATTGCGGTCAACGGTTGATCAAGATCGACCACTTTGTCATGCGGCACGCACACGCAGTCGTAACCTATGCAGTCAAGGATCGGCACGTTGCAGCTGCGAGAGCAGTGGGCTTGTCGAGGCCGCTTTGAGCACGGGTAGAAACATTTGTAGCAGTTTATGTTTGTCTTGGTCAACGTAAGACACTCTGAACAAAAATCGGTTGGTTGCGATGCTAGGAATTCGCATGCTGAGTCAGTATCAAAACTCAGCCCGCAGACTGCTTGGTCATCAAAATTGTCAACGGCAGTCGGGATTATTGCCCGAGGGTCCGGAAAGCCAAACGGCAAACAGTTGCAGGTGACCATCAGCGTGAGTAGGGTCAGCAATATGAGCTTGAACATGGTGATATTAGATTTTGGAAAAGTTATTGATGGTAAAATCTCATTAAAACGTAGCAGATGTGCTTTAGAAGAATGCGCCGACGCGCGTGCTCAACGAATCAAGTCTCTTTTGCTGTTAAACCCCAACCCGCAGCGAGATTGTCTACCGAAACAATCTTATGTTTTGTTAGGCGGCATTGCGGTCGCCAAATCGTTAAATTGCTCAAAGAGGGGAAAAAAAAGAGAGTACAGCACCTTGACTTGCGCCGCAGAGGTTGGGCTGTGGATTTTTTTTTCCTTGTTGATACTAAATATTGTACAAAGCTCCAATTTTACTAAAAGCTACCATAGGTCATTCAAGCCGTCATTTAATCGGTACATGTGCCCGCTGCTTTGTCGGCACATTTGCTCTTGCAGGTACGGCAAGGTTGTTGACTGTGTGGAGGGCCGGGAGGGCCTGGAGGTCCTTTAGGACCTGCAAAGCCAGGAGATCCTTTAGGTCCGACGGCTCCATCTTCACCATCCTTGCCATCTTTGCCATCCTTGCCGTCCTTGCCATCGATTCCGTCCCTGCCGGCTGGTCCGACAGGCCCAGGGTGGCCGTGCTCACCGTCTGAGCCAGGTTCTCCTTTAGGTCCTGCAGGTCCGTCTATGCCGTCATTTCCAGGCACTCCTTGAGGTCCTTGAGGTCCTTGAGGTCCTTGAGGTCCTTCGGGACCTTCGGGACCTTCGGGACCTTCGGGACCTGGAAGCCCCATTGCACCAGTCTCACCAGTCTCACCCTTGGGACCGGTAAATCCAATCTCACCTTTGGGCCCAAGCGGTCCTTGAGGTCCTTGGGGTCCTGGGGGTCCGGGAGGTCCTGGGGGTCCTGGGGGTCCTGCAAGCGTGCCGTCGCCAAAGACGCCTGGGTCGCCTTTAGGTCCCTGCACACCTTGCTCACCTTGCTCACCTTGCTCACCTTGCTCACCCTTCTCACCTTGAGGTCCCTGAGCACCTGGTTTACCGTCGCAACCCTGAGGTCCGCGAATCCCAGGACGACCTCGCTTTCCTTCAGCGCCATTGTATCCCGGTCGTCCTTCAGGACCTTCGGGACCCACAGGACCCACAGGACCCACGGGACCTACGGGACCTACGGGACCCGGTTCGCCTTTCTCACCGGGGCAACCATCGTCACCTTTGGGTCCTTGGCATCCGGGGGGGCCCGCAGGACCGTGAGGTATGTACGCTACAATATCGTCGGTTTTGACAAAATACTCGGTCGGTTCGTAGCCGTTGTCGCCTTTGAGTATGTACACTCGAATGGCGCCTGTTTTATACGGGGGGTCAACTGTTGGATCTGAAGCAGAATTTGGCATGGTGATTGTGGCTGCAAGACCTGAAACAATCAGACTCATTGTCAGCAAATATCGAGGTATGGCCCACCTGACGGTGGCTGAAGTTTGGCTGTTGCTTTTCATGATCAAAAAGATTGGTACGATTTACGATACAACAGGTTGGAAGTTAAATCGTGGCGGTAAAATGTAGTTGTGATCTAAAGGCGGTGGGCGTTTATTTACCAATCACCTTTTTAAATGGTCCGAGCGACCGGCTGCACAATGGGAAATGGCACCAAAATCCGAGGATGTTGTCAATAGCCAAATTTGTTTGGTGTATTGCAGAATCAAGAATGTTTGGCTTAAAAAAATCTTTGTGTTCCATCTCAGGCATGCGCCCCCACCAAAAACAGCAACCATCATCCTTGCCGCAAGCGGCGGCATTGGTATTTTCCCTCAGCTTACCCTTCAATCTCACCGGATCTTTAAACCGGGTAGACAAATATTTTTTATAATTATCGCTATTTAAACCAACATCTCCATCAATGGATCATTGAACGTCTTTTTTGTAAGCGCCTTGTCTATTTCTAATCCACAAGTTTACCGCTTCAAACCGTGTGTGGTGAGACTTTGAGCCAAAGCTATACAAGCTTTGCCAGGTTTACGATATCTATTGTAAAAGTTTACTTGTTTACACATACACACATACACACATACACACATACACACATACACACATACACACATACACGCATATACGCATACACGCATATACGCATATATACACATACGCATATATACACATATACGCATATACGCATATACGCATACACGCATGGCTTCTCTCTGTTCCATCGTTGCCTACTTACCATCGGGACGGTTTGTAAAAGGAAAACCTTTTGGTTTTCCTTTTTTCCTTTTTCCTCAACTGATCAGGGATAGAGGTCAGGGGTCTCAAAGGGTGATTAGATTTTAATTAGCGAGCCCGACTGCTAAAAGGGTCGTGCCAGGTGATGCTAAATGTAGAGATTGTCACTTCGGAACCTTTTCTTGTGGTGGAGTCCACGGTGATTGTTCCCATCACAATGATCAGGATGTAGACCAGCAACGCAAGCACCCCAAGCTCTAACATTGCTGTTGTTGTTGGTGTTGTTGTCAAGTTGAGAAGTGGATTCTAAATTTTAAAGTTGCCGCGGAAACCGTATAATCAGTTTTCCAGTTTCTGCAGCAGCACATATAAATATGTAAATATGTAAATATGTAAATATGTAAATATACACAATGAAACTTATTGTTGCATATCACAATCTATTATTAGACCACTTATATACATAATGGGCAATGCATAGAGCTAAATAAAGTGAGACGTGCCAAGATCTAGTGGCGCATATATTGAGACAGATAGCAAGAGGGTGAGCTACTATAGTGTGATATATCACAAACTAAAATGTGAGCTGAAGCACGAGCTGAAGCACGAGCTGAAGCACGAGCTGAAGCACGAGCTGAAGCACGAGCTGAAGCACGAGCTGAAGCACGAGCTGAAGCACGAGCTGAAGCACGAGCTGAAGCACGAGCTGAAGCACGAGCTGAAGCACGAGCTGAAGCACGAGCTGAAGCACGAGCTGAAGCACGAGCTGAAGCACGAGCTGAAGCACGAGCTGAAGCACAAGCTGAAGCACGAGCTGAAGCACAATTTAGAACGCAAGCTAGGGCGCAAGCTAGGGCGCAAACTAGGGCGCAAGCTAGGGCGCAAACTAGGGCGCAAGCTAGGGCGCAAGCTAGGGCGCAAGCTAGGGCGCAAGCTAGGGCGCAAGCTAGGGCGCAAGCTAGGGCGCAAGCTAGGGCGCAAGCTAAAGCTACAACTATCGCACCGTGAGGGTGGAAGGTATGCTGTGAAACTTTCTACAAAGACATTTATTAACCAACCTGCCCAGTGATGAGATGAACGGATCAGACTTTTAAATCTGACGGTTGTGATAGCCTTTGAACCGGATAGCGATGCCGTTTCTGGCAATCGCTTCGAAATTTACCAAAGCTGTAGAACCTGCCTGACCTGAAAACCGTCATCGTGCTAAAGCTTATTGAGCTAGCTAACTTGTTTACGAGACTCACGATAAGGTTCGGCATCGCTGAGCAGACTAAGCTGACCATGCATATGGGAAAAAGCATCTCTACAGCTGGAGGATATGGTTTCGGGTTGCTTAAAGGCAGAGACTGGTAATGGAGGGAATGTGTTGCATCAATAGCAAACGGAGCAAACGGAGCAAACGGAGCAAACGGAGCAAACGGAGCAAACGGAGCAAACGGAGCAAACGGAGCAAACGGAGCAAACGGAGCAAACGGTTTAGTTTACTGCACGTACACTTTTCGATCTCTCTATCTCTCTATCTCTCTATCTCTCTATCTCTCTATCTCTCTTTATCTCTCTATCTCTCTTTATCTCTCTATATCTCTCTATATCTCTCTATATCTCTCTATATCTCTCTATATCTCTCTATATCTCTCTATATCTCTCTATATCTTTCTATATCTCTCTCTTTCTCACAAGCCCGTCGCTGGTAGAGGTTTGGAAGCTTGTTTCCATCTGTTGCTGAGTCAAGTTATACTGGTTTGTGGTTCACCAACGACTAGTTATATCCAAAGGAGGAAATCTGTTCATGTCCAAAGAGCACCGCCGCAAGTTGTCGGTTTGCGGCCAATGTTGGCTTGCAAGGGATTCCCTCCCCCCAAGACATTTTTAAAGGGTATAACTTTATTACTGGCGGCTCGGTTCGCATACTTACCAACCGGCGACGCATACATTTTAACTTAGTTTATTTTTTTCCCCCTTTCTAACCTTTCCAAATTCTTCTCATCCCCGTTTAGTCAGCCTTCCTCCTTCTCCTCATCTTCCTTTGAATCGATCTCTAAATATCAAGCTCCTGACCTGACAAAAAAGATCCGGAAGGTTCGAATACGGTTTGACAGAGCTTGAGACAGATTGTGCAAGTATTTCTGTACACTTTCACCCATTTACACACATTTTTTTTGCGCCGGCTACGGTTTGTTTCAGTAAGTTCTGAACGGTTCCTATTTGTTGTGTTTATCCAATGTGGTAAGGTATCTAAAGGGACGTGGCCGCAACTGAAAACTGTCAGCCGCTTTCCTCTCTACGCTTTGTTCTATCAGTTCCCATTGTTGAGAGAAAGATATTTTAAACACGTGTCCACCAGTCACACCTTTCTCCCCCCTCAAATACAATCGTTGTCATGGTGGGCAAGCTTGTCGTAATTTGCGAACGCGTGCCGTTGTCCCCCTTGATGACGGCGACCTCGGCTGAGACAGCCAACAGATGGCTTTTAAGCACTCTGCGAGCTCGACGGGTCGGCACTGTTTTCGGCCGGTACGGCTACGTGCTCGACGTGAGGAGGGTGACCGCCGTGCTTGAGACAATGTGCGGCGGTAGCGGAGAGGGAACAGAAGCCATCGTAGAATACACTGCTCTGACGGCCACACCGTCCGATCTGAACGGGGTACCGTTTGCGCTGACGCGCTGGCTGCCGGCGGGTCCAATGGCAGACGCTGAGTTTTGCCACGTGCTGGTGACCGGCGGCCGTCAATTGTCGCCGGTTGACGGTCGTTTAAGCTCAGAGTGGGTTTTCGAGCCCTGCGGCTGTCGGTTGGACATGGAGGCTCGGCAGCCGGCGATCCGATTCGAGATTCGAAGCTCTCGTCTGACTCGGCTGCCCGACAGCCGACTCGTCTACATATGCGTAGCCGACCACCTCTGTTTGCAGGCGGACCGATTGGTTCGAGCCGCAGCCGTCTGCCGTGACGATTCGGCCACCTGATCGGGCTGATCGGGCTGATTGGGCTGATCGGGCTGATCGGGCTGATCAGGCTGATCGGGTCGATCGGGTCGATTGGGCGACTCTACTCTTGCCCGAATTTCACGCAGCCGCCGCAGTGCAGCTTGCGTCTGTTTGTACGACCGTGCTGCCAACGGCAGATGACGTAAAAGTATCATTGGCTGAACCATGACCTATGTGAACCAAAGACAGTCGGATGAAAGCGGATTGGGTTGATCAAAGTGTGTACGTATGTGTGCACGTGTGTGTACGTATGTGTGCACGTGTGTGTACGTATGTGTGTACGTGTGTGTACGTATGTGTGCACGTGTGTGCACGTGTGTATGGTTGTCGCCGAAACGATCGCAGTGAGTCTCAGTGACGCGTAGTAGTTGTCGTCCTTGCAGCACAGCAATTGTTTTACACGTCGATAACCGCCAAAGCTGTCCAAACACTTGTGCAGCTATCATATATGTGTTAAGAAAATGGTATATTGTTTGTCTGTTATATAATGTTAATATATACATACACATATACATATACGTATATGTATATGTGTATGTGTATGTGTATGTATATTACACACTGACTGCTCAAAGGAGACATGCCGCAGGAGCGACCGTGTCCTTTTTTTCCTGACCCACAACGGTAGTGTACTTAACATTGTTAACCGGCAAACGACCAATAATGACAATTGGCTCGAGACCATCCATCACCAATTGAGCTTGTTAGCCAAAAAGAAGTCCCTGCATCGATGATTTTTAAAACATATGGGGTGTTAAAAAAATGGTGATGCTCTCTACACAACCCCTCCCCACATCAGGATTCAAAAGAAACCCTTTCAAAACCATATCGTCAAGATTGACGACCGCTTCACAAAAGATTGGCCGCAGACGACATTGTTTAATCCTTAAATCCTGATGGAGGCTTGGCAATGATAATGTCTGAGCAACTTGAGCTGAAGGCAATTCTTCAATGCCTTGTTGTGCCGGAACTAAACGTGTATTCTGAAAGCAAGGCAAATTGTCATTGCGAACCACACCACCATCTCAATTGTAGGTTTTCAGAACTCACCCAAACAACTGTCAAGCTGACAATATGTATATATATATTTAGCTATATATATTTAGCTATATATTTAGCTATATATATATATGTGTGTGTGTGTATCAACGGCTTTTGGGGGGGAAAAAAGGCAGATTGGAAGGCGCAGCGCCCGTAACCAGAAACGGTAGTTGTCTTCCCTATATCGGTCGCATAATTGTCTCGTCGTCCGATCAGCTTAAAACTCTAGCGAAAAATCTTCAGACAACCAGTCCGTAGATGACATTCCCTGGACTGCCTTGAGGGTGGGGGTAGGCTCTAACGAGGGTTTCACTATGGTAACGGGCCGACAGCGAGCGATCGGCGTTCGGAACCAATCATCGCTGGTGCAGTCACGATCACGTCGATGGAGCAGTTTGTAGTACGAGCCTAGATTGTGGTGGGGTTTCCATTTCGGCGTTTGGTCTGAAAATGTCCACGGCATCGTTATTGCCACCGCCTGCGCCGGCCGTAGCTCGGACGGACACGTTTCGGCAATGAGCCGTTGCAACTTCAGCTGAGTCGGCACAACAGTTGGCGGCGGCTGTTTCGGCTGTCTCGGCTGTCTCAGCTGTCTCGGCTGTCTCGGCCGCAATCGCTGTTGCCATGAAGGGTCGTTCGCTTGATCACCGTTGGTAGCCGCGGCTGTTGCGAGTGTTGAAGGGAAAATCCTTTTAAATCTCACAACAGCAGACTTGCGGCCGTGAGCGTTTGTGCCTGTGACAGGCGCCCATTGACAGCTTTTGGTCATCGGCGGCGTTTGCTGCAGAGAGGCCTGTGCCGGCGCGCTGCTTTCGATCATCGTTGACTTTTGTTGCCGGGGCGCCGGCACAGGTGCGGTAGATTTCGATACGGGTTTTGATACAGGTTTTGATACAGGTTTCGATACAGGTTTCGATACAGGTTTCGATACAGGTTTTGATACGGGTTTTGATACAGGTTTTGATACGGGTTTTGATACGGGTTTCGATACAGGTTTCGGTACGGGTTCCACAATGTGCTCGGCTGCGGCTGTAGACGCATGGTAAGGGTTTGTAGGATTGGTGGTGGCATCCATGCTTTGTTTTGGTTGATTGCAACAATCCGCGGCTGCGGCTGTCTTTTGTTTACCGCCTAACCTAGAGAATGCCTGTTTGAGCCGTTTGAGAAACGGCGGCGTTCCTTGAAGTTGGCGACAAGATCCCATATTTGTTTACTTTTTGGAATAGAGATCTTGGAGGGTCGACAATGTGGTCGGATATCAGTCGTTTGCCACCAGAGATGTAAGACCTAATCGAATTCGACGGTGAGGTTGAGACCCGACCGGCAGTTTTTGGCTATATCTATATATCTATATATCTATATATCTATATATCTATATATATATATTTATATATCTCTATATCTATATATAGCTATATATATCTATCTATATATATCTATATGTCTATATATATTTAGATCCGCAGACGTGTAGCCGTACGGATGTATAAATGCTTGTATACGTACGGACCACCAACTTGGTAAAATGGATCCTTGTTTGTGCACCAAAAAAAACAGATGATGGATTAGGCTCCGACCAATTGTCCAACAGAGATGGGAAAATCTTTTTTTTTTAGGCCAGACCCTACAAATGACGATGTGGATGAGTCGTCAGTTTGAGTCGAGGCCATTTCACACCGCTTGCCCGAGTCAGATCGTCTTCATTTTTGATCAAATATATTGAGTTGACTTACCCTGAGCTAGAATGAGAACCGGGGTTTATTTCCCTTCCATCCCCTCTCCATCTGTTACAGTCAGACTTAAAACATTATTGGCCCCAGCTGACTTCTATTGTTTCTCAAGCTGTTTATACACCCATATATGTGTATATATATGTATATATATATGTATATATATTCTCCAATTGTCAAGTTACATGTATGGTTTAGGAAAGTTTCTGACCGCAGCGCACAATTAACCCATTTAACGGGAAGCCGACTCAGATGAGGAAGGAGGATGCCAAACAAGATGGCGGCAACCGGCAGCTGCTTTCACAAACAAAAACTTTTAGTTGACAGCTCCAGCTGCTCCAGCTGCTTCAGCTGCTCCAGCTGCTTCAGCTGCTCCAGCTGCTCCAGTTGCTCCAGCTGCTTCAGCTGCTCCAGCTGCTCCAGCTGCTCCAGCTGCTCCAGCTGCTCCAGCTGCTCCAGCTGCTCCAGCTGCTCCAGCTGCTCCAGCTGCTCCAGCTGCTCCAGCTGCTCCAGCTGCTCCAGCTGCTCCAGCTGCTCCAGCTGCTCCAGCTGCTTCAGCTGCTTCAGCTGCTCCAGCTGCTTCAGCTGCTTCAGCTGCTCCAGCTGCTCCAGCTGCTTCAGCTGCTCCAGCTGCTTCAGCTGCT